>NC_032014.1:8122447-8226539 GCF_001865875.1 Lupinus angustifolius | reverse complement strand
TAGAAAGCGTTTTAGAAAATTTCAACGGTTGAATATGTTCTTGACATACTCATGAACAACATACTTAAATCTCATCAACATCCATTGGTTGAATGTTGAGAGATCAAGGATTGAAGATTGAAGAAAAAATGAGAGAAAATGAAGAGAGGACTCACCTCTTCTTTGAAAATACAAGAGTGAGTGAGAGAAGTGTGAAGTGTGGAGTTTATGGAGAGAAGGAAATCAGATTTTTTCCCTAGGAAATCATGGCAAATCTCCTAGGGTGGCTAATGATGATTTCCTATGACATTAGGGTGAGTGATGTGAGGTTTGCTTTATGGAAAGGCAAATCTCGCATCCCAATGTGAAACGACCACTTCGAGGACACATGCGATAAACATGCTCGAGTATTATCGGCTAATACTCGATCGGATATTACAAATCGCCCGATCGTAATATCCGATTAGAATTTCAGATTTCGGCATTCCGAGTGAAAAATATTTAGAAAGTAGGTATGGGTGTATTCAGGGTCTATATTGACTCGAAATGAAATTACGAAGCCAACGATGCAATCGGAATTTGATTCCGAGTTACAGAACTCAAAAACCACTTTTTGGACCGTACCGGGTGGATTTCGGTCCCAACAGTGGTTCAAAACCGACTGTCTCCGAAAATTATCAAAATTTACCATAAAATAGGAAATAAAATTACAAGACTAAAACTCAACTAGAGTTTTGTCTAATTATTTACCTAAAATTCCCATAAATTCATTTTTGAATATATTAGTAATAAAAATATTAATAAAATCTTATAATTCCAAATCGTAAAATTCGCGGTATTACAGATAGATAAGAGTAAAATATATTATTGTCAAACACCTAACAAAAAATAGATTATTTTATTCTAGTATTTAAATATTTAATTGAACAAGTTTCAAGTATTAAGCTCCACATAGTTAGTGAAAGAGTCATTTTAATATTAGATGATAGGTTGCTAATACATTTCTGATCCATAATATGAATTGATAACTTAGATTCAATGACTATATTTTTTAAATTGTGCGTAAAAGAGTTTTACACTTTTATACCAAAAAAAAAAAATAGCGACAACTCCAAATTAATTAGAAAAGATGGAAACTTCACTTCCAATCTTCCTATGTTGTGAAATTGATTATTAATGGAATTTTTTTATCAATATAGTAGGAGTGATCTTCTTGTGGAGCATTCCTTATACTCCTATGGTTATTTAATTTCAGTGTGGTGATAAATTAAAATAATTATTATTTGTTGTTTGTAATTTGTTGAAGTAAACCGTGCTTCTCGTGAAACAATTGGATCGTGCTCCAAATATGTTACGATTGTTTATGAAACAATTTATAAAATTATATATATTAAGGAGTGAAATTTATATAACTTAATTTGGGTGTAAGAGATCTTTCCTCATATATTTTATATTATTTGAACTCAGAATAATTTATTTACGAAATTATAATATGATAATTTTTTGACTTGGAAAAACAGGACTAAACTAAGATTTGTAAAAAAATTAGTAAAAACTTTTGCAGATGCTGATATGAAGTCACCCTAATCATTTGCAATATGGACACACTGGTGCTGGCTGAAAAAAATGGCCTCCAAAAGTCAATAAAGGAAAAATAAATTTTAAATTCGAGTATTGTGATAACCCACCAACAGGTCCAGCAAGTTTTTAGTGGCAAAGTAGTCACTTTCTCATTTCCACCAAAAAAAAACACATGTATCTATCTAAAAATGAATTCTTCTTTAATATTGATCTCTTCATTACCGGGAATACATAGAAGATATGTTTTTATATGTATTTTTATTTAATAAAAAGTAAAGAAAAACTGGTTTTTTAATTTCTTTTAAATATCATATATCATAATCTCGATCCAGTATTGAAGAGAAGTTGAAGCCCATGCATATATCATTTCTATGGAAAGCCATATCACAGGATTCTTATAATTTCTCAAAAATAATCTCATAAACTTACATCTAATTATCTAACATGTCACATTCTCTTTATAATGTTAGGTGGAAACACTCATTACATGTGTACATTTTTCGGCCCCGACACACATCTGCCGTATTTACATTTATTTATGTGTGCATACATTAAATAAGAAAACTTAAAATGGCAAAGAAAAATAGTACATGTTTGTTGGCCAAGTGTTAGTGGAAGTAAAAGTTATTAATTTGCTTATTACTTTCTAAATATAGAAGCGTGTTAATGTTGCGAATTTGGACCAACAAACACCATTCACTTATAACAAGGGAGAGACAATTTATGACACTACTAGTAACAATTGAGGAACAAGCAATTAATGCTAAATTCCTTAGAATTTAATTATCTACAAGTTACGTTGGGTTGGTTGTCTAATTAAATTTATACTTATTCTCTTGTTATTCAACATTTGTCATGTTGGTTTTTATGCTAAATGAATTCGACCAAATGAGAATAAAACAAGTACAAATTGTTGCTTGCTAAGAATATCACTGGTCTGAGAATGTTATGCCTCCTTTAAGATCAAGTTTGAAAATCTTATAACCATATGTCATTTTCTAAAAATGCAATTTTAAATGACACATGTTGCTTTTATGTGAGGATTAATTGTTACGCTTTAGAAAGAAATAATAACATTTTTCTATTGGAAAACAAAATGTTTTTATCAATTTATCAAATACATAATCCTGACTTAATTTCATTATGTGAGGAGGAATGAAATTTTTCATATGAGTGTTATGTATCATTCGCCAACTAAAACAAGCACCATTAAAAATTCCGATAATCTATTTTGGTAGAAGTTAATTTATTTTTTAATTAGGTAACCAATAAAAATAAGAAAATAATAAGTATAAGGATTTTCCCAAAATTCTATCATTTACTCCCAAATTATGAAACAGCATCTTATATGGTGCAGGCACTTTTTTTTTGCAGGAGCTGTACAGCTCACAACAGGATATACTAGTGCATGTCCAGCTATTAAGCCAGAACGCCCACAATCTATGAATGCCAGTAAATATTCTCTATTAAAGTATGGAAAAAAGTTTATCTATCAACGATCTATGAATTTTATATAATATTAATATATTATTATTTATGTTTAATTATTATTAACTATTTAAAAAAGGTAATTAATATAAATAAATGAGAGATGATGTATCATTTGTGCATAAATCTTTATATTACCCCTACTTGTAAATATTGTGCTGATGATGTTTTTTTTTCGGTAGCATCCCATTTAGAAATATAACTTATGTCTAATCGTATAAAAATTATAATAAAAAAATACAGATAAATGAGAATGTAAAACGTTTATAGACATCTTGTTAATAGAAAACATTTATAGGAAAATCCAAACCTTAACTTTTAAAATGGAATGTTTTAAAGAATGTAATACAATAATTACAACGATTGATAAAAGTAAGGTACTTTCCAAATGATATATAATGCGATGCCCATATATTTATGCACTATATATCAGCATCGCATTATATATTAATATGGGTCATTTCAGATATATAGGTGCTTTAATGTTATTCCTCCCGGATAAATATGGGTCATTCTGGATTATCCTCGGGCTAACAACATGTTGGACATCCTCATCCACCCATCAGGGACGAATCAAGTTTATTAAAGACGTCATTAATGTATCTCTTACCTGTTATTAATGTGTCTCTGATTTATCATTAATGTAATTTTGTATCGTCATTAATGCACTACTGACTTGTTATTAATATGTCTTTCACATTCCACCTGTTACGCTACCTGTAAAATCTCACCTGCCCCCCGACAAATCGACGGTAGCAGGCCTACAACCCGACATGCTCTTTCTGTACCCACTAGACATTGGCCAATAATTGGATGTCATGTCAACCCGTTCAAACTACTATAAATATGAGACCCCCACATAGAAAGTGTCAATTAATTATCATTCCATCATTTATTACTTACATTCATTACTCTTGCTCTAACCTCTCTTTTATTTACCCTCATTCTCTATTTAGAAATCCATATATTCACTTGATCGTTGGAAAATATTTTCAAATAGCTTCCCTGACATGTTCAGATAGCACTCCAACCAAAACTTCAGATCACTCCTACTCAATCAAATACTTGGTTCCAATCACACACGTCCAATAAAAAAGAACAAATGTCTTTGTATTTATGAAATTTAAAAAATATCGAAAAATGAAATTTAAAAAATATCGACAAGATCAATAGAATTACCACATTTAAAATCTTACATGGAAATAGTCAAATAACAAGTATAAAACTCTCCAATTTGTTATATAGTTTATTCGGATAACTATTCCAACAATTTCACAATTTTCTTAAAAACTTGGACATGGACCTATGTTACATAGGTTTTAGTTATTTTTTCTTTTTTAAAAATATTAATTATACATTATTATTTTTTAAATATTAATTTATCCTGATACCAATGAGAAATATAAAACAAAATACCTATGATGAAGGATAATCATTCACATCCTTTTCTCCACACTTGTAGTCTTACAATTATTTTTTAGATGTATCTCCAACCATATATGTCGAAAGAAGGAATCGTGTGAAATTGTTATAAAACATGAAAAATATACATATAAAACATGAAACTCAATATTAGTAAGATAGGATTAAGACTCAATTAGTTATTCAAGCCTTCTTAGTAGTAATTAAGATACCATGGGTGCTCACATAAGAGTTTGCTTTTGGCTAAGTGAATGAGTGTTTTTCGGTCAAGTTCTCTTTTTACTAAGAAACACATAAGTACTATGTTTGAGTTTCGTCGCTTAGCAAGTGTTAATCCTTGCTCAACGAATCATCAATTAGCGCTCAACATTCACACATTCGCTCAACAAGCACTAGATAGTAAAATTTGGAAATCTTTTAGCCACTAGTTCATTTTTCCTTTTCCTTTTTGTAACTTGTTTCCTCTTTTTATCAATAAACATGTGTGCTTTAGCACCCATATCCATTAAAAAAATGATGTTGACTCCACTATAATCAATTATATTAAAGTATAATAAGCCAAGTATTTCCAGAGAAAGTAATATGTGTACTAATGATGATGGAAGAACTTTTTATAATATTAATGTATTGTTCATCATTCATGCGTGTTAACTATTATTGTGTCTTAAATAAAAATATTATACATGAATGTTAGATGAGATACTTACACTAACAATATATATATGTTAAACTTTTTATAATTAAAATATTTTTCCTTCATAAAAGTGGAGTATTATAACCAGCTTATAATATATATTAAATTATTTTATTATAATATATAAGTCAATTATAATAAATTAATATATTATAAACACATTAAATTATTTTGACAATAATTGTTGGCATATTTATTAATGTTATCATGTATTTACCCACGTATTTTCCTATAATAAATTTAATATTATAAACTTATAATTTCTTAACTAAAGTTTATTTAGGTTAAGTTTTTAGAAAATGAACAATAAAATTTATTATAAGGCATTGTGAAATTTAATTTTAGAGAAACAATAACATATAAATTAAAAATGTAAATAGAAAGTATTAGAGTAAAAATATATAGTTAATAGTTCTGTAAAAAAATGTCAAAGAGACATATATTTAAAAATTATGTCAATATAATTACTCTATTATCTTTTGTTTTTCGTGAGTAAATCAAAATTAAATTCAATACAAATTTAAAAACTTTCTACTTTTTTCATTTTATATATTGATATAGATAAATATGTAATAAAATAATAATACTATTAATCTAATGAAACTACCTCTATTTAAACCGATGAGTAAATTACACTGACACCATTGAGTTTTAGTGAAATTACACAAATCATCCTCACTTTTTTAAACCTACACAAACCCTCTCAATCTTATACTTTCATTACACTGACCACCATTGCATGAGAAATATGTGTAATTTTGTGAACAAAAAATGTGATATATGCAATTAAGTTAAACAAAACATGATATATTGTGAAGACAAGTCCAAATAATATATGAGTCGATACCTCTTTATTATTTTTGGTTCGTTATGATATAGTATAAGAGCGATTTAAAAAATATCTTTTTAGAATTGTTGATGCATTTTGTAACCAGAAATAATAAAGATACATTAACTTGTATATTATTTGGATATTTCCTCACAATATATCATTTTTGTTTAAAAGATTACATTTATTTATCATGTAGAGGTTATCAGTGTAATGAAAGTATAAAAACTGAGAAAGATTTATATAAGTGTAAAAAAGTCAGGGAAAATTTGTATAATTTCATTAAAACTCATGGGTATCATTGTAATTAACTCTAAACCTAGTTATACAATTATATCAATTAATTACATGAATCTCAAAAGCAGCACAACTGCAAATGTAACTCCTACTCCTTTTTCCTACATGTCATTCATCAAAGATGTGGTAATAAATAAATGAGAAAAAATAAAATCAAACAGTACAATTATTATTGCATATCAAGAATCAGAGAAAATGCATTAATTTGGTATTGCCACATTTTATACGAGGTTGATCACTCATTATGAGAAAAATGATTAAATGCATCATTCTCAAATAGTAATATTTTATTAATTACAACATATTGGTCTAGTGGTGTAAATCATTACTGAATTTCAAAAGATTAAAATATTAAATGTTCAAATTCTTGTGAACAACAGTTAGTAGTAGAAAGGATGATCACAATGGTTCTTAGGGATGACACAAAAACTCGTACTCGTAGGTACCCACAGGTAAAACCCATACGTGCACGACTACGAATCACAAACGGGTACCCGCAGATTTTACAAAGGGTTTTTTAAATATACTCGTAGTAGATACAAGCGAGTATAATATTATGATACTCGTGTCTGCGGGTACCCGTTATTTATACGATTACTATATTATATTTAATTAAAATAAGAATTACACCACCCAAACCTTCACACATTATATGCATATTTTTCGTTTTACTTTGTTTACATTTATTACCTTGTTTACATCATTTATTACCTTCACACATGTCTCTTGCAAAGAAAAATATATATTTTTTTTGTTAAGGAAATGAGAGTAACAAATCACACAAATAAAATACTCTAATAGATTTAACATTTTTGTCAAATATTCAATCAAAAGATATATAAATAATTAAGTTTCATTTCATTTGAAACATAATAAAAATATAAAAATAAAAAATCATTGATAATAGAGGAAAGTTACGATAGTCATTATACCCGCAAGTACCCATTAATTCTTTACAACAAAAAATAGTAATATGTTATTAGGGATTTTATAAATTGTGTAATAGTAATAGTGGGACATTAAAAACGAGTCTCTTGTTTTACTTTTTCAACAAGACTTAGAGAGATATAGTAAGTTCTTAAAACCTATTCCTAATCATATTCTAGGAAAATCTAATGATTTGAATTAGTAAATAAATCTAAATTATTAGGTTTTTCTATAATTAATGGTTATAATCAAGAGTAAGTTTAAAAAACATAATCGTAGAGTAAATTGATCCTCACTCATTTTCCAAAAAATTTAACAAACAAAAAAAACATCATTAATCAATACCAACTCTTCCTCTGTTAGTTCTGTATAAGCAAATATCATAGGTTTAAATCTTAGATGAGAAAAAAGTATGTATTTTATAATAACATCTAAATCATCTATTATTCACATTTAATAATTATTGATTGTTAATATAAAATATTATAAATAAATAATGAAAGATTTATTAAATATATATAAAATATAAATCTCTATACTAACTATAGAGAAATATTACACTAATTTTGGATTAGATTAATAAATGATGGTAGACATAGAAGAAAAAATGATTGGGGCTTATATAAAAGAAGAAAGAGAAAAAAATAAAATAAAATGTTGCAAAAAAAGGGAAAAAAGGAGAAGTGAAAGGTAGGCAAGAACACAAACAAGCAATCCAAACAATCAGACCCAGCTAGCTCTCTTCAACCATTGCCAATTCAGAATTCCATTCTCATTCAATCAAATTCAATTTCCAATTTTTTCATAACACAAACCCTAATCACCCTTTTTCTCCTTCAATTCTCGATTCTTCTTCTGATCCGATCTGGTTTTTGTGAAAACGCTGCGTTTTTTAGCGTTTGAATTGAATCTTGTTTTTTCATTTTCTTTTCAATTTTGGACTATGAGAAGCTCTTGGTTCAATAAACTGTCCATGATTTTTGGCCCTAAACCGCCACCGAGCTGGTTAATCTTGAGCATAATCAGCGTGCTCGCTCTAATTTCATTGTTAAGTTCTTTATCTTCCAATGCTATAGATTCAAAATCTCGTAGACCTGTTTCTCTTATATACACAAACTATAGAAGGATAAAAGAGCAAGCTGCGGTTGATTACTTGGAGTTAAGGTCTTTGTCAATTGGTGGTGGCACTAGGCAAAAGGAATTAGGCCTTTGTGGCAAGGAAAGGGAAAATTTTGTACCTTGCCACAATGTTTCAGCGAATTCGTTGGCCGGGTTGACATTAGGCGAAGAGTTCGATCGACATTGCGAATTGTTGATGAGAGCCGAAAGGTGTTTGATTCGCCCTCCCAAGGAATATAAGATTCCATTGAGGTGGCCGAGTGGGAGGGATGTTATATGGAGTGGAAATGTGAAAATTACCAAGGATCAGTTTCTTTCTTCTGGAAGTATGACCAAAAGGTACTTCTTTTTCTCTATTTTGATTGCTAGAGTGGCAAGTTAACCTTCTTTGCCTTAAATACCCGTTTCAGTTATGTCAAGTGATTTCTTCAATAAAAGATTATTATTGTCATTATTACGGTTTTGCTATCTATTGGCCTTTGAGGAAGCAATGGTTAAGAAATAATAAAAAAATGTAAGATTTTATTGGGAGTTGGTGTTGAAGTTGTGTATTTAATAGGTTAGAGAGTGTGGTGTATTTACGTTTCCAATAAAAAGTTGCCTTTTTTATTTGTTAACCATTGCTCTAAGGATTGGATAATAAAACTATTGTTGTTATTATTATTATTATTTTGGATGAAATACTGTTTGAATGAAAGTGATGCAGCTTTTATCATGGCTTTCTCTGTTGTGATTCATAATAAATGAATTGTTTTTCACTGTTAATGATTTTTTGGTAATTTCTCTAGGTTGATGCTACTAGAAGAGAATCAAATTGCCTTTCACTCGGAGGATGGATTGATCTTCGATGGTGTTAAAGATTATTCTCGCCAACTTGCAGAGATGATAGGGTTAGGAAGTGACACTGAATTTCCTCAAGCTGGTGTAAGTCTTCCATACATATTCCACAGATTGTTGTTCTTTTGGTAGCTGTAATGTTTTACCCTGACAAGGTTTGTAAAAAATAGTTCCATGTATAGTAAAGTTAGAAAAGGTTGTTCTTAATAGGTCACAGCTGTCTACATGCGCTTTTTTATTCTCAGTAAAGACCATATTCTTGTTGTCGGATAATACATGTTACTTATGTCTTCATAACATTAAAATAGGTTCGAACTATACTAGACATTAATTGTGGATTCGGTAGCTTTGGAGCTCATTTATTGTCCCTGAGAATAATGACGGTTTGTATTGCGGCATATGAGGCAACTGGTAGCCAAGTTCAATTGTCTCTTGAGAGAGGCCTTCCTGCTATGATTGGCAACTTCATTGCAAGACAGCTTCCATATCCATCACTATCATATGGCATGGTTCACTGTGCTCAGTGTGGCATCACATGGGATGAAAAAGGTAATTATATAGTTAATAGATTTCTCTATCATATTCAATTCATCTTCATTAGTATTGGTACTTTTACTTTACTGATGAACGCATTCATGTGATTAAGTTGCACCATATTTGGTGTTGCAAACTGTGAGGCCATAAAAGTGTGGTAATGCTGTTTGTTGATTATCAAATTAGTTATTGAGTAGTCACTAACCCTTGAAATAACAGAAATCTATGAACTGTGTCAGAGATATAAACATTTTGGCCTCCGTCTAACAGCTTAAGCTTTTAGGATAATCGATCCTTGACATTTGATTAGAACCTCTAACTAAATGTTCAGCAGTCCAATCTTTGTCACCCCTATTATCTATAAACCTTCACAAAAGATACAGTTGGCTAATATTTCATTCATGCTTCAAGCTTAAACCTCACATCTACAGCTTTCAAATAGTTCCTTGATTGTAGTTACTCTGGTTTCTTAATAACATCTCCCATTTCCTTTTACCTTTTCCATCCTTCCATGACTTTTTTTGTACCATAATTAATATCGTTTAGCATCTGTGTTAACTGCTTTCTTTCTTTTGCTTGCTAACATTGACTTCATTGTACAGATGGAATGTTCCTTTTAGAAGTTAACCGTGTTCTTAAACCTGGGGGATATTTTGTTTTAACCTCACCCACAAGCAGGTCACAGGGAAGTTCATCACGGGGTAAAATGAAAACCCGGACGAACCCAATTGAAGAGCTGACCCAGCAACTATGTTGGACTCTTCTAGCTCAGCAGGATGAGACCTTCATTTGGCAGAAGACTGCCAATGTTGATTGTTATGCATCTCGGTAAGGATAGTTGCATTGACGCGAATGATATGAATGCGAAATAATTGTAATCAATACAATGTTCATTTGAGATGGGTGATATTAACTTGATATTTTTGGTAATTGCTTGCTCTATGGAACACTTGCTACTATAGCTACAGCTTTTTAGTGACTTCTTCTTTTCACATTTGTAGCAAGCAGCATGCTATACAGCTATGTAAAGAGGGGGATGATGGTCAATCATATTATCATCCGCTAGTACCATGTATAAGTGGGACCTCTAGCAAGCGTTGGATTGCAATACAGAATAGATCCTCTGGATCTGAATTGAGCTCAGATGAGATTAAAGTTCATGGAAAGTATTGTTTCTTAAAAGCCTTCTGCTTATCTTTTTTCCCCTGCTTCTCGTAATCCAAAATTTTACTCTCATTTCTTATTGTTTTGCCTTTTCATAAAATTGCTTTTATTGTTGCAGGTGTTGAGCCAGAAGAATTTTATGAAGACTTGCAATTTTGGAGATCTGCTGTGAATAACTACTGGTCATTGCTTACCCCGTTAATTTTCTCTGACCATCCGAAGAGACCCGGAGATGAAGATCCACTACCTCCGTTTAACATGATAAGGAATGTTATGGACATGAATGCTAATTATGGGGGTTTAAATGCTGCCCTTCTGGAGAAGAAAAAATCAGTGTGGGTTATGAATGTTGTTCCAGCCAGGACCTTTAATGTGCTTCCTCTTATACTGGATAGAGGTTTTGCTGGTGCTATGCATGACTGGTAAGTTTGATCTAGACAAAGTTTTTATTATATAAATGAAAAAATGATAGGAGGTGAGACCATCAAGGGTAATAATACAATTAAGGCCTGAAAAATATATTCACAGTGCTAAATCATTTAGAGTTTATCTCATTATCATGGCAAAGAAACGATAGAACATGGTGTATGCCAAGCTACAATAACTTTTCTGATAATGTACTTCAAAAGATATATTTTCATGTTTTTTACTGCTAAAAAATAAAATTTCAAATGATCTAGTGTTGTTTGTTAACTATGTAGCATGTACAAAAAAAACTTATGGAGCAATTCTTTACTTTTTAAATTAAATTAAAATGCATTAGACTCATGAGTAAGTTTTAAAATGTGCCCGTTGTTACCTTTAAATCTCATCAATACACATTCAGTGCTGAGATTTCAGTACTGAATATTCTCTTTTTATAAATAAAAAATCAAAGTTGCACATAACTTTCTTAATTATGTTTTGCTTTTGAGATTGACTTTGGAGATAAATGTAGCATTCACACATGCACTTGATATGTTAGATTGATTCTACTTGACTTGGTTTATTGCAAAATTCAATTCTAATGAACATCCACCTATTTTGAAGTTCTTGCTCTAAATTCTCTTTTCTTTGGAATTCATTGACAACTATCTTCGCAAAATAGTGTAAATTCTTATGTGTCTGGATAATTCATTTTGTTTCTGACTATTGATCTTTAGGTGTGAACCTTTCCCCACCTACCCCCGGACATACGATATGCTTCATGCAAATGGACTTCTCTCACTTCTCACTTCAGAGAGGTGCAGCATGATAGACTTATTCGTGGAGATGGATAGAATACTGCGTCCAGAGGTATGATGCCCCTCTTTATATTCATTTTCATGTTTGTTCGTGCTGAAAAATTTCAGAATTGATTTAAGATAGCAAAACAGTAATCTGGCACCTTTCTACCTCTTTCTTTCCACCTCGTTTTTTGGCTCATCCTCCAGAAAGGATGATCTCATGTTGGGATCTTTCTGACTCATTTGAGTTTAACTCTGATGGATGCTCATTTATTGTTGTGATGCACACATGAAAAGTTAATTGGAATATTGTTTTTGAATCCAAGTAGCTGTCACTATGGGTATATATGAATGGTCTATGAAGGCGCTAATGTTTTATCACATATCTTCGCTTTGTAGGGATGGGTCATTTTTTCGGATAAAATGGGAGCTATAGAGATGGCCCGCACACTTGCAGCACAAGTACGTTGGGAAGCAAGGGTAATTGATCTTCAGAATGGCAGTGACCAGCGGCTACTTGTTTGCCAGAAACCATTTGTGAAGAAATAATTGATTGAGCACTAATATGTCTTGCCACGGTAGATGAAACAATTTTTTGCTCTGGTAATTCCCCTAAACCTTTTCTTAAACTGGGTAGTAGATTTTATTTTGTGGTAAAATTGGATAGTATTTATGTCAGTGTGGAATTATGCATTAAAAAAGTTGTATTAGTCTTAGTCATGCCTGACATAAGATCTGTATCGGTCTTGATGTGGATTCTTTTGTCCTATGGACCATCCTGTATATTGTCAACCAAAGCGTTCATGATAACTTGAATCTTCCAAGAATCACTGCAGTTTGCATGTTGATGTTTTTGTTGAGTCTGCATCGGACCGGTTTGACATGAATTGAATTCGCCTATTAAGCATAGCAGAATGTACTTCACTGCACTAAGCTGAAATAGTTTGTCATTGTTTGTACAATTTCAGAGAATCGATTCTTTAGTTGGCACATCTTGTATATATAGAGCTCAGAGCCATGACATTTTCCATGTTTTCCACAACTGGGTCAGGGGATTGAGGAAGCTGTAGATTGTGAAGGTTCATGTTGAATTTAGCTACACTTCATTTTTCCTCAATTTTTTTGTAGTAATTCATTCATCTAATATTTTGTTATCAATTTTTTCCTCATGATTCCTTTATTGATCATTGGACTTTCAACCCTTTCTGTTAAACAATTACTAGTTTTTTGAATGTGAGTGGCCACAAAATTCAGAATGAAATTGAGATTGTAAGTTGTAACTAAACTTTCCCTTTGCTACATGCTCTAGTAGGGCCGCTAAGGATAATATTCAATCATATATCTTATTTAATTGCATTATTTGAACATCTTAAATTTGACAACTATTCTGGTAACAAAACAAATCTCTAACATAAATGTATTCGGTTGAGAATACATCTTCTGTCTCACAAAATGAAATAGTGATGTATTATACCTTCACCTCAAAACACCAAATTGTTTGGACTCGTAGACGTGCATTTAACAATGATTACAAAAATATCTAACTTTGCACAAAGATATCTGATTCTAACCAATATAATTACAAAAGATGACATATGTCATTTCACTGGTAGGAGGAGATAACTTATCTCCTTATATCATGAGATACTCCCTTCCCTTTACCTAATTAGACATTTAAGTAGTGCATTTGCTGTTAAAGTTGATTTAAATCTTCCATGAGTTCCAACCCCACAAAAAAAAATCTGTAATACATCACGATACCCTTCACAATTATTTACTTCATATTTTTTCCACATCCCATTAATTAATTACCTAACATGTGCGGTTATTGTGAACCGCGCAAAGTGCAAACAACATTTGGTTGAAATAATTTTTTTAAAAAAATATTTGCAGCACTGATAAACTCTGACTCTAGACGTTGTAGTGAGACAAAAAAGGTGCAGCCTTTTTACAACTGTTTTGGTCAGGAAAATGTAAACAATGGGTATTTGTGCTCTCATTACACATTTGATGTTTTTTTATTCATACTATTTTGTATGTTTTAAGTAAAGTAGTCAATTCAAGCAATGGATAATTTACTACTTTATATTGGATTTTTTTAATGTGTGCGGTTATTATTTTTTATTAAAAGCGTGTTCTTATGAAAAACTAGATATTCCACTTTTTTCTAAAATGATAAACATATCAGGTTTATAATTTTTTTGAATTTACTCCTTTAAGTTTGTTCTCATTTATTTTATAAAAAGAAACTAACTATAACCATAACTTTTTTGAATACTTGAAATACATTAAAAAACAGGGCGCATCCTCTTTTGGCCCTCCCTTATCTGTCACAGTCTAATGTATCAGTATCACAAGGACAATTTCCAACATAACCTTTCTTGATCACATGGGATGAAGAAAATAATATTACATACTTTAATTTCACTATTGATTCCTATTCCAACATACAGATAAATCACTTCATACAGATATATTATAATATTTATATGTATGTTTTTCTACTGTTTTTCTATTAATAGAAGAGAAAAATATGTATATGTCATTGTATTTTATATATTATTAATGTATCATTTATCATTCATATTTAATAGTCATATACTTTTCTAAAAAAGTAATTCAAATAAATAATGGATGATATAATATGTATATGACTGTATATAAATCTTTATCGGATATTATATAGATTTTACACTCTAATAAAATGCATGCTTGACTCATTTTTATATCTATACTATTAATAAAGGCAAAACAAGTAATAACTACCTCATGGTATAATTTTTATATTCCAAACTTACCCTTTTATATTTTTAATAACTACTATAAACTTCTACATATTACTTTCATTTTTTATATTAATAATTTAATATCATTAATCTTTCACACATTCTCTTATTTCTATCTTTTATCTTTCTCCACCCAATAGGCATAAAATGAGAAATTGACATAAGTTTTATGTATATCATATCAACTATCACATATTATCTTCTTAAATATTCACTCTTTATTGAGTTTATATAACGCACTCTTATATTTAAATGGTTTTTCTTAAATAATATAATATGAAGATCATACGTATTATCTCAAAAAATAAGAATGCAGGTGACCGGCACAGAGTGCCGGTCAACACGCTAGTTATAATTAAGTGTAAACTCAGGTTTGATCTCATTTATTTTGTTAAAAGGAAACAGACTCAATAGAAGTATTTCAAAATTAAAACTTTGAATGGTTGAGATACAAATGGGAAAAATCTAAACTAAAAAACACCACTTTCTATCCCAAACATCCCTTATTTATGATGATCAAATATATCACCATGACAATTTCCCAAACCATTTTCTATTCTACCTTTAGGCCCTAAATGCTCTCAAGGAGATAGCAAGAATAAGGAGCAATAATAACATGGTGTTGTTGCCTTTAACGTTGGAACTATCATTTTTAGATTTAGGTGGAGCTGTTCCAAACATATTTGGTACTGTGCCACTTGTCCCGGTTGGTGGTGGATCTTGCATGAAAGGGGGTGTGCCTGGAGTTCTTGTACTTGTTGATGGTGGTGTTGTTGGTGTGTCAAAAGATGGTGGTGTTGTTGGTGTTGCTGGTGTTGTTGGTGTTTCAAATGAAGGTGGTGTAGGGTTTGTTCCTGAGTCACTGCAAGAAGAGCAGAAATAAATAAATAAAACATTAGCCTATGTAGACCATAATATAATAAAAGGGTACATCACTATATATGAGTTAGATCTCTAGGATAAAAATAAAAATAAGTTAAGATGATAGAAACTTTTGTGAAGTTTCTGACATGACATGTATAGCTTGTAAAATTTGCTTTTATTCTTTTGCTAAATGTAATTCTGATTGTTTAACTTGATTTGGGAAGGTGGGTGCAGGAAATTATTAGGTCCATTATAAAAGAAACATATACGTACCCAGGACCTGAGGGGTAAACACATCCGGTAGAAATTTTAGCTGTAGATAAACAAGGAAGAGACATAAGTTAATAATATTTAGCAAAATTGGAATTTCATAATACATAACAATAATTTATGGTCGATTTTCTAGGGATCGAAAATCAACATTTTTATTTATCTATAAATCTAGTGAAACTTTGTATCAATAGATCAATGCTTTATTGGTATCGGCACTTAACTTAATTATACATATTATTGTACTTACTAGGTGGGGTTGGACTAGATGTGGCGGCCCCAGCAAAGTCACATGTTCCTCCAACACTATGCATATTTAGGTAATAGCTATTAACAGCATAGTCGCAGTGATCTTTGACTGTGTTGGGTTCATAACAAGGTCCATTTGGTTGAATTGGGCCACAATCAGCACCAAATCCACATGCATAATCTAATGCTTTCTGAAGTTCATCACTATCAACACCATCTTTGCATAAACAGTAACTAGCACCTAGTGGACAAAAATGCAAATAATCATTAGAAATAAAAATGTATAAAATAGCTAGATTTCATAATTATAAAAAAGCACATTTTTAACACAAAGTTGAATAAACTAGGAAAATACAAAATCCAAATGCTTACTTGAATGGCGTATACATAGAGCCATGAAAAGCACAAAGAAAATTAAACGAGCCATCACAAGAGAATTTTATCAGATATGAGTTTGATGAAGGGAAAAGTTGGGAGAGCTAATGTGATGGTCCTTAATGTCTCTACCAATACGGTATTTAAAGAGATGTTTTACATAAGAGTAATTAATGTATGATCTTATACTAGTTTAGAGTCATGTCATAAAAATATTTTTATCTTTTAAAGTATCCTTTACCAACCATAAAGAATCAATTACGATCAATTAGAAAGATTTTCAACTCAATTAATATTAAGTGCAAATATAATCTCTTATATTTTTAATAAACTTGTTTTTAATATATATATATATATATATATATTTATTGGGATACCCTTGTTACAAAAAACATTATAAAAAATATTGGTTTATTGAAGTTCATTATAAACTAAATGCTTGGTAGATATTTATACATATTAAGAATTGCCAATAATAATAGGGATTTATTATCAATGACATGCCTTTTTAGACTCGTGTCACCATTAATTTCTCTTAAAATCTGATAGAGCTTGGTGCTAATTCTATATTCAAAAGTAATATAGGATTTTCTTTGGTACATAAAAAATATTATATTATTTACGATTATAGGATTTAGTAGAAAATAAAATAAATATCAAAATATGACAAATAATAATAAAATATAAATTACAAATCTCAGCATAATGTTATATACTCCCCGTGTACTAATATTTTGATTTAAAAAATATGTTATTTTTTTGTCTCAAATCAAAGTAAAAACAATAAATCTTGAAAATTGTGTACTATATTTATGAATGAGTTATTAAGGAGATAGAATATTATTTGTTTCATTAATTTGAGAAGAAGTAAATTTGTATACTCTGTTTTTTAATGGAGAGAATATATGTATTAATTGCAATAATATGAAACTTGTTTAGTCGTTATTTATATTAATGAATAAATTATGTATTACGTCACCTCCTGTTTTTGTTGATTTTTTAAACTTTTACAGTTTTACTAAGATATTGGGAGAGAAGATGTCAATTTGTAAGAAAAGAAAACAAAATTTGAAAAGATTTGAGAAAGAATTGGAAAGCCCAACTGCCCAAGAGTGGAAGTGTACATTCTTAATCCTCGAAATCAGAATAAAATATCTTTTCATATTTCTTCGTCTAGTTAAAGTATGACATGTATACTATTTTAGAAATATTTTTATAGAAAATGATTAAATATGACACATGTCATATTTTAGTGGCCCAAGTAAATAATTTTCTCCCATAAACTTTCGTTGGACATTTTTTTTCTATATCTCTTAGAAGATAGGTTGATAATTTGAGAAGCTGGAGTCGAAATTTTGTAGCAGATGAATTAGTGAAATTAGAAATACAAGTATTTATAAAAAAAGATTATCATTTTTTTGTACTATCATCCCCTTCCATAGTACAAAAAAAAAACTATAATGTGATTTATAAACACTTGTATTCCTAAACTCACTAATTCGTCTGCTTGAAAGTTTGAATGACTTTAGTTTCTCTACTTGTAAATGAATGTCACAAATATTCTCGACCATAAAGAAATAATTAAAAGACATCAAGAACTACATTATATACAATTATGGCAGACCAAATCTATGTGAAAGATTAGAATAATAAGAACACGAGAAAAAATGTTAAAATAACATGCCATGCAAAGCTTTTCAATCAAATTATTGAAGTGGAGAAAGGAAACGGTAAAACGAAAATGCAACGACGAAGAAAACTAAAATATAATATCGTAGGTTGCATATGTACTAACTATCATAGAACTTCAAAAATGATCTATCACACCACAAAGATGTCCAAAACACCATACCATTTCTAAAAAGTAAACGTGGATTTGAAATTATAATCACTTAATTTTAAGTATGAGTATAAATCATGATTAAAAAATGAATGGTGCATAATACAATGACAATGTAAAAAAATCTTTCATTATTAATATTACATACATCTTTTTCTCTCTAATTATTCATTTGAATTATCTTATGTTTATTTTATTTACATATCTCATCCTCATAGTTTTATATGTTATACTGAGATGGGTTATAATGATCATTGTATATTCACGCTCTATTTAATCTTTTGTTGAAACTATACTAATATACGCACATAAACCCTCTAACACTCGCATTACATAGTTTTTATTTTACAGTTTTCACCGTCTCGTTAGAGTTGGGTTATACTTTCTCCAATCCTGCATTTTCTAATACCAATAAGGTTTAGTTCAATAATGTAAAGCCTCACTAAATCTTTAGGATTATCAAAAAATTAAATATTTTATTCCTATGAGTGACTGTTAGGAGAATTAACTCACAATCTAAAATAAATTAGTTTCTTACCTAAAAAAGATGCTAAGAGATACCATCACTAGTACACAATAATTTATATTTTCCAATGTTTTGTTTCATTCTGGTTGTATTTGTTTTGCATGTATGAGTTTAACTCAGCTTTAGGAGAGGCTATGAGGTTGAATTTTTTTTTAAAATTTTTATTTACTTTTTATTGGGGATCAATATGAATATATCCTAAGTTGCCAACGCTGGTAGGCTTGTTAAATAGATTGGTTCATAGAGCGAAGCACCTCGGAGATTTGTATTTAATCTAGGAGTTATTAGTAATTATGAATTTACACAGAATTATTAATACTAATGTATACTTACATATACTATATATTCAATTTTTATATATTTTATTTTTTAGAATTAGAATGTATTTGTTGTGTCTGGTGTACTTTATATTATATTTTTTGTGTGTTTATGATAATGTTTAATTTAAGGTGAAATATGTGATTAATTAATGTGTTGATGGTGATTGCTTAGAATTATATGATTTTTTTTTGTAAAAATTAAATAATGTTAAGAGCAAAACAGGAAGTGAAAATCACACAATGAAAAAAATTATTTCAAGTTTTGGCTTTATATATAGTATAAATAAGAGAAAAAATGTATGTACTAATAATATGAGTTTTATATATTTTTATTATATGATTCATCATTCATAAATTTTGAATAATAAATATAGTGATCATATATAAATCTTTATACCAACAATATATATATATAATACTTTATAGTGTTTCAATACATTTATCTTTTTCTCAAAGTAAAAATGATAATGGAATGAATCCGTATTTTTAATCTTGATTTTTTAGATTTACAAAATTGTTTTATACCAACTTGTTTTGAATACTTGATGGGTTAATATAGTAATGGGAAACTTAGGTAAAGCTCATCACATTCAACCAACAAGGTACAATATGGTTTAGTAGATAGTTGTAATGTGATAGAACTGCTTAACCTATTCAATCTTATTAAACATGAGGGTTGTCGAATGGTTGAGATATACACATGGGAAAAATCTAAAATGAATCACATCACTTTCTATGTCAAAACATCATTTATTTATCATAATGAAATGTATCCCCATTGAAAAATCCCCAACCATTTTTCCTTATACCTTCATGCCCTCAATACTAACCAGGAGATAGCAAGATAAAGGAGCACTAATAAATCAGCATTGCTGATTTTAATGGCGGAACTAGCTTTTCTAGTTGTAGGTGGAGTTGTTCCAAACATATCAGGAATGTTGTTTGGATTTGGAGTAGAAGGAGATGAGTCTGGTATTGTAGTTGATGGTGGTGTTGGTGTACCAATTGATGGTGGTGTAGTTCCTGTTCCTGAACCACTGCAAGAACACCCAAAATCAATAGATACATGCACAACATATTAGCCTACATATAGACGCAACATAATATGTTATAAGAATATATATATATATATATATATATATATACACATATGTACGTATGGTTTAGAGTTTAGGGTTTGAAGATGATAGAAATTCTTGTGAATATTCCGGCAAGATATATAAATCTAATAAAAATAGTTTTATAATAAAAAACATGTACTTAATACTTACCCAGGACTTGAGGGGTAAACACACCCAGAAGAAATTTTAGCTGTAGATAAAAAAGATAGAGATATAAGTGTAGAATATTTAGTAAAATTTGAATATCATATGTAACAATGATTTGTTGTGACCATAGGCTACTACTCTTAATTAGTTAGACACATTATTTTTGTACATACACGGTGGGGTTGGACTGGTTGTGGCAGCACCAGCAAAGTCACATGTTGCTCCAGCACTTTGCATATTTTGGTAATAGCTATTAACAGCATAGTCACAGTGATCTTTCACTGTGTTTGGTTCATAACAAGGGCCACTTGGTTGAATTGGACTACAATCAGCACCAAATCCACATGCATAATCTAATGCTTTTTGAAGCTCGTCTTCATCAACACCATCCTTGCATAAACAGTAACTAGCACCTATATATTGGACAAATTTGGAGGTATAAAAAGCAAATAATCATTAAAAATAAGAAAATTTATAATGATGGGGTATCATAATTATATACAAAAATCATATTTTTAACCCAAAGTTGAAGCTAGAAAAACACAAAATCTATGTGCTTACTTGAATGGCAAATATAGAGAGCTAAGAAAAGGATAAAGAAAACTAAACGAGCCATGACAAGAAAATTATGTCTGATTTATATGAGTTTGATGAAAGGAAGAGTGTGGAGAAATGAGATTTTTCTCCAAAGAAAGGCAAAAGGTGATGGTCGTGAAAGTCTTTGCCCAATACGGTTTTTAAAGCAATGTTTTACGTGAGAGAAATTAATGTATGATCTTATATTACTAATTTGGATATGTCATAAGAATACTAATAATTATAATTATTTTCAACTCAAACAATCTTAATCGTAAAGATAATCTTATTTTTTTGCGTTTTTCATCATAATTGATATTTTGGGATACCCTTAGTACATAAAAAAATCATAACAAAGATTTGGTTTATTGAAATTAAATATTCTTAGATGTTTTTATATGTGTTTTTAAATTGCCAATAGGAATAGTGGTTTATGATCAATAATATTCCTGTTTTAGTCTCGTGTCACCATTAATTTCTCTTAGAATCTGAAGGAACGTTGTCATAGGTGATTCTATATTAGGAAATGATATAGGAGTATATAGTAGAAAAATAAAATAGATACTAATACCAAATAACAAATATACGAATAATATAATAATACCAATAATATACGAATTACACATCTAAGGATTATATTAATGTAGTCACCCATCCTAATAATTTGGTAAATCTTAACAATTGTATTATATTATTTATCAATTTACCTTTCAAAATATTTAAAAATTATATTATTTACCTCTAACTACAAACTTTATCACCATGTTTTAGTCACTTTCTAAATTTCAGCTAATTCCAAAACTAATTTGATTGAACTAATTTGATGGAAGAATTCTAATTTAATAAATTACGTACACAACTATAAATTTTCTTTATCATTGTTAATAGAGATACATAGGATCGAAGTTAATTTTGTCAAGCACAATAATAAAAAATAATAATTTTTTTTAATAATTAATTAATTACTCAGACAATTTAATAATAATAAAATAATAATAATAATAAAGTTATATATTTTAGTAAAGGGTAGCGCTTAAGGCGGATGGGTAGGGTGTTAATATCTTCCCTACTTGATAATCGATTTCCGAACCTGGATATCAAAAATTCAAAAGTCCAAAATAATTGAGCTTAAAAGATTTTTCTACATTTTTAATTATAAAATGTAATATCAATTCTAAATAAGTCGTGCAACCGAAAATTGGGACGTGATAACAAATATGCTCCATCGTTGGGAAATAAATAAAATACATCAACAACAACAACACCAATGTATACAATTATGGCACACCAAATCTATGTGAAAGTTTGAGTATTGTGATACAATTGCAAGTATTAAATTTGCCAGTTGACTTTATATTATGTTATTAAAACAATTGCAAGTTTTCACATTGGAGGAAATGACCAAATTGGGTCATTATTTAATAGAGAAATACATTTTATTTTTGAATGAACATAAAAATTGCCTCATAGATAGTAAAAATTGTAGCGAGACTAAGGTAGTTAATTAAAACTTATCAAAAGTGTAATTAATTTTTTTGCTTATGGTTTATCGTACCTGTCTACCTCCAAAAGGTGTAATTAAACACATAGATCGTGAATGATAAATTGATAAGTTAAATCTCTAGAATGTAATACATTTTCTAGGGAAATGTTTACAGATTAACATTATAGTAGATTATTCATTTCTTAAAATATGTGTTATACACTTATACTATTGATAAATTTGAACTCCAATTTGCTTCCAGTCAAGAAATACTATCCACCAACATTTTCCCAAGTGCAAACAATTCAAATAATAAGCAAGATAGAATCAAATGAAATATGTCAAATGTAATTCCAAGTGATACTTTAAAGATAGATGTTACCTAATTTATAGCAGCGAAGGATAAAATGTAGAGATGCAAAAGTATTAATAGTCAATAAACTGGTTCTATGTACTTTTTTCTCCAAAAACAAAAGGATCTATGGGCTATGGGAATGTCCCCATGCCAAATCCTACAGGCACTATTCCATTACCTTTTACAAAATGTTATTTTAACAAACAAATTCTGAGAACTTGAAGTAGTTCTTTGTTTTAAGATAAGTTTTTAAAAATTGGTATATACAGATGAAAGATATAGAAGTGGGTGAGAAAAAAGACAGTTTAATTTGTTTTAAGAAAAAATATTAAATTTGGTTCTGCAAATAACTATCATTTATCACACGATGGGCTTGGCCCTACTTGTTACTATTAACTTTTGGACACATGAGTTTAGAATCTAGGGAAAAATGCACAAAACGTGTTTGATTTAAGAAATAGAAGAGAGAAAAAATTGGTCATAAAAAGTATTGAATGTCAATCAAATTGCTATTAGAAATCAAACCTGTAAAGTTTATATTATAAAATATTAAATTGATTAATTTAATCAATATTTAAGATTTTAAAAGATCAAATTTGATATTTTATTTAGAGACCAATGATAATTATCTTTCAATCTCCTTATAATTTCTCCATTAACTTCCTATTAGACCAAAATCAGTGACATTTAACTTAGAGTAAATTACACCGGCACCCCTGAATTTTAGTGAAATTACATAAACCACCTCTCACTTTTCTAAACTTACACAAATCTCCCCTAGTTTTGTACTTTCATTACACTGATAAGAAATAAGTGTAATTTTTTAAACAAAAAATGTGATAAATGCAATTAAGTTAAACAAAACATGATATATTGTGTAGATAAGTGTCTAAATAATATATAAATCAATGTATCTTTATTATTTTTGGTTCGTTATGTAAAGATACATTGATTTATATATTATTTAGACACTTATCTACACAATATATCATGTTTTGTTTAACTTAATTGCATTTATCACATTTTTTGTTTAAAAAATTACACTTATTTCTTATACAGGGGTGGTCAGTGTAATCAAAGTACAAAACTAGGGGGAGGTTTGTGTAAATTTAAAAAAGTGGGGGATGGTTTATGTAATTTTACTAAAATTAAGGGAGTATCAGTGTAATTTACTCTTTAACTTGTTATATTATCAAAAGTTTATGTTGTATTAGCGCTACTGAACACGTTTTTAAATGGGTGTTATGTTATATTTTATATTTATTTACCCATAAGACTCTACTTCATTTTTTTTGGTACATATAAGACTCTACTTCATCTTTTGGGTACTTATAAGACATTAAGACTACTACATTTTTTTGGGTACATATGGAATGGAGTTTAGCTTTCTTAAAATGAGTATGTCCTTATGTCTCTAGCCAATAAGATTTCTCCAAGTAATACAAATATGTTGTTTTATGTTTTAGAATTTTTCTTTTTAATGAAGTGTCACATTTTCATTAATCTGTACAGGAAAATGACAGAAATTGGGACAGGTGATCTCTATCCGCTCTACTTCATTGCTTCACAAAAAGTATATCAGACATAGTCAGAGAGAAAACACCAAGATCACCATAGTAGCTGCCTTTTCTTGACAAGAACATTTGAACTATCCAAACTGCTTCTTCTCTTCATCTTTTCTCTCTGATAAAATTCTATACTATGCCTCTTTCGTTTTCTTTGTTGCTTTTCTTGGCCCTCTCTGGCCATTCAAGTAAGCACCTTATTTTCTCTGTTATGGCTTCTTACTATTATTTGTTGTTCATACCTTTTCTTTGTTTTAATCCTGTGAAATATTTTCCAAAAGGTGCTCTTTACTGCATATGCAAAGATGGGGTGGGTACACAAGCCCTTCAGAAAGCAATAGATTATGCATGTGGAAATGGTGCTGACTGTGGCCCTATTCTCCAAAATGGAGCTTGTTACCTACCCAACACTGTGCAGGATCACTGTAACTATGCTGTTAATAGCTTTTATCAGAGAAAGGTAAGTTCTGGAGGGACTTGTGACTTTTCTGGTGCTGCCACAACTAGTTTAAATCCACCTAGTAAGTATCATGTGTAGAACTACAAATTTCACAGTAACATATTGTAGAATTCAACTTTTACTAATGCTCTTACCTTCCTTATGTCTTTATCTACAGCAACTTCAAGTTCTGGGTGTGTTTACCCCTCAAGTCCTAGGTATGTTTTTTTATTATGGACCATATTCATGATTATCTTTCTTATAAGAAAACAATCATGTTTCCAGTTAATTGGGCAAGTTGTGTGAAATTCAAGGAATTTTGTGCATATCAAGTGTGACATGGTAATCTTGTAAAAAAATATTATCTCTCAGTAGCATTTTGGTTTGCTATTGCCTATTTTGTGTTTCCACATACCACAATCTATTAAAGTTTTATAGACTTTTTCTACTTTTCTATTCTTGAACTCTGTTTTTTAAGATAACTAATTTTTTGATGTGTTTATGACTTGTCTATATTTCAGTTAGTATCATTTAATAAAAATTGTATTTCTCTCTCTCAACAACTGTCGTTGTTCAAAACTCAAATGTTGATTCTTGATAGCGACACTTGTTGGGAGGGACAACTACACACCTTGAAAAGAATTAGTTTCTTATCCATCGCGTGAGGAAATATCCTTGGGAGGACAAAAAAAATGTAGGTATGAAACTAGTTTATTCTACACATGGGAGGAAATGCAAAAAAAAATTTGTTCTGTTGAAATATTAGCTGGGTGATTTGGATGTTTGAACAATTATTTTTGTCCTCCTCACCCCAAGATGTTTGATTTTATTATCCTAAATGTGAGCTCATATAATATAACATAATATAATGAAATGAATTATTTTAAGGTATGGGCTGATACTTTGAATTTTCTCTCTTATTGCAGCAATGGAACTACAACACCATCAACTGGTGGCACACCACCAACCTCAGGCAATGGCACCGGCACCGGCACACCAGGAAGTCCTAATGTGTTTGGAATAAGTCCATCATCTTCAACTGGTAGTGGCGGCGTAGATGGCAATGGAGCTGTGGTGGCTGCTTTGCATGGCAGCTACACCAAGTTGCTGTTGTACCTTGTTCTAACTACTGCATGGTTAGCATTAGGGGTCTGAGGATATGATATACTAAGGGAATTTGGCTCTTATTTTCAATGGTGATATAATTGATTATGAGTTAGGACTAATCATAAAGGCTATTGTTTTCTCACACACTTTTAGTATTAAATCTTGTTTTAATTTAGAGGGAAGCTTTTTGCTCATAAATCATCTGATTTAGTCTTTAAACTTTTAAAATGGTTCCATATTTACATTTCTGTCAATTTGAAGAATATCATTTTGCTTTTTTGGGTCATTGAGCTAAAATATGAAAATAGTCATAAGATAAATATGTGTATATTCAGGACTACTTGTGCCATTTGGACTATTTTACTCTACAAATTGTTTAAGAAATTCCAACTGAGCCAGCGCATTTTATTGAAAAGTAAACGTGCTTCCTATCTAGATCAACTATACGAAATCATTTGTGATTCATCTTCTCCTTTTCCCTTTTAGTCGTTTATTTTATGCTATGGAACATTTTTTTCTCTTGGACGTAATTGTTCCTAAAAGTCAATAATACCAAACGAGAATAATTGTTTTAAAACATGACACGCATAGCCGACAAAATGAAATAAATAAGAGTACATGCATTTTATGTAACTTCAAAACTTAATCAAACAAGATTAAAGCCTTAATATTACTGACTAGAATTCTAAATATAGTAACATACCTCCGTTCATGCTCAGAAAATAGAATGATTTCTTATGTTTTCCAACCTGTGGGGTACTATACTTAAATGTAAATCATAATTTTATGGCTAGAACATTGTTTTGGTCTTTTATCTTATCTTTAGTCAATAGTAAGATAAAAGACTTAATCAATACCTTAGCCTTATTTTATTCTCTAAAATCATTTGGAAGAAAATATTTATTTTATTTCAAATGATTTTGATCCACATATATGGTGCTTACAATTTCAGAAACTAAAATAATAATCTCTTAAAATCAATGATTAATATAATTGTCTTACAATTACAGGAACCAAAAGGGTAGTAACATCCCAGCCAGAACAAAATCATGATGGAAGTACTGATAAATAGTGTTCTCAAGGAAGAATATATGTGCACTGAAAATGAAAATCAACATCGTAAAATGAATATGATAAAGCTAACATAAAAAAGAAAATGAAAATCAAGGAGTGGTCTCATTGACATTCAAAAGAAACAATCAATGCATAATATGACAAAATCTTATGCATTCAATTATGTTAAGGCTAACCTCAACTAAAACTCTGGTTAGGGAAGAAGGGCATTCCAAAAACATATTTTGCATTATCCCCTGTTGGATCCTTTACCAAAATGTAAACTGCTTTGTTGCCCTCTCTGTTAGAGAATGGCATTTCAACCTTCATATTTCTGAAAAATAATCACTTGCTGCCTTGATCTCTCTTAACAAATTCAACAATGAATTTGACAACAGAATCCGGTCTTTCGACATGAGGAAGATGGCCACAATCGGGTATTTGGCGTATAATTGCATCAGATAAATCACAGTGCAGTTGCTGAAAGAGTAAAAGTTCATAAGTCAAATAATCTGAAACAAAATAAGAAAGAATTATGTTGCATGATCGTAATTTTCGATCATGTAATATAAGTCCCTATATGTTTCTCATTCAATATCATATGTCATGGAAGAAAACTATGTACTAACTAACCACTGCAAGCTTATTGCTGATAATGCGGTCATTCTCCCCCCAAATGATGAGTGTTTTCTGCCTTACCTGTGAAAAATAAAGGCTATGTTATAATTAAAAAGAATAACTAAAAGAAAGAAAAAACTGAGTTGTTCTCCTAGCAAGAATAAGGGCTATGTTTTGGTCTGATGTGAGATAAACCTGCACCAAAACCGTTTTAGGAAAAAAAAATACAGATAAAAGTTACCAAGCAAGATTGTACCTGGAGAAAAACTTAGCAAGCAAGAGAGTTCAACATGCATCATTAACAATCCACAAAAAATGATAAGTGATAACAACACTCAAAGGAACCGAATTTAGTCTGGATGGAGATTGTGCCACATAGCACAAATCAATTTTTAACAGAATGATTTTAAGTTATTTTTCAATTAAAAAGTTTTATATTTTCTCCTCATATTCCGTACTGGAGAGGAGTTGAACTCAAAGGAACCTGTGTGTAGTACTTCAATCCAATGGTCTCAAATATTATTGAATGTGCTAACTGCTAAGTGTGTAGTGACTACTAGTACAGAAGAAAGAAATTTAGAAGTAAGAGTGGACAAAAGAGCAACTTTTTGATTTGGGTGGCAGGGGAAATCATATGAACAACTCACAATACCTCATGTAATTATAAGATTGTAAATGCTTCATAGGCATAATGACTGATCTATGTTAGTATATGGCTCCTTTAAGGTGAGCTTATGTATAAAGTGAGTAAGGGCATATCCACCCTCAAATCATTAGTGGATTAAGAACTAACGATTAATTATAATGTATTTTAGATTAAATCAAGGGCGGATACATCTTTACTCATTTCCTGCAAGATTACTTCACTTCAGAGGAGCTTTTTCCTCTATCTTAAAGGGTAAATATTGTCCAAATGCCATAAAAATAAAATATAACTCATACAAACACTGAACAACTTGTACTGCTGAAAATACCTTTTTTATCTGAGAAGCAACATTATAACCACCACTAGTCATGAAATCCACTGTAGCATCCTCCCACCAGGGTAATAAGCAATGCAAGCGGCCTATCTATATATAAGATCATACGAAGACCATGTTATCCAACTTCGTTTGCGAAACTTCCAAATGCCAAAATATGAGTGACATTTAGGATGAAGATATTTAGGTGTATCCTTGGGCAGGGATGAAATTCTATACAGCAGCACCCAGTAAAAATAAACGGCTCTCTAACATATCAGACATGTAAATCCTGACTTTTGTTTCAGTGTATAAGATTCTTTCACACAGTAATCACAATTACATGAAATCCTAGAGTCCAAACATTTGTTATAATAAATATATGATGTTTGGTCTCTTGCCTATCTTATAAACAAGCATATGTTGCATCAGCATGTGATGGTCAAATTAAGCATGCATGTGTTTAATGGCCCATTATGGACTTGAAAGTTTACGCAATACATGTACATTTCATTATCTAAAGAGCATGATAAGTTTAGGATCTGGCAACTCACATTAGTCCAGTCAAGGCTGATACTGAAAGATATGTTACTGAAGGTCAAATAGTTAGCATACAAGCGTAACGGAATGCTCTTTAATACAGATACCTGATTCAAAAAAGAGCCAGTGGTAAGTGTAGACTTGCATCATTTATGATATTAACACTGTCATCCTCACTCTCTAATTCTAACCTCTCCCAAGCCCCCACAAAAGAAGTAAAAACCTCTAGTCAAGATCAACCTTGTCAAGTATAAAATCCTCCATAAAAAGGCATTACTGAATATATGTATTCCAACTACAGGGTTTAGGTAGAAAAGGGAATGAAGACAGAAGAGGGACAGTGAAAATAAAAAATGTGAGATTATATTGAAATAAGATGTATTGTATAATTCAGAGTACTAAGTTGGAGAGAATAGAGATACTCACCCCAGCATATGCTACTGCCCTAGGTAAGGTTGATAGGTTTCCTGTTCCCTCTGCATATACACTAGCATCAATCAGAACAAGCTTTTCCACCTGAAAAATGTGAAGTGAAAATAACTGACCAGATCACACCCGATTCACTTAATGAAACTGTTCTTTAATGGATTTTCCTCAAAAAATAGGTTATGTTGATTTTCAGAAATTAAATTGTAGAACATCACTTACAGCTTCAGGGTAATTGATCGCGAAGTCTATGGCCACCGCAGAGCCAAGGCTTGGACCAACCAATATCATTGCCCTTTTGATGTGAGACTTCCAAAACTGGTTGATAAAAGCAATTCACTGTCAACACAGTGTGATTAAACAAAAGGGGTGTTGAAACTTGAAAGAAATCTGACAATCAATGAAGACAACTATTTCTTCAGAAAATAGGTTGATGATCAAGTTAAAGCTAATATAACTTAATTCTTACTCTCCAGTTCAAGCAGTTTGATAACAGAGTAAACAATTTAATAAGCATACTTTTCAGAACTATACACAATCTTTTTAAGGCCACACCAGCAACTAAGTTGTCAGGGTTTCCTTACAAAGCCAAAGGGATACAATAGATGCATCAATTATAAGTACCTGATACAAATGATCGCGCTTTGATACCACATCACATGAAGGAAGTTTTCCTGATGCATAAACGAAGAATAAGAGAAGAAAGTGTGAAAGAGGGAAAGGACTGAACATAACAAAAAGGAAAAGTAATAGAGCAAACCTAAATCAGAGAAACCCCAGCCAAGAATATCAAAGGCCCATGCCTCAAAACCAGCCTCCTCAAGCAATGGATATGTATATCTCCATTCTAAACATGAACTGAATAATAATGATAATAATAATAATAAGGACTAAGGAGTGAAAACTTCAGCATAAAAATTTATAAACCAAATCTGTCTCTTACAAATTTTGAGCACCTGTCAAAACCATGTAGAAGGACAACTGGATTTTCTGCTTTGTCTTGCATCAATGGCTTCACACAGCTACTCATGATAGGATTTTCAGAGAAACTAACCTGATTTGGTCGTGTGGAAATACAGAACATATGAGTAGTTTATGAGCAATAAGAAATGATAATGGAATTGGTTTACACAAAGCAGTATAGAGTGACCAAAATCTCCACCTACATGCACAACAAATGTCAATGTTTTTTCTCAAGTATTGAAACAATTTCCTCAAGTAAACAAGCTTGAATAGCTTGCCAAACTTTATTCTACCACGTCAATTTGAAAGGAATTAATATTTTCATACTATCATCTTGTATAACTAGAGACAAATAGTTTCGACTTCTTTATTGTTGCGCTAAACTCACCTTCTAAAAAAAGCGGCTCAATATATGTAGTCTTATCCGACAAGCGCGAAGAGTTGAATATATATATGGTAAGTAGTTAGAGTTTGCTATATATATATATAGTGAGTAGTAAGAGTTGAGTTACAGTTACGGGTAGCCTCTGAATACGCATAGCGAGTTTTCGAGCGAATGGGTCTTTGATTCGGTGAACTTGGTTGGGGAGAAATGAAGGGAACGCATCATCAACAACAGAAGCTTCAGCCACCACTCTGAGTCTGGTGCCATGGAAGGGCGTTGGGAGGGAAAAGGAAAACATGTTTATGAATTGTGAACAAGAAGAAGACCACATCGTTTATTGGTTAATATACGTGGTGCTGCTGCTTAAGAAAAAGATGATAAGAAAGAGAATAAGATAATATTATATTCAGATTCAGAAATTTACTTAAGGCTTAGTTTAAAATAATAAACAATAAATTGATATCAGTGTTTAATTCAAGAATTATTTTATGATTTTTTTAAGTTCTAAAATTTTAATTTACTTTTACTAGTTAAGTCACAAAAGTAGTCATGTCATCCACTCTAAGATCTAGCACCCACCAATACAAATTGCAAATTGTAATAAATATAATGTTATTAAACTCAACTAAATTGGCCAGTTCAACAAAGAACAGACACCTAAATGATGTAGTTGCTTATCTCTGATCAATCTTGAACCAAACCAAGTATGAATTAGTTTGATTCGGGTATTTTATATATAAAAATAGTGACTTAGTCTGTTGAACTCGACAAATCGGCTAAACAATCAATTTAAAAAAAACAACTAAATATCATTTTGGGAGAAGAAAAACTTTTGTACTTTAAACATGTATTATGTTTGTGGTTATAACAAATGCTAATTTGTTTAATTAAATTTTAAATTTATTTGTTACTTTTGTTGTTATTAAAGTGTAAAAAGTATATTATTTGATGATGTTTTTCAATTAATTTGTGACACTTTTATGTATTAAAATTTTTGTTGTTGATTGCTTAATTAGGTATATGTGTGATATTAATATTGTTAAAATTGAGGTATAAAGTTATTAAATATTGGTAGGTAATATGATAAAACTTTTAGAATTTGTAAGATAAATCAATTTAAATGATTTAACTAGTGATCTGTTGATCCAACTATTGACTTAATAACTCATTGAGCCTATGATTGATCCTAGTTCAATATACATATTAAGTAGTCCAAAATGTATTAGTGTGTGATTAATGGATGACATTGAAACAATTTTATATAAGAGTTAAAAATTTATATATTGGTAGTGTAAAAATTCATACACAGTTAGTGCATTATCACCTTTCATTTGTATTATTTTTATTCCAGAGTTAATAATAATTGGAAATGAATAATAAATAATACAATGACAATGTAAAAAACTCTTACACTATCAGTACATACATCTATTTCTCTTTATATAAATACAACAAATTTATAGATTCTGATTTTCCTTATATTAAATTGATATCAAGAAGTAACTTATTCACACTATTGATCTCATATCCGCATGAAACAACTTAATAGTTAATACGAACACAGAAACTAGAGTGGGATTGTTTAGTTACTTCTTTAAATGGGGGAGTAAGCTCAAACCATCATAATTAAAGCAAATAACTAAAATAATTATAAATTTCGCTAGATTTCATATATCATACAACAACAAAAAATTAAAACTTAGTAATCGATATTTAATTATTATTAATTATTTAAAAAAATAATATATTGTTTATATATAAATCTTTATACAATATACTAGTATTATAATATTATTGACAAAGTAAATAGGATAAAGCAATTAAAATCTTCTATGTTCATTATTTTATCATTTTGTTTGCAATCAATGAACATACACCTTATTTAAAAGTTAATAACTTTTTAACGAGACAACTATTTCAAATTAATAACAACAAAGAAAATAATATAGAAAATGAGATAGAGAAGATTTACAATGGGACACATCTGAATGAACTCATTAAAAAAACAGAAAAAAATGGTTCAATAAGATTTTATTAGTAGAGATTAGAGAAACAAGGTACCTTTCTTCCTCGAAGAGGCAAAGAAGCAAAAACAGAAAAGAAAGTGAGACAGTGAAAGAAGAAGAAGAGTAGAACTGTTCCACCGCCATGGATACGCAACAGCATCGAACACCCGCTTCTACTCCTCCACCGCGACAATCTCATCCCGTTGAATCCTCCTCCGCCATTCTCATTCCTTTTCTTTCATTCTTAGCCATTGCCGCCGTGGTATCCCTCTCCCCTCTCTCTCTCTCACACAATCTCGATTCATAGAAAAAATATATCGCTCTCTCTTTTTCCATTTTATTCGCTCTTTATAATTCCAGATTGTTTATTTGGAATCACAGCATTGTTGTTCTTGTCATATTTGAAAAATCAAGGAAGTTCTAAATTACTAATGCGAAATGATAAATAGCTAATTTGTCTTTATTCATTTCAATGTTTTTTTCTGGCTTTATGTCTTGATTACTATTTTTTTAGAAGGAAATCAGTTCTTAGTTGGCTTGATTATGGATATTATCTAGGTTGGAAATTTTACTGAATAAGATGGGCTTTATGAGAATTTATTCGTTTCATATAGCATATGGTGTTGTTTGATTCATGTATAGTCGGCTCCACCTAGTGAGATAATCATTTGTTATTGTTATATAAAGCGTAAAACATGAGATGCTATGTGCAGTTTTTGATTCCTTCATCATTACCATCCGTTCTGCACCAAGTCCCAGAAGGACATGTGGGGGTATATTGGAGAGGAGGTGCTCTTCTAAAAACAATTACAGATCCAGGTAATAAGATATCCTCTGTTTGTTTTTCGGTGTTTTTTGTCCGATGTATGCTTGCACACAAGTTTGCTCCATGTTCTTGGTATTATTTTTTTCAATCCAGGTTTCCATATAAAGATGCCTTTCTTAACTCACTATGAGCCTGTTCAAGTGACACTCCAGACAGATCAGGTAAATTGATCGGAGCAGGTTTGGGAATTGGGGATCCCTTTTTGGCTTTATAATTAGGATTTTGCATTTATGGTGGCTGTTGTAGGTGACAGATATACCATGCGGTACTAAAGGAGGTGTTATGATCAGTTTTGGAAAGATTGAGGTAATAGCGAATATATTGTGTTACATATTTGATTAACTTGTGTACTCCTTTACATCCTTAATTTTATATGCAGTGATGTATATTCCTTTTTTAGGTTGTTAACCGACTCAGTAAGAAATTTGTTTACGAGACATTGCTCAACTATGGTGTGGATTATGATAAGACATGGATATATGACAAGATTCATCATGAGATTAATCAGTTCTGCAGTTCTCATAGTCTTCAACAGGTCTATATTGATGTGTTTGATCAGGTACGATTTAATATTTTGGAAGTGTAATTATACAGCCATATTTTGTTTTATTACTGACAACTCTTCCATGTTAAGCGTATGTTATAAGATTTCGGTGTAGCCTTATCACTGTAGTTGTTAAGCAAAATGTGAAGCAGTCACTTAATATGAAACAGTTTGATGTTTGTTTAGTGAATAGTAGTTGCTATTGTCATCTGCTCAAAAGAAATTAATGTGAGTCTTAAGTTGTTAATTGTTCCCAGACCCTATGAGTCTCTTGCCCCAATGTATCAGATGAGTTACAGCTATATGTATAGTTTGCCTTCCAGTTTTTCCTCCTTTCTTGTTACCTTGTCGTAATAAAAGTGTTGACAAGGCACACATTGGGGACCCTTTCAGATTGATGAAAAGATGAAAGATGCTCTTCAAGTTGACTGTACGCGCTATGCTCCAGGAATTGAGATCATTAGCGTCCGTGTCACAAAGCCAACTATTCCAGATAGCATAAGACGAAACTTTGAACAAATGGAAGAGGAGCGTACTAAGGTATACTTTGACTAAAAACAGTTGTCATTTTCAGGTGAATATGTATGGAGCTGGATCTTTTTAACTCTTTTAAATTGTAAAAATGCTTCTAGCAGTTTTTTGTATGCTAGGTTCTCTGTTATGACATCAAAGCCAATAGCATTTTATTTTTGTTTTAATTCTTCTCTCGTAATGATCTCAAGTAATATGCTTTGGATATTATTGGACAGGTCTTAATTGCTATTGAGAAACAGAAAGTATCTGAGAAGGAGGCAGAGACTGTGAAGAAGATGGCCATTAGTGAGGCTGAGAAGAATGCCAATGTTAGCAAGATCCTTATGGAACAAAGATTGTTGGAAAAGGATAGTTCTAGGCGACAGGAAGAAATTGAGAACGCAATGTATCTGGCACGTGAGAAGAGCCTGGCCGATGCAGATTTCTACCGGTAAGATTTTCCTATTCATAATTCCCTTGATAAAATGTAAGTTTATGGATATGATGTTGTAATTTATGGTCTTAAAAAATATAAACGAGTTATTGTATTACTTTTTCAATTTCCAGTGTAATAAAGGAGGCTGAAGCAAACAGGTTGAAGCTTACCCCTGAATTTCTTGAGCTTAAATTTATTGAGGCCATTGCAAATAATACAAAAATCTTCTTTGGGGAAAAGGTATTCCTCTTCTCTCCCAAATATTTCAGTACTTATCTGTCCTTGGTGCACAGGCTTGACCTTTTGGGTTTTCTTTTCAGCTTCCTAACATGATTTTGGATCAGAGACTGCTAGGAAACTTCCTTCAAGAAGTTTCTAGAGGGGAAGCTTTGAAGATGAAAAAATAGATGTTTGAACTCTTAGGTGTCAGGAAGACATGAACCATAGTTTTATAACATTTTATGGTTCTTTTTTATCATTTGTATGGGTCCAAAATGCGAAGCTTATGTTTCCTAATGTTGAGATATATTGTACATTGTCATGGACAACCAAGGTACATTTAAAGTTGTACGTATCTTTGAAATTAGGCTTACAGACAATAAATACCAAATAGATTAAATTAAACGTGTGCCAATTGGTAAATAAAATAACTGGTGATATGTGTACTGGTTTTATTAAGAGCACAATACCCATATACTGTTTTTTTAGAGGAGGATCCACTTACTCCAACTCCTCATCTTAGTCATCAATTATAAGGAAATCCAATAATTTGAATTAGTAAGTAGATTTGAACCATTAAATTTCCTTAGAATTGACGGTCAGGATGAAAATAAATTTAGAAGTAAATGGATCCCCACTATTTTTTTAAAAGGCGGTACTTATTTGTTTTTTTAAAGAGAGATACTCGTATACTTGAACTATAAATTCCTGTATATTTGTCGCAATCAGCACTAAATAGACAGCCTAAATGCAAATAAGCTTGATCTACCTGAGTTCAGAGCTTCATTGAATATATGAATTGTTCTCATTGCCGATTGTAGGATAGCCAATTCAGCTGCACATATAACTATAAAGATCAGCAAGTTAATCTTTTTAGAGGATAAGAGATGGAATGGAAAGTCTTCCATTTCTATTCATTTCTCTTCGAAACTCAACTCACAAACCAGACCCCATGAGTTTGTTAGGATAGCCCCACTAGTTTCTATTGATGTAGTTTCCCCTTGAGCAATAAATTAGCATCCTTTTAAAACAGAATTTTCCAAACAAAAAAAACAAATGACTTTAGGAGGGGGACGTGAAAGCTAAGGCTAAAATATCATCACAAATGCACTTATTGGTTCCTAAGTCTTTTCCTTCACTAACAAAAATAAAACAGACCCTAATTTGGCATTTAACTGCTGCAAGATCCAAAATAATTATTCCAGATAATTAGGAACAAAATGAAAAAAATGGAAGTAAAAGAAAAAGAGGGATGCAGAGAGTCACTTGGTTTATCCAAAGAACTCTTCAACAAAATAATCATGATGACAGCTACAAAGGAAAAACTCTAAAACCAAATGCAAACCAAAATCTCTAGATGCCGCTAGCTATATAGTAAAATCTTGTTCGCTCAATTACCAAGAAATTGAACTTTACTGAGCTTTCACTGGTTGACTAGGAGCCTTTCCTCCTCCATTATGATAACCACCCCTTGGCACAGATTCTCCATTGCTATTTCCACTATTATTGTTGCCGCCACGAGCTCTGCCAGAGAACTCACCTCGTTTCTCAGAATCATTTCTACCAGAGTATCCACGGCCGCCACCAAAGTTCCCACGGCCCCGGAAGTTGTCATTTCTGTCATTTCGGTATCCACCCCGCCTAACCCTATCATTATTAGCTGGAACAAAATAGAAGACATGAGAGTTTGAGTTACATTACTATCTGTGCTAATTTTACACAACAAAATGATAGGAGTGCTATGAACAGGAGACATTTCTACAAAGATCATAGAACCTAGAGGCACATTATTTATTTTACTAAATAAATTGGTCAAAGAGTCATGAGAAATAGTTAAATCATCATAATTAGTTCAAAACTGAGTTCAAACTTGCCGAGGTAGAATATTGTTCATGTACCTCGCCTTTCTTCGACGGAAAGCTTGCGGTTGTCCAGCATAACAGGAGGAGAGGCCTGACATAGTAAATATAGAGGTTAGATGCCATAGCATGCAAAATGCAATGTATATATACTCTCATATATTAGAAAGTGTACTTTGACATAAGAAAATCAAAATGCATCAAAAACTTCAATGGATCATGTGTATCTCAAACAAAGATAACAATGAAACGGGAGGCACTAGATGCTCAATATCAACAACCAATCGTCAAGAGTATAAGATAATATAGTAAATAGCAACTGACCTATACAGCATAACCACAGTATTAATATTTCAAGAACAAAAAAGTACGCACAAGATTTTTTTTAAAAAGGGCAAACAAAGAGTCAAAACTGATAAAAGACGAGAGACAAGTATCTGAGAAGAGTGGCAACTTGCTAAGAAATACATTTCCAGTTTTCCACAAGACCACAATGCAACAAAACATTAAAAACAACTACTGGGGATACTTTACAAAGAGCAGCATCTTTGAGTTCAGAAAACTATGAACAATTGCAAAGCAATGCAGTTCAGAAAGCAACTGCACATTACACAACTATTGAGGCTATTTTTCAGAAAGAATCAACTTTAAGTTCAGAAAAATACGAAGTTTGAAAATGCAGATGAACATAGTTGCCGATTCTCCAAACTCTTATCCTAATAATTCTTTAATGAAGTAGCTCAAAAACATTAACAAACACCAAGGTTTATCCTCAATAATCATAATCTAAAGGACTGTGGACTGTGGAAAGACTTCCAAAGCAGTCCATTTCAAACATCCAATAATCATTTGGTGTCCAATGCAATGTATTATCTACAATTTCATAAGGGTGAGACATTCGGTCCAATCAAATATGATAAATATCCATAAGGGTGAGACATACCTCAAGTGCTCTTTGCAGTGAAGTAGCAGACTCAAATTCCACAAAGCCAAAACAAGATCCCTGTTGCTAAAAGAGAATAAAGTAATGCTTGAATACTTGTAGCTGTTCATGTGCTTTTAATAAGCTAAATCACAAAAATGATTATAACATACTAACCTTGTTACTCCTAACTTGAATACCATCAGGTTTTATGGGCCCAAAATCCTTGAAAACATGTTCTAGTTGTTGTACTGTTGCATTCATAGGCAAATTTGCAACAAATATTGCATGAGCCTTACCTGTAGAAGGAAAATCACAAGTTACAGAACAACCTTCTTTTATCAAATGAGAGAGATTTTCAATGAACTATACTTCTGAATAATAAACCAACTATCCATGGAACAGGTAAAATCACCTGATTTCTCATTATTATTGTCCAATGCAATGACAGTGCTAGGCACTGGTGTTTCAGGTGCATGCACACTAGACACACGTGGTTTCTCTACAGGTTTCACTGGTGAAGCCCTTACATGGAAGGGAGCAGCATTTGTTTTCAATGCATTCACCTGAAAGGGAAAAAAGAATTACAGAAAATTCGTATACAATAAGAACTACACAAGAATAAAAATGAATACATAAACAAGCAGAGAAAACTCACAATGGATGCAAAAGACTTCTTTGGAAGGTCCTCTTGTGTAGCAGAAGCAGCTTCCTCAGTGGTTGGGCGATGTTCCTGATGGCTTGGCTCTTTCACATGATGAACAGGAACCACGTTTTCAGCAACTGATAATTTTCCATTCTCTTTTGGTGGACTGATTTCGTTGCTGACAATAGTCTCAGTGTCTACAACAACAGTTTGACTAGGTACAGGTGGAATGTTCTCGGGAACATGATTGAGCTCTATACTCACAACCAAGAGCAAAATATTAAAACCCATACTTCTTAACAATAAGTAAGCAAAGGGTTGGAATGAAGAAAATAACGAGTAAAAGGAATAAATGGGTGACCTAGTGCTTGAGGTTCTCATTTAGTGGAGTCTGGGGAGGTAGAAGCACATAGCCTTACCCCCACAAGCGGAAAGGCTGTTTCCAGGATTTGAATCCATGACCTCATGGTCATTAAGATAACCTTACCATTGCGCCAAGCTCTCCCTCTAAGTAAGAGGAATATAAGAAAATATTGAAAACCAGAATAGGTATATATAAGAATTACCAGGCTCTGGAATCACAGCATCTGTTGGACCACTTTCTTCAGCATCATTTGCAGGCACAGACTCAATATCAACTGGCTTATACTCATCAACATATCTAAAAACATCATTCAAGACAAAGTAGCCTTTGTCCTGTGGAGCCAGGAAAAATGACTGAGTAAACTTCCTTTTTATATTGTCACTTCCAGTTAAGCAGCCAGTAACTAGAACTATTACTCCATCCTTGTATGAAGGCTGAGCATCAGCACTCAGAATCTCAACCCTAAAGCTTGTATAATCATGTGAAAGTATCTTCTTATTAATGTCCTGTACAGAAATAAAGTATGATCATTGAAGTTAGCAGATGTAGAATCACTTTCGCAATACATCATACTCGAATATAAACACACACACATAAAATACCCAACAAAGGAAAAAACTAAATTGATCTCGCACTGCAACATTATCAAATACGGAGAAATAAATTGCAATTATTTTATACTTTTATCTTTCATCATATATAAACTCGTGCTTAACAGGCAACAGAGACAAGTGGACTGGTCCTTACGACAATGGTAGTCACAGTTGTCAAGGCACCATCTTCTTCAGGGCGACTTAGGACACTAGATTCCTGGTAAAATTTGTGAACCTGGTCTGGATTTTGATGCAGAATAGAGTAATACTGCTCCACAAAAGCATTGCCAACCATCTGTGGGATAGGGGACCCATCAGATACCGCCATCCCTGCAACAAGACAACAAAGGGCGTGTGCACAGACGCAGACAAGGGTAAGTCTAATAATGGCATGTAACGTCTAACAATCCATAATAGATATTACATAACTAAAAGACAGCTTATAACGGTTATTTCGCTCCCTTGACGTCAAACAATCCTTATTTCCTAAAAGAACAAAAAGAAATCATTCTTATAACAGAATTTAAAATATATTCCAAATAACATACATTCAACACAAACATCTCAAAACAAAAACATTTATACAATAAAAGCAGAAAAACAAAATCTTTAGCATGTCAATACATTACTCGTGTGAATACAATCCGCAATCACAAATCAAAATCTTTCCAATAGCCCTTTTAAAAGGAAAAATCACAAAATAATAAACAATTTTTTGACATGTAGTTAATCCCAAAACCCTAATAAATGCAGAGTAATGGGGAAAAACATTCAAGAATACACTATCAAAATGCAACTAGCCATTGCGGCATAACCCTTCATTAAGAAAATAAATGGCTTGAATTTAGACGAATAGTAATATGTATATGACTTAGTATCAAACTAAGTTGGAGATGAATATGAACCAGTTTACCCATGAGTCAAAATGCAATTGAACATGACAAATCTGTGCTTTTGACATAAAGCATATACATTAACATAATCAAAACAATTAAAACAAAATAAAAAAAGTAAAAGTTAAACCCTGTGATCTTTATTTTTATTTTGACAAGAAAATAATCTTTTATTGCAAAAAAAACAAAAAACCCTAAATCTCAACATGCCAAACTATTATTCCAGCACAATCAAAACAAAACCTTTTCGTCGAACTCTCAAATATTTAAAAGGAAAAAAATCAACGGAGAGATTAAAAAATGATCAAACAAAAGAAAACAGATAACGAGTGACAAGAAAGTGAATCTTGACATAATCTTATGATTGAGACAGGGAACAGTACATGAAAGTACCTCGGAGGATGAGATCAAAACCTAAGAGAGAATAAGAAAAAAAATAATTGGGAACTTCGGAGTTGATGCCGTTTCCGTAAAGTGAAAATTATATGGTTTAAACAGTATAAATAATGAATTTTTATATGTGTTTTTCTTTCATTTATTTTCGCGTTTTTCTTAACACGGTTTACTAATTACTATTGACTTGTGGTTGTGGCATGTGGACTCAGAAAGAGCGAGCCCGAACGCATGCGTTTTCGATTTTTTTGATGTTGTTGATGGAACTCTTTTTAATTCTCATGCATGTTTATTTCTATTCTGATTTTAGATGTCAAATCAGATAAATCAAGAAGATGAGTTAATATTTATGCATTGTTAATATAAATAATTAAATATGTATATATAATTATTATATTATTCATTTGTATTGTTTTTTTGAATAGTTAATGATAATTAAAAATAATTTATGAATAATTAATTGACTGTACTTTTTTTTTTCTCGATTAAGAAAGGATTGCAAGTAGAGTTCAATATGTGAATAATTTGAATTTAAGGCAAACATGTTTTAAAGACAAGGAGTAATAAATATCGTATTATTTTAGTGTGGTTTGGCAAAAAACATTTATTGTAAAGTCGTTAGGAAAGGGCATGGGATACAATATTATGAAAGACATGTCATGTAACATGGACTTTTGTGCAGAGTTTGATATAATGGGCGCTTATGGGTTCCATCGATGTATTAATATTGGTTATCAAACCTTTAAAGTAATAATATAATGATATATTGGTTTAACTAATGATTGATTGATTAAGTCGTATACGTAAAGTTACATAAATGATATAATTAATATTATGTTGAAAAATCAATAATTTTTTTATTTTTAGAAAAAAAGTTAATTTTAAATAAAAATTGGTAAGTATGACCTGTATAATTCAGTTGAAAACCGATCGATATAACCGGTTCTAACTAGTATAATTATATTAATATAATTGTTATACCATATCAGTATTGAGATTGATTTATCCGTTGAAACGATTCGTATAAATTGCTTTTTACACAGTGGGTACCACATTGATAAAACCAATCCTCATGGACATAAGGTTAATGTGGGAGGGCCTTATGGTTTTTTATATGAGAAAAAATTTATGAGAAATATAATACGATATTATCAATATAATTCATTATCTATATTTTATATCTATACTATTAATGTGGGTGGGCAGACATAATGTGTCTTTCAACACTCTAATTTATTTAATTAAACCAATGATTCTATTAAATAGTACACATGAATGAATGATAAATAATATTATTTCAACATATATAAAATATTATATTAACCTATAAGTAATACACTTTCTAATAATTGTGGCCACTGATCATCACATAAGGAAATGCAAAAATTTAACCTTTGTGCATCTTCTATGAAAGACTCATGCAATGAATCAAAATGATAGTGTTGTGATCTCTCAATTAGTACTTCAGAAAAATAAAGAGTATGTTCACGTAAATGGACAACAAATAAATACCGAGCAATAAGTATGGCTAAGAAGTAAGAATGGTAAAAAATACAAATGAAAACTAATCATACAAATCAATATAGTTTGTCAGTTTAAGGGTAACAAATGTTTATGGAAAAATGCAAAATATAAAGTTTTAAAATAATAATAAACCATTTAATAGAAACACACCAACTGTTTTTCACAAAATTATCCTTTAATTTCAATTTTTTTTCTTTAAAACTTCAAAATTTTCTTGTTACATTTCTTTTAAGATAACCGTTTCTCTCTGCAACTATTTTTTTTAAACAAAATTTCCCTTCCCAACATCCTTGTGAAGTTTTGCTTTTAACATAAAATAAGCACATGAAAATATTTCTTTTTTTACAGTGCATCGATTTTAAACTCTTTTCCCAATTTAAACCTAACATGTACCCAAAAATAATAATTTAAACCTAATCCTTCACACACATTAGAAAATAACCACTTCATATAATGTATTTAAAAACGTACGCAAAACTTAGCTCCCGGCGAGGATCGAACTCGCGACCTTTCGCTTACGAAGCGAACGCACTACCACTATGCTACGGAAGCCTCACTTGGTGACAGAAATCTTAAACACTTAATTAAATAATATAGTATTTTAACACTACAACCGAAAGGGTTTTTGTTTTGACCCGATTCATAGGAAGTCAAAACCCTAAAATTACAAATTCCTTGTAGCTCTCACATTTTGAAGTTAGAAATTTAGGAACAGGGAAATGTGTGGAATTGCTTTGATTGTTTCCGGCATTCGATTCCATATCTCGTCTTTCATTTCCGATTCACCTCGCAAATCTCACAAAGTAAGTAAATTTCTGAACACTTCATTTAAATTCGTCATTGTTTTGTTCGTGTCTTATTTGGGTTGAATTTGCTACAGTTATTGTTCACTTTAGATGATCTTAAAGCTTCTCTACGGAGAAGGGGTCCTGATAGCTTGGGCGTCAAGAAAGTTCTTCTGCATCATAATGTATCAGCAAAAAATCCAATCACGTCGGTTGTAGAAGATGATGATGATGAGGTACATGAGTTGCAAAGTATGATGTTATGTTCTGGAAACACAGACAATAGTGGACAATGTGACAATTTTAGCGTCGGAAAACCCGCTGCGGCAGAACTTCGTTTCATTGGTGCAACTTTGCAGCTCAGGGGAATTAACCCGCAAGTTCAGCCTCTGGTGGATTCATCTGGAAATGTTCTTGTGTATAATGGTATTCTATATTGGCTCTGCAATAGTTCTGTTGTATGTCTCGATTAGTTTATTTTGTATATACAGCAGCTTATAACCAAAATCTTATTGAGAGAGCTTTTTGAAAAAAGAGAAAAAAGTGCTTTTTCTGTAATAATTAAGCTAAACCATATATACACGTAAAGTGTTGTTCCTGATGTAGAATGCTAATTGTTTTGAACTGTGAACAAGGATAAATGACATAAAATGACAACTTGATAAGGTAGGCTAATGAGGTAATAGTAAGTTAGTAACTCTCTTCCATGATAGAGAGGAATGGTGTTATAATGTAATAAGTGAATGCAGACTTGGAAATATTCTTCTTAATAGATCAAGGACAAGGTTAATAAACAGTCATGAGCGCTTAGTATTTGTATTATTAGATGAACCTAGAAGCATATGTCCCAAATTTGTTTGATGTGTGAAATATCCAGCTGCTTGTCTTTATGGTTCACTGTATGTATCTATCTCTTTTCTAAGCCATCATTAAGTCATTTAAGATTTGAAGTTGTTTAACATTTTTCTTCTTCTTCTCGGTTTGACATTTAGGTGAGATTTTTGGAGGTCATAACTTGGCTAGTGACTGCAATGATTCTGAGTTTCTCATGCAAGCTCTGGGAAAATGTTGCTCCTGTGGTTCTTGCTTAACCGGTGAGTGTGTTCAATGTGGGAAAAGTTCTATTGCAGATGTTCTTTCTACAATTAAAGGACCATGGGCTATCATCTATTGGCAGGTAACTTCAAGTGGTAAGTTTGTAAGTTTCCATACCCTGTTTACTATCTTTTCCTTCCACATGGTCTTAAAGGTGTGTTCTTTGTCTTTTGTAGGGTAGTTCAAATACCCTTTGGTTTGGCCGGGATGCATTTGGTAGGCGGAGCCTCCTTGTTCACTGGCCTACAGAAGATGACCCAACCTTTCTGCTTTCTTCTGTATCACCCGTTTCTCCGAGTCAGCAGGAATCAGGTATATAGTGCATGGAACAACTATACTATGACATTGATATAGTTCCCTATTATCCTTGAACGTTATTTGGTTTTTCTGTTACTTCCATGGTCGTAATCCTGGATTAAGGGATGAATTGATAAGGCGGCTAAGTTGCTAGTTTTACTGCTGGTCTGGCTGAAAAATGGCAGACACAAAAAAAATCAAGCAGATTTTCCCGATTTGATAGAAACCATGCTGGTTTCCTAATTTTTAACTACTTAAACCTGCCAATCTGGTCCCATTTTTAAAATTATGTTAGTTTTTGAATTTTTAAATTCAATTTTGTAATAGTTGGAATTAATAATGTCATTTTACTCCAGAGTATGAAGCTCCTAATGGAATGGGCTGTCTTAGTTATTGGGAGGAGCTACCATGTGGAATATATCATGTTTATGTGAATGCTTCAAATACAAATGGACATCTAGTTGGTGAGATCAAGAAATATGAATTTACAAACTCAATGTTAAATGAACTTATCAAGTGGGAGAGAACTTCCATTGAACCGAATTCTGAAGACCTGCAGATATCCCGTCATGAGTTTTCTAGGAGGCATGATATGCATTCACCTTCTTTGGAGGCAGTTCCATGTGAATTAGGTAATTGCCATAAGTGCCCCATTTAGTTATTTGATACTTTAGTTGCATTCTCATTCATTCTGGCGTTTATGCTATTTGGAAATTTTATTGTAGCTTTTAAGTCTTGTTGTGCTGTGACAGATCTTTATCTTGATTAAGCAGGCTCAACTCAACCTGCAATTCTAACGCCGGCCCATATTTTGCTAAATGCTTTAAAGGAATCTGTGTTACGACGTACTTCATTGTACACTATCTATCAGGTGTGCTATTTAATGGAAACTGGATTACAATTGTTGTAATTGTTTTACACTGATAAGATTAAGATGTATATCTGTCAATGTTTTGTGTCTAAGGTCTAGTGCAGCGTGTATTCAACGTCCTATCAGTTTGTTGTTGATAATTTGTTTTCTGCTTTGGGGTGTCAGACAGCTTTTTGATGAATTAATATACAATATTTTCATTGTTAGCTTTAACCTGGGACTATGACTGCTGCACTAGATGATTGGCTTGTTTGGTCACATTTTAGGGTTTAGGGTTGGTAACATTTTTGGCTATGGCGTAATTGTTGACTTGAGATAACTTTTGCATTATTTTATATCATGGAAAAGTTCTCTCCCAGCTGGATTACACCACGTGCTGCTTTGAAAATCAAAGCACCTCACTGAGTTGGACCACAGACCACTGACAGTGAATTAAAATCAATCATACGCCTTAACTTCCTAATGGATGCCTTTCTCAAAAAATGTACTCATGGATGGGATGTTCCCATCAGTATAGGTCATACCCATTAAAATCAATCTTATGCCATTGAATAACTCTATTAGATTCTTGACTCACAAAATCAAATCAATTCAGACATAACTTTCTGATCAAGATCATCAATATAAAATTCTGCATGAATAATAAAACCAAAATCATTTTTAACATAATATAATGTATACATTTCAAATGTATAAAAATATTAACTGTTCGGTTACTTTTTGTGGTGGAGGGAGATTAAATTTTGATTACTTATTGATGATCAATGTTTCAAAATTTGACATGAAAAATAATATGATGGTCAGTTACAAGAGTAAATTACATTCACCTCCCTTGACATTTGGAGAAATTATACTTAATATAAAACCTTCCTAAAATGTTTATAACAAAGGAATATGCGATGTTGGCACATCATTTTTAATTCTGCATTTACCCATGGAACTTGGAAGACTTTTGAATTTGTACTTTAACCTGCCTTTGTTTTCTTTCACCGAGCATTATTTATATTTGTCATCAGTCGTGATAGAACTCTTTGGATATGATTGTGTAGGCTATGATATCTGGTATCAAACAAGAGAGTTTTGTTCCCGTGGCAGTTCTTTTCTCTGGTGGACTGGATTCTATGATTCTTGCAGCATTATTAGATCAATGTCTGGATCCGATTTGTGAGTGCTACCAAATAAGATTAATTTGCTTTGCTGATTATAAGATACAATTTAATTTAGTTCCTTTGTTGGTGTTGAAACAAAAAAGGAGAACTAGTTGAGTTGATACGAATTTATTTTAGGAACAATCAAGTGAGTTATTGTCTAATGTTTTACTGTATTGCAGATGAGATCGATCTACTTAACGTAAGTTTTGATGGTCAGTTTGCTCCAGATAGAATATCAGCCAAGGCTGGGTTAAAAGAACTAAAAAGAGTTGCACCTTGCAGAAGGTATGCAACTGCTATCGAAGTTTTCCATGGGCCTGTTTTACACTTTTACTTTCCACTTTCCTTATTTTTTATGGTAAAAATACTTATTTAATATATCCATTGGTCGTTTTTATCCCCTTTTAATATTAAATTATGGTTTACACATAAACTTAAGTCTTTTATGCAAGTATATGATAGAGCATTATGGCGTCGTTCGATGCATGTAGTCAACCTTACCTAGTGGGATAAGGCTTGGTTGTTGTTGTATATATTGATTAATTTTAAATTATGCTGAATGATATTTAATTTTATTTGTATTACTTTGGACACAAAGGAAATGTTCCACTTGTTATCAGATTGTATATATTTCAGCCAGAAACTTATTTTTGCCTGAATTCTAAAATTCATATTTTCCCCTTAAATAAATCACCGATTTTCAATTGTTATAGGGCATTGAGCATCAACTACACTACTTTTGAATGTTTTTGTAACTGGCATATTTTTTTGTTTCATTAAACTATACTTTTTTATATAGTTATATTGATGTGAACATTCAGCTATTGGGCACATTTTCATATCAAAATATCTTTATACTATCTCTCATGTTCAGGTGATTTTGCATTGTAAGTGCAGGTGGAGACTTGTGGAGATTGATGCTAACTTGTCAGACTTGGTGTTAGAGACTAGTCATGTTATGTCACTCATAAATCCTGCCAATACCTTCATGGTACTAATTTATCCTTTGAACCATTAATTTATCATCTGTATTGTCACTATTGTGTCATATGCATGAACATTCGAAATATTTGAAGTTGATTTGCATAATATCCCTGACAGAAAGTCATATCTATCATACAGTTTGCTTCTACCTGTCTTTTCACCAATTCCATTTGGCTGATTATGTTAACTTTCATTGAGATTTTAGTCTTCATAGGCAATATGTGCTCTTTACGATTCTAAATTTGTCTATGCTTCATTCAGAAGCTGAGTTAAAGTGTTTTTGGTGACATTGTATATTTTTTTGCACGGAACTTATGTTTGAAAAATTGAAAGTTTACTCTTATTAACACTGAATCTAATTTAGGTAATTGAGATTTTAAATACTGAATACTGGAACCATTCACTATTATTGAAATACCCACATTCTTAAGAATTTTTTAGTCATACTTATGCTATTTGGATTTAATGGTGTTAGCAAAATTTACAATATAAAATATAAATATAAATGTATAATTATAAGGGGAGAGGTAGTGAGGGTAGGAGTAAATGGCAGGTTGTTATATTGTATACATTTCTCCAGGTTGTTAGAGGGAATACACTTTATGGGGATCATTGTAAGGGGAGAGTTAGTGAGGATACGAGTCAGTTAGGAACTTGAGAGTAATTTCAGCATTTTGCTGGGCATAGGATGCTTTAGGCATTCTTCTGAAGGATCTTAGCTCTGGGGTTCCAGGGTTTTTCCTTGTAACACATTTCATTTTACTAAATAATACAAATATTTCCTCACTGGCTCACTCTAATTTCTGGGTCTTAACAACTTTACTATTTTGATTCGATGATGTAATTGGCTTGCACCTATCTTTTCAGGACCTTAATATTGGCATTGCTTTATGGCTTGCTTCTGGTGGTGAGGGATGTTTGCCTGTTGCAAATGGAGATGAGAATGATGACAATCATGCAAGGATTAGGTACAAGTCCACTGCAAGGATTCTCCTTGTTGGTTCTGGTGCTGATGAACAGTGTGCTGGGTATGGTAGACACAGAACAAGTTATAGACGAGGAAGGTATTACTACCATAATGGTAAATCATGTTTTGGTATTGTACTTTTGTTTACAACTGCCAGTTGATAATGTTCTATTGATGTATTTTAGGGATGGGAATGGAACTTCTTTCCCCGTTTTTATATTAGCCTAGATCTTATAATTGTCAAGTTGTGTGCATTTGTCATTGTAAATTCTTCATCTTTGTATTATCTTTGGGCAATTTAATTTTAGAAGTTGACATGGGCGCTAGACAGTTTACCTTTCCAGAGGAATGAAATGTGGGTGCAAAAGATGAAACCACAATATGAACCATATATTGTACTCAGTGCAATGCTTTAAGCCTTTAATAAATACCATCAGGTTTATATTGTTATTCATCTCACATAGTTTTAAAAAATATCTATCTACCAAAGTGCTTGTTGATGATTTGTTTAGGAGATTAATTTGTAATTTTTATGATAGTTTAATATACTCCCACAGTCCTACTTAGAGGAGCAAAAGTAGTATTAAAATTCTTAGGTTACGTTGTTACATTCTGATAGTATAATATGCTTCTACCAGTTGGCTGGGGCTACATGAGGAAATGAGACTTGACATGCAAAGAATTTGGAAAAGAAATTTAGGGAGAGATGATAGATGTATTGCTGATAATGGAAAGGAGGTAATGTTCAAATCATTCCAAAACAATATTTTTTCTCAATTTTGTTAATCTAACTGTTACCTACTGATCCTCCCCCCCCTTTTATTTCTATTTTTCTTATAGGCAAGATTTCCTTTCTTGGATGAGGATGTTATTAGGGTTTTGCTCAACATTCCTTTGTGGGAGGTTGCCAATCTTGATCAACCCAGTGGCATCGGTGATAAAGTGATTTTAAGAGAGGTATTGCTGTTTCTTTATTGAGTTTAAGATATATGTTCTCTTTTCTTGTGTTTTGATTGTTATGCAGTTATCATGAATATACAACTTGTCTGATATTTATGGCCAGCTCAACCAACATTCTCTTAAGACCTCTTGGAATCATTTTAATTCAGTCAAATCAATGAAACTAGTGATCTGGTTTGTTGGTAATATACATGCCCTGTGAATAATAAGGACTTGAAAGTCTACTGCGGATCCCTGAAATATTGGACACCAGTTACGTTATGAAATGTTAATACCAATGGATTGTATTCTTGAGAATAGTTGGACCTGTTGTCCCTACCTCTACATCATTATCCACCATTTCCTCAGACTAAAAAATGCATAGTCTAGAATCATTGCCTACTGCAGTGTTGGTCTTGCATAAGTAATCCTCCCAACATTTTCTTCTAGTTACATTGATATCTATTTGGCAGAGAATGTAATGATTTATGCTCACTATCGGTAACCATATACATAGGAAGTGCCATCTGAAAAAACTTATTTTTAGACATGCACTTCGTTTTTTTACCAATTTAAACCCTTTTCTGAGACCCGCAATATTAATGAGGTTAAACTTGAATCTTATGCTTAATATATGTGTTGAAGGTTGCCAAAATGCTTGGTTTATTTGAAGCAGCAGTTCTGCCTAAACGAGCAATCCAGGTGTGCATCTCTGAATCTTTATCAGTATAGTAAGAACAGAATATACTTTATTACACATTTGTGCATAAAAATATTCCGAGTTATATACATTTTTGCATAAAAATTTAATTCCTGAGTTATGACACATTTGTGCATAAAAAAATAATTGCATGAGGATGCCAGGCCACTGATAGGCAATGGCAATAATTTGTTTGAAGTGGCACATTTATTTAGCTTGCCTAATTACCACTCTTTTTGCATAGTGATTGATTTTTTTTCCAATTATATGTATGTTGGTGTAGTTTGGTTCTAGAATTGCCAGAGAATCAAATCGAAAGAATTTTGGAAGTAATCGAGCAGCAAATCAGGCATCTGCAGGCAGTGTAGGGATTTATAAGAAATAATAAATCTTATGTAGGCATGGTGTCTATTAGGTACAACCAATCAAATTCTTCTATCTCATTGAAATAATTGAAGTTAGGCCTTTTTGGTGTCTGGTTTATTTTGTGCCCTTTCCAAGAAAATATTTAGAAAAACAATCAGCTGAAGATTTTTTGACAAATTATGACTTTTGTAATTGATTTAAAGTGTTTTTTGAAAATATAATTAAATTTTGAATTCAGCCAGATCTTTGCACACATTCCTCCTCATTTTCTTTTTCTCAGTGCCTAAATAATTTTCAAGTGTAACAATTGAGACTAAAGATGGTACACTAAGGTTCATACTGTAGCCTACCTACTCATTTACTCATCTAATCAATGATACCTTGTTAAAACAAGGCAATCATTTTTTTTGTATTGTCTCCCAATACCTGACATTTTCTCTTTAATGCTTAAATATCCAACCTTGCCTTAGACCCTCACCTTATAATAACATAAATATAATATATAAAATAAACAAACTTCACCCAAATAATATCTATCCAATATGTCAATTTGGAACAACTAACCCCAACCTCCCTGAAGAACTTCTGCAATTATCGAGCGTTATTTTTGACTAATCAATATGCAGTATGAATTTCTCTGCAGGCAAAATTTATTACATTATCAGAAAATTAAAACATGTTTTAGAGTTTATATCAGAATAGTTAACAGTTATTGACAGTATAACGGAATATACTTCTGTCAAACTGTTGCTGACATTTGGGGTTAGTTATATTAGTGAGTTACTGCTATTTCAATTTGTAATTAGTCTAGCTTCTTTTAGTTTTATGTTAATTGGTGTTTCTATAAATACCCTACTTCTATAAATTTGTAATTGGTTTGAGTTTTTGCATTCTCAAATACTGTGCAATAAGATGGAATATGTATCACTTGAATAATATATTTTAAACTAAGACCAAATACTTCTGTTCAAGTTACATTGATATACCCTTGGTTTGGAAGGAACATAACTCGCGAAAAGAAACAAAGTATCAAAGTTTGGCTTCACATTGTAATGTTTATGTGTATATAATAGATGCACAATAAAAGTAGTACATTCTTTTGCTAACATTGGAGGAGTACATATTATAAAAAAGATTGTTTTCGGGCACATATTCTAATAATCAATTGTGTAAGTACGAAAGGTAATGGCATTTCTAAACTAGTTGATCCAACATGATCAACAACTCAGATGTCCTATGCATGTTCTTCTAAATCACCTTGCTCAGGACTCAGTAGTCTCACCCGCTCCCTTCTCATGAGTCTCGAAAGACTACAGCTACTTATAAAAACAGACTAAAACTAGATACAAAATGTTTTAGCTAGTTATTGTGTATGGTGCAGGCTTTGGCAGACCCTTGACATTGCCACAAATAATGCAGTTTGTTGGGATGTTGTACTCATCATTGAGGGAACGTTCGGGGGACACAACGCTAATGTAGAGTTGTTGACCTAAGTAACGATTCTCGGTATTCTCTGACCTCAAGTTCCACATTCCAGCATTGTCAAACGTCAACATAATGGCAGCCCAACATTTGGGGAAGACTTGAATTGTATGTCTGCTGATAGCATCAAGAAGGTTATAGTTCTTCCTTTTGTCTGGGCTCCAGGTCCCTGGCTCTATGCTGCATGTTGAATAAAGAAAAGAAAGTGATTACTTGCTCAATCATGGTCAAACATTATGGTTAAGTAGAGTGACAAATTATTCAAAAATTGCATATGACTGAATCAGAAGGTTGAGTACTCACGCAACTGCGAAGAATGAGTAACCATCCAAATTATATGTTTGAATAGTTTTCTCAGGATTCTCAAAGATGATCTCAATAAAGGTTCGAAACTCGAATTTAATAACATTAGGTTGTTCGACGATAGAGGCTCCAATGCTTTGCGGTGGATTATTGGAAATGTTATTGTACTTGAAAACCTTGTCCTGAATCCCGAAGTACTCAGCAAGCTTCACAGGGGTGTCAGTGTCAACATGTGAGATACCATTAAGAGCATAACGAAGCTTGCTATTACCCCTACTAACTGAGTTAATAATCTTAACAGTGCGAGTGATATTAATTTGACCGTAATGGTAAGAGCCCTGAGGGTTAGGCCTAGCTGCACTAGCAGTAAGGTTCCAACGGAAGGACCTGAATTGGTTTAGAGACCATGCCCAACCAACAGGAGCTTTGAGGATTTGAGGTGAGGGGGGACCATTTCCATTGGTGTAGCGAATAATACCTTTACCCTGAAGAATAGTGTTAGTGAATCTTGTTGTGGCAACCATGTAATAATCTTTTGGTTCCTTATTAGCAGTTACAAGTACACCATAGCATTGACCCACATGAACATCAAGAGAGTCATAATTCATTTGCACCACATGAGAGCCTTCCATTTCAACTAACTTCATAAGGTGATTTTGGATCATGAAGTTAAGTGAGTATTTGATCCCAACATTACAAATTCTGTATTTGTAAGTTTTTTCTGGCTTCATAGTAAAAAGTGGTTGGTCTTTTCCATCACCTTTAGCTGATTTACCATTAATGAGAACACCTTGAGGCCTGCCAAGAGAGTGGTCACTTTCTAAGAATTTTCTAAGACTTGAGTGACTCTTGGTGTACCAATCTCCAATGAGAACAGTATAATCATCTTCAGGATCAGCATAAGGGACTGGAATGAGCAAACGACTATTGATTCTAAGGCCACCAAAACCACCAGCTACCCTATGCAAGCCTGTGAATGGGTAGTAAAAGTAGCTCCCTATTTGATCCTTGACTTGAAAGCGGTATGTGAAGTTTGTTCCAGGTGCAATAGGACAATTAGTTCCAAGAACTCCATCTTGCCAACAATTCTTCCTTTGTTGGATCCCATGCCTGAAAATGATACAAACCTATCACCATCAAAGTTCTTTTATTCGTTTTTTTTCAATTGAAAGGAGAGGTAATTGATAATGAAAATATGATTTCAATGACGGTTTTAGACAAGTTCCCTTATTATATGATAGTTTATGGCAAGTACACACATACACATTATCAAGTGTCACAAATGAGTTGTTTACAACTCAATACATAGATATATAATAAATGAAAAATATTATCCCAGAAAGGTATTTTATGCAAGTGGGAATCCATACCATGTGAAAAGCAAAGGCTCATCAAGGTTGTTGAAGACATTAACAACTAAGTTATTGTTAGTAGTGGAATTAATATTGGGTCCTGGAAATTCATTGTTAATGAGAATAACTTGTTGGGAACTACCCAATGGAGATAAAGTGCCATATGTAACGTTCCATGTAAAGAAGAAATAAGGGTCTTCACCATGGATAAGTGACATTGTAGCCAAGAGGCATAGCAAGAGAAAATACATTACCACATCCATCTCTTTTTTAATCACTTAATCTTTCTCTTAAAAGTACTTTTCTTTTCAATGAGTAAGTAGCTTTTGGTGTGTTATTGTGGACTTCATCTTATTCTCTCATCATATGAAATATATACATTACCTCTCTATTTCTCAACCATGCAAACTCTCCGTTAACACCTCTTAGTTACCATTGCTTATGTTCCTTGGAATACGTACATCCTCTTACATTTATTTTTCCATTATCTTTGTCAAACTTGTTGCTTGTGCATGTAGAAATAATGCTGACATTTGGATCAAAATTAGCCAGGAGCTTGACGCTTTTATGATAAAAGTAGTTAACTTCATGAATAATATTGAAGAAAAAATAAGATAATTTGAAAATTTAAAAAGTTTACGTATGTACATTTTATTACTTTTAAATACTAGTATTTTTTTTTTAAAAGTTGGTGAATCCACATGGTACCAAAATTAGTGGTATGTTAGTATGACTTTATTAATGAAGGATCACAGACCTACTAGAGAAAAGTTATGATCCTTTAGGTTTGGTAAGGTAATGATAATTGTGTTTAGAATTAGGGCAGTTTCACTTTCGGTTTAAATTGTCAAACTGGTGGGATCAAACCTTACCAAATCACAAAACATGGTTTGATTTTGCACTTAAGTTTGATTTTTTCTCTAAGGAATCGTTTAAATTCGATTTGGGTTTTGGTTTTGGAAATTTAGGAACCGTTCAAACCGAACTACGTATTAAAGAAATAGATACTATGGGATAATATTATACCATTGTTTTAATTCTTCAGTCACTTTTGTGGCTTAAATTATCAATTATATGTGAATTTCACTATTATGTATGTTTTTTGTTATGTATATGTGTTATTTTCCCAAGATCTTGATGGCTTAGAGTCTATCTTCTAACTGTTGTTGTAATTGGTTTAAAACTAGCATATACTTTATAAGTTAGTGTTATATATGTTATTAATTGCTATATATGTTATTAATTGTGAATTATATTATTATATATGTTATTGTATTATTATATACTAGCATGTTGACCTACATTCTGTGTCTGTCGATTTACATTTTTATTTTGCTAATATCAAGTGTATACACAAAGTTTCTATAATTTTCTCAACTTGCGTCTCTAATAATGATGATTAGTGTGTCATTAGGTGTTTCCATCAAAGTTCTTCTTCTTGGGGTGATAATGAGAGAAAATAGAAATATGAGAATATATGGAATAATAGTGATACATTGATGAAAAAATAAAAGATCATATAAAAGTTTTATGTAGTTATTATTGTGATGTTACAAAAAGATAAAATTGAAATATGAAAATCATGCCATGATGATTACTAAATGGAATTGAATGAAAGTATATAGGTTTAATTACTTTGAATGTCATTTAGGCATATTTGGCATTTATTTAATAATAAAGACAAAGTTGAAATATAAAAATTGTGCTTGTTTAATTACCTAAATACTACTTAGACATGTTTTACATTTATATAACAATATAATTGTTACTAATTAATATATGTTAGTAATCATATTAATAATAGTGTTTTTCTTTTTATTAATAGATAATGTCTTTGTTTTTTGTCCAGTCACCAAATTGCACCAAATATTTACACCCTTTTTAGAGTTCTGAAATTTTTTATGTGGAAGTGATGTATGCCTCAATTAACCCTGATTAATAAGTTTATTTGTGTTAAGTTAATGTTTCGTTTATTTAAATTTTTTAGGTAAGTAACTAATCACTTTCAAGGTTCATGCCTGTCCCTCCCGATAAATATTACTCTAAGGAATTGAACCCACAATCTTAGAAATTCAGTAAGTCTTACACTACTAGACCAACACATTGTTGATGTTTAATTGACCATTTAACGTACTCTACATACTCTTGATTATAAGTACAAGTATTAATAATGTTTTTATATTAAATATAGGCAAATTTAACTACTTTTATATATTCCCAATATCAATTTCAATTGAAATATTTTTTGAATAAAATTGTAATTATAATTGTAATATGAAAAATATCACTATTTTATTTTGTGTTTGACCGGTATCCCACTTGCATAACCGTGACACAAAATAATCTTGGGCTGAGAGTGGTGTTTAGGGAAAGTCAACATCAGAGTAGTTTTTCTAGAAATCATTTATCTTTTAATTACAAAAAAGTCTTTTTCTGTATTTACTGTATATCATTACCCTTACCCTAATTCTTTTTACGAGAAAAACGAGAACATGGAAAAATCTTGGTGGAAGCTTATCTCATAAAAAAGTATATGTAACATCATTTAATCTTTCACATGACAAAGCTTTAAGGGTTTGTGAAGTGCTGAGAAATCACGAAGATACCACTTTTTATGCAAATGAAAACTATCATTGGAGAAGGGAATTTTCTTACTAACCCTTACATATTGAATTTAAAACATGTAAAATAATATACAACGTAACGTGTTTGTATATTATTTTAAATTATAACATGCGCATATATTAAAAACTTAAGGTAATTAATAATTAAACATGTATTGAAATTTGAAGAAAAAATAAAGAACTCTTCATTATACATGTTAAAAATAGTAAATTAATAATTTCAAAACGCTTCTTTTGTCACTTTCAACCCACACATTATCTCTTCTATTAGTAGCTTCCTATGTGGCTTTTTTTTTTGTGTTTGAAAAGAAACTATACATACCTTCTGGATTTCCAAAGCTAGCAAATTAAATTTATGAGATTATTTGCATGACAGCTTTAAAATCCAAACCTTCACAGACATTAGGGCAAATTGGTTTATGCTTTGACTGTTTGGAGGGGAACATTCTTAGGGTTTCTACCTATTTCTTCAAACAAAACCAATGTGTTCTTCTTATTGTTAAGTATAACCTTAGTACATGGTACCACATTTGTGATGGAGTGCCACAACAAGTGTTGCACTATGTAAGAAATTGATTAACTTTTATTAAATTTTAGTGTAATATAGAATCTATTTGTTTTTGGTAAAAATAATAATCTTTTACATGGAAATCTATTAAATATTAATTAGAAGTTACTTTGTCGAGTTTGAAGATAAAATTGATTATTTTGAGATTCTGATTATCGAAGAAAATCATATCATATTACAAGTGAATTTCTCTACAAATTTTGCTGAGTTTTTATTTTTATGATAACATAATAATAACTTTTCATATAACATTATTCATGCCAAAACCTAGTAACGGAAGGAGGAGTTTACATATAAAATATCATCATGTGTTACATAACCAGGAAAATCAATTAAACTCAAGAAGGGGTTGAAGGTACATCAATGAATTATGCTTATCGTGACATGACATTTATTAATGATAGAGGGAGGGGAACTATTCTAGCTGGAGTATGGTGGTGGCTTGGGCAAATCCTTAACAAGGCCGCAAAGAAGTTGTGTCTCTGGAAGATTGTACTCATCCCTGAGAGAATGTTCAGGAGATAGAACACTGATGTAGAGTTGTTGTCCCAAATAACGATTCTCAGAATTCTCTGACCTCAAGTTCCACATACCAGCGTTGTCGAATGTTAGCATGATTGCAGCCCATGATTTGGGATATACCTGCACTGTATGTCTGCTTATGGCATCAAGAAGGTTGTAGTTCTTCCTCTTCTCGGGGGTCCACTTCCCTGGCTCAACTCTGAACAACCAAAATAAATAATTAGTCATTCATAGACATTCATATAAATATGAGTATAGATGACTATGAGTCATTTGAATTTCCATTTTCATTACACAAATAACAAACTTGATTAGAGATACTTACGCGACAGCGAAGAATGAGTAGCCATTCAAGTTATAGGTTTGGATGGTCTTGGTGGGGTTCTCAAAGATGATCTCAATAAAGGTACGGAAAGTAGCATTGAGGACATTAGTAGCCAACTTGATGTTGTCAAGGGATGCTGGTGGCTCATCATTGATGATATTGTATTTGAAGACCTTGTCACTAATGCCATAGTACTCAGCCAATTTGAGTGGGGTCTCAGACTCGACATGGGAGACACCATTGATGGCATAACGAAGCTTGCCATTGACATTGCTAACAGAGTTAGCAAGCTTGATGGTGCGGGTGATGTTGATCTGTCCATAATGGTAAGAACCTTGTGGGTTAGGCCTAGCTGCACTAGCAGTCAAGTTCCAACGGAAGGACCTGAACTGGTTCAAAGACCATGCCCAACCAACTGGTGCATCAGGAATTTGAGGGGATGCGGGTCCTACACCATTGGTGTAACTAATGATGCCCTTTCCTGTAAGAACCTTCTTGGTGAAACGGGTTGAAGCAACCATGTAATAGCTCTTAGGCTCTTTATCAGCAGTGACAAGGACAGAGAAACATTGACCAACATGGACATCAAGAGAATCATAAATGTTTTGAACGGTGTGAGATCCCTCTGTCTCAACAAGTTTCAATGGGTGGCCTTGGATCCTGAAGTTGAGTGTGTCCTTGAGACCAACGTTGCAGATTCTGTATTTGTAGGTCTTTCCGAGCTTCATTGTGTAAAGAGCTTTTCCACTTCCATCAACATCATTCTTACCATTGATGTGAACACCATCTGGTCTTCCGAGAGAGCGACCACTTTCCAACAATCCTTGGAGAGTCTTGTGGCTCTTTCCGTACCAATCTCCAATGAGAACCCAATACTCATCTTCGGGATCAGCATATGGGACGGGGATCAATAATCTACTATTGATCCTCAAACCACCGAAACCACCGGCTGCTCTTTGCAACCCAACAGTTGGGTAATAGAAGAAGCTTCCAATTTGATCCTTAACCTGGAACTTATAGGTGTAGTTAGTGCCAGGTGCAATGGGACATTGAGTTCCCAAAGTACCATCTTGCCATGAATTTTTCCTTTGTTGGACACCATGCCAGGTGAAGAGCAATGGCTCATCAAGGTTGTTGAAAACATTGACAACAACATTGTTGTTGCTGGTGGAGTTGATTTCAGGGCCAGGGAATTGACCATTGATAAGGATGCCTTGTTGGTTAACACCCAATGGAGAAATGTTGCCATAAGTGACATTCCATGTGAAATAGAGGTAAGGATCTTCACCCATAACTGCTGCACCCATGAGGCACAGCATCAAAGCAACAACAACCCCACGACCCATTTTTTGTGTATATATATTTTTTTGTATTTTTTCTTTGCTAAGAATCAACCCTTCCCTATCTCCTTCCTTATTATTTATTGGAAGAAGATGGTTTTTATTTTCTTCTTCTATGTTTTTATCATCTTACAACCCTTCCCTTTTATACTATTCTCTCTAAGTTTTTCAACCATATGATGTTTCATTCTGTTGCCGAAGTTGTCTCTCTACCAATCCGAATGTGTTGCATCCTTTTATGTCGCTTCTCCGTTCATTTTTCACTCTTTTGACTATTTATGAATCTTTTTTTTTTGCTATTTGTTGTAATATATTATATATTTCTTTGGTTGCCATTTGTGGTTAGAAAGAAATGGTAAAAGTGACAAATAAGATTGATTTAGTTTTCTACACTAGCCTCTCTAACAGTAAATTGTAATCGAGTAGACAATAACGATAACATGCTAAAATTTACCATGCACGTTTTTCTTAAGAGAGGATGTACAACTTCTATTTTATGTGATGGATTAAAAAATAATAGTGGTAATAATCTCATATATAACAATGTCTAGAAATCTTGATTTCCTTGAATATTCACAGCGAATTTACATTTAATTTGTTAAACGGCAAAGCTTTTGGTTATGTAACTTAGAGTAATTTGCAAGATAGTATAATTTTAACATACTCTTATTTTAAGAATTTATTATTTTAGGAGTTAGATTTCAGATGATGATATGTATGTCAAAGTAATTTGCAAGAGAGTATAATTTTAACATACTTTTATTTAACAAATTATTATTTGAAGTGTTGGGTTTCAGTTCTCTGAAGGCTTATGGTAGGACATGTTTATGATCACATAACTATATACTTATAGATTATTCATTAGCAATATATATCTTGATAACAAGATTTGAATTCTCTGTAAGGCACGAATCAAATCCTAATCAGTTGGATTAACTTCATGGACATTTAGGTTCAAAAAAACTTTAATAATTTTTTATAGTCGGTTGAGTGAATAAGTAAAGAAACAACATTATTCAGGTTACAATGGACTCTTGTTACGTGTAACTTGCATTTAAGAATCTAATATGCATGACTCTAGATCAAATATTATGATGTTGATTCATTGATTGAATATAACGATATCAATCATTTATCATAATCAATGGTTCAAATTAATGCATATCAAACAAAATGTATTTTAAAGGACTTAAATTGCCATTAAAGTTAATTTATTATTTAACTTGAAAAGGATTTTCTAGAAATGAAATTTGCAAATTTTATTATGATACCTTATGTCGGAAAACATTGATTGTTAAATTTCTCATTAAAGTTCAGAGACAGTTTAGGTGAAAGTTTATGTCAGAATTAACAAAATGTATATATAATTGCTTATGTAGGTATTCTATCATTCTATGTAAAACTAATTTAAATTTAAACTATATACTTTTGATGCATGTTTTAAGATTTTTAAAAATTTCATTGTCAACATTTGAAATATCAATATTTTTTAAATCACTGTTCTTAATATGAAATCATACTGTCACAAAATTTTACACAAAATAAAAATTATTTTCATGATTCAAATGTGAATTCTTCTGTATATACTAGTGGAAGAAACTTAGGTACAATACATTTAGTGTTGGTATTATGGGTAGTGTTAGATACTATTACATGTACTTTTAGATCAGCATATAAGATATTGCCTTCACAATATGACACTCTTAAGCCATTTCCCCTCTTTAATTTTCCCCCTAAAGAGATTCCCACCTCAGTCATGTAATAAACGCTCCCCATATACATTCATTAAGGAGGTATTTTAATCTATATTTCCCCTTTTTTGTGTTTTTCTTTCATAAATCATAAGGTATTGGTTTTTCATTCATATTGTATCAGTTAATAAATGGCATATTCATAAGAAGGATGTGTCATTGATAAGTATTGAGCCAAGGCCGAATTTAGATTAAAAATGTTGCTCCAACAACTAGTAGAATAAATCTTATCTATCATCATGCTTCTCTAACAAATTTACATTCCAGTAGAAGAAATTTTATTTTTAATTGCAGTGGCCATGTTGAGTTGCCCTATTTAGTTATAAGCAGTGGTAACTGGTAACGTTTTGTTCAATACTAATGATTACATTAAAGATACATTTGAATGAAATCTTTGTAATGCATAATGCAAACTTACAAAGGCCAAAATTTGGTTTTCAAACTTAGTAGAGTCATTATAATGCTTAGTGGTTTGTGGGTGGATAGGAACATTAGGAACATGTGTATCTGTTTCTATCAGGACATGGTTGGTGCTATACCCATTAAGACATGGATGATCATGATTCATAGTTGGTCCATTTGACTTGAGTTATATGTTTTATATCAACAATTTGATAAAAATATCACTTCTTTTGTAAAAATAATAAATTTACCAATAATTCACTATTCAAAAGGGAAAATAAATTACAGTTCTCAACACATGCTTATATAGCAAGCTGCAAAAAAATTCTAACTAGTTGGGACAACTTCAAAACAAAAGATTAGTCAAATGTGAAGTAATTGCAACCCTTCTATAAGATCTCATGGGGATGGATCCAGTGTCACCAACAAAATTAAATCTGCTGAAGTTTCTTAACAAGTCGCCGATTGTACTGAGGAGGTTCCTTATACCCCTTTTGTATTAAGATGCATAAACTTCTTAACATTTTTCTTCTTCTTTCAGTCTCACATATTCAATTTGGCAGCAGTTAATCTACAATTAGTTCAACATTAGCATAGCTCTATCTCTCCAACTCATACATCATTTTACTACTCATATGTGCATAATATCACAGACATTATTTGAAACTTTGAAGTATCATTTAATTATCTAAGACGATTTTATCTTTAATGCTATCTAACCATCTCTTTAAAAGATTCTTGAATTTGCTAGGATTAAATCTTGACTTTGGATTAATGGACAGATGACCTAAAAATCAATGACTTAAACTGAGTTTCTAACCTCATTTCTTATCTCAACATCAATTTGTAATTGCTTCTTGTCTTCCACTATCTTGTATTCTTCTTTTGAAACATATGTAACTCTATTTTACTTTCAATAAATCTTTTACCTTTATGCAATGTTTTCCCTAAATAAACTTCACTAATCAATCAATGTACAACCTCATACACTATATAAAAATAATACTTTTATCGATTGTTTGAAGATAATTTATAAATGACAATTATAATAATATTAATAATAGATAATAAAGGGGATTTGATTCTCTTTTCACATCAATTTTTCTCTCTCTCAATTTTGTTTCATATTCCATTTAGGAGGATCTATCACAACTAGACTCAACATTAGAGGATCTATCACAACTTAGAACAGACTCAAAACATTAGAGGATCTATCACAACTTAGAAAATACTAGCGGCATAGGAGGGGGGAAATGTCTGCATGCAAAAGAAGGAAACCTGATTGGGTAGAATGAAAAGCCAACAAAAATGTCTTTGGTCTTTTGATCATAAAGAAAAGTTTGCTTGTGAGCTGTGAGGAACAGAGTTCAAATAATGAAATTATCACATTGAGAAGAGCTTTATCCAAACTATCATCACAATCCAATTATCACTGCTATGGTTATGCTTGTGAGATAGCCTGCTAAAAATTATAAAAACTAACGCAAAATTAGGCAATGCTTGTAGTCAATCAATGCAACAGACATAAATAGATCACATAAACCGTGAAAATTGCATATTTAAAAAAATGCAAGTTGCAAGAGGCGGAGATCAATATAGTTCAAGCTATGGAAAATGAACAAGTGATCATGTAATCTTCAAAATGCAATTATGTCCAGAAAATTTTAGTCACCTCTCTACTATTAACCCTAATAAACACAATTCAAACAAATTAAATTCAAACCATCACAATTACAACAAATACTCACAGAACAGGCTCAAAATATTAGAGGATCTACCATAAAATTCAATGAAAAAAACTCGAAAGATAAAAACTAAAAATAGTGATGGGTAAAAGAACATTGACAAAATCTTCAATTCTAGAGCAGGTAGATGTCAGAGCTTGCAAAGGAAGGACTTGTCACCTGAGAAATCACGAGTTTATCTCAATTGAATCAACAAGTTGCATAATCAATCTCATGATTTCCAAAATTATACACGAAATGAACTAGTTCTGGAATAACCCACAATTTCAATATGAACGAAGGCATCTATTCTCATTGTTTAGGGAAATAAAATACTGTAGATTATTTAAGCTTACAAGTTGCATAATCAAAGAATCAAATAAGATAAAACAGATCAAAACTTGGAAAATAATAGCAGCACAGCAGGGAGGAAATGCCTGCATGCAATAGAAGGAAACCTAATAGGGTAGAATGAAAAGCCTTGAGGACTCAATGAGGATGAGGATGAGGATGAGGATAAGGATTAGGATGAGGATTAGAATTAGGATTAGGATTTAGATGAGGATGAGGATGAGGATGATGATGAGGATGAGGATGAGGATAACGATGAGCATGAGAATGAGGCTGAGGAGGAGGATGAGGAGTAAGATGAGGATGAGGAAGAGGATGAGGATGAGGATGAGGATGAGGATGAGGATGAGGATGAGGATGAGGATGAGGATGAGGATGAGGATGAGGATGAGGATGAGGATGAGGATGAGGATGAGGATGAGGATGAGGATGAGGATGAGGATGAGGATGAGGATGAGGATGAGGATGAGGATGAGGATGAGGATGAGGATGAGGATGAGGATGAGGATGAGGATGAGGATGAGGATGAGGATGAGGATGAGGATGAGGATGAGGATGAGGATGAGGATGAGGATGAGGATCACGATGAGCATGAGCATGAGCATGAGCATGAGCATGAGGATGAGGAGTTCCATCTGCATTTCATGAGGAAATTTGGAACTTAACCTGTGCTTTGATACAGCTAATGCAAAGACTCCATAAGGAAAGCAGATTCTGCATTTTTTTCCAAAACTCTCAAGTAACTATCTTCATAGTAGTCCCAAGTAAAGTTCTCCAGAATATTCTTAATTTCTTCATCTGCTGAAATGTATTGATTGCAAAAAATTGCTGTTATAGCTCCTGCTTCCTTGAAGAGGGTGTTATCTAGATGTTCTTTGACCTCATCAATTAAGTGAACAAGGCCCATCTTCCTTGTTTCAAATATCAAACACAGAATCCAATATTCTATGATAATGAACAGTGCCAGAAGATGATAGAGAATACTCAATTCCAGGCAAAACATAAGTTCTACAAATGAAGTGAGTAACTGACACTTCTCTATCAAATGTCTAGGGAGAAAGTCAAAGCAAACTACTCTCATATAATAAAGAAGGCACAAGAGAAAGGCACCTAAAAGTAGAATACCTTCAGAGAAGAAGACAATTATAGTCATAAGCAATGATCCACACGTTGAATAGGTATATAAGAGCCAGAGTCTGAATCCTAAACCTTGGTCCCAAAACTGTCTAAAAACCATATCTATAAAACCGTGAAAATTGCATATTTAAAAAAATGCAAGTTGCAAGAGGCGGAGATCAATATAGTTCAAGCTATGGAAAATGAACAAGTGATCATGTAATCTTCAAAATGCAATTATGTCCAGAAAATTTTAGTCACCTCTCTACTATTAACCCTAATAAACACAATTCAAACAAATTAAATTCAAACCATCACAATTACAACAAATACTCACAGAACAGGCTCAAAATATTAGAGGATCTACCATAAAATTCAATGAAAAAAACTCGAAAGATAAAAACTAAAAATAGTGATGGGTAAAAGAACATTGACAAAATCTTCAATTCTAGAGCAGGTAGATGTCAGAGCTTGCAAAGGAAGGACTTGTCACCTGAGAAATCACGAGTTTATCTCAATTGAATCAACAAGTTGCATAATCAATCTCATGATTTCCAAAATTATACACGAAATGAACTAGTTCTGGAATAACCCACAATTTCAATATGAACGAAGGCATCTATTCTCATTGTTTAGGGAAATAAAATACTGTAGATTATTTAAGCTTACAAGTTGCATAATCAAAGAATCAAATAAGATAAAACAGATCAAAACTTGGAAAATAATAGCAGCACAGCAGGGAGGAAATGCCTGCATGCAATAGAAGGAAACCTAATAGGGTAGAATGAAAAGCCTTGAGGACTCATAAACTCCTTGTTTCTATTTCTATGTTTTATTAATGTTACTTGCCTGTTCAAGATTAAAGACATGTACATGTTCTCAATTTGAACCTAAACGTCTTTGGTCTTTGAACATAAAGAAAAGTTTACTTGCAAGCTGTGAGGAACAGATTTTCAAATAATGAAGTTATCACATTGAGAAGAGCTTTATCCTAACTATCATCGCTAACCAATTACCACTGTTATGGTTATGCTTGTGAGATAGCTGCTGAAAATTATAAAAGAAATATTGCTGATATATTTTTAGCAATCTTTTGCATGTATGGCACCAAATTGATGGCTCAAAAATGCAACAAGACTGCTCAATCCCTCAACATATTATTAACATAAATTCCTTGAAACAATTATCAACAAGGAGCTCCATTGAGAGGCCATAGGCATAATTTTATCCTGTAACTAATATAAATTCCCTAGCTACTATGTGCAGATAAGTCAATAGGAATCATAACTGCTTTTTGATCAAGAAGCACGAGTTCTACATAACAAGGTAAACTTCATGATCCAATATGAACTGTGCAGTTGAGACATAAAACAATTTCAGGCTCGTGCTTTTCCAGGGTGGCCACAAACTAGAGCAAAAGTTTTAGTAGTAAAAGTGGGCAGCAGAAAACCTTGGAGATTAAAATTATTACCACGCGAGTTAGTAGTCATGGAAGTGTACAATCCAATGAAGACTGTGGTGCTAGCACTTGCAAATCAATATGCCTTTCTGAACTAAGTGATGTTGAAACAATGCCAGGTATTGGAAGTTCAGCTTCCAGGTAAAAAGGTAGTAAGTGCAGCTGCTTTCTGGAATGGGTATAATGCACTTCAATGATATGGTTACGTAAACATGTTCGCCCTTTTGCCTATCTTCATTCCCCTTTATGTTAATAAAGGAAGTTGAAAGTGGAAAAAGTGGAAGTGAGTCAAAGTAGTGTTCATTGCTTTAATAAGAAGGAGAGGTAGTTTCCAAGTTCACAAGGAATCAAACTTACCATTGCATCGAGACTCACCCTCTCCTTGGAGAATCAAACCAAGGGAAAATAAAAAAATAGAGAATAAACTGATAGGCGCAGTGACAAAAAAAGAAAGTCATGCTGGATAATAGGTTAGATAAATGCAACAAAAGTTGGAATGACTCATAGGTAAAACAAAATGCGAGCTGTTTGTACTGTATCCTTGGACCATGAGTATTAGTTTTCTACTCTAGAAGACATATAGAATCTAAAAAATGTAAATAAAATAAAAAGTAAATAAAAAATTGAAGTCAAAGGCAACATTGAATAAATCGTACCTGGACCAGTTGGTCAACATAAGAGGGCATATAGTTCACAAAGCATGTACAAATATGCTCATTATTGTTAATACTTGGAACAACCTTGTGGAAATTTCCATATACTCTGGCAAGCACATGGCGAAAATATCCCACAGAAGAAAATGATACTAGGTATCCTCAAGGAGACTTCCATCTGCATTTCATGAGGAAATTTGGAACTTAACCTGTGCTTTGATACAGCTAATGCAAAGACTCCATAAGGAAAGCAGATTCTGCATTTTTTTCCAAAACTCTCAAGTAACTATCTTCATAGTAGTCCCAAGTAAAGTTCTCCAGAATATTCTTAATTTCTTCATCTGCTGAAATGTATTGATTGCAAAAAATTGCTGTTATAGCTCCTGCTTCCTTGAAGAGGGTGTTATCTAGATGTTCTTTGACCTCATCAATTAAGTGAACAAGGCCCATCTTCCTTGTTTCAAATATCAAACACAGAATCCAATATTCTATGATAATGAACAGTGCCAGAAGATGATAGAGAATACTCAATTCCAGGCAAAACATAAGTTCTACAAATGAAGTGAGTAACTGACACTTCTCTATCAAATGTCTAGGGAGAAAGTCAAAGCAAACTACTCTCATATAATAAAGAAGGCACAAGAGAAAGGCACCTAAAAGTAGAATACCTTCAGAGAAGAAGACAATTATAGTCATAAGCAATGATCCACACGTTGAATAGGTATATAAGAGCCAGAGTCTGAATCCTAAACCTTGGTCCCAAAACTGTCTAAAAACCATATCTATAAAACTGTCACACCTAATGAATAGAACAACTGAAACCACATCATAATAAACTATGCAAATATCGCATATCACTTATCATTTATTGCATATCGCATATCTATCGCATATTGCATATCTATCAAATATTGCTTATCTATCCCCTATCCCTCGCCACAATAAGGAAAATCAAAAGAAGAACAAAAGGTAACAAATGATGAACTCAGAAAATATTAAAATTTCTTCAGCCTCCTATAGGATAACCAACAAAGCAAAGATAACTCCTCCACACATAATGAAGATGAATACAGGTAACATTGTACATGTTCTGTGTTCTTGGAGAGATGCAATATTTAAGTCAAATCAATCATCTTAGCAAATTTCAGTTTTTGGAGAGAAATGCAAGATTGGGAAATCCAGAACCCATTTGTAGACAAAGTAGCCTTCACTCACATTGAAGCATTCGAACGAAATAAGGGAAGAGCCAAAGCCCAATTAGTTAACATCCAACATGCATTTTATGAACAGCAGTTTGTGAAGTTTACCATCCAAATAGGATAGTACATAGTTAAAATTGACATTACTTTTGCAATTTTGCATAGATCCTAAATAGAAGATAATGCACATGCACCTATAATATAGCCACAACTAATTGCTAGGGTTCAAACTAACCTCCTAAACCTGAAGTATCAGCACAAAATCTACTAGTACATATCCTATTATCACCCGGATAATATATTTTTTACATTCTCAATAGCAACTAGCAGTAATATGCCTATTATGAAAAAAAGCAAAGCACAAGTTCAAACTCGCAAAGCACAAGAGAAAGTTAATTGGTTTTATTATTTCAATGAAGAAGACAAAAAAGATAAGATGGACCTGGTGGAAGTCGCTGGAGCCAGACCCTGCTGAACTACCTAAGGTGTTGCTGACACAGACAGGGACATCATCAATAATATGTCGGAGCTTGATTTCAAGGTACTCCTCTTCCTCCTTGAAAACAGGAGCCGTATATTCCACTATTGCATTCGATGTTACTGCATGTGGTAGGGGCAGTTACATTAATGGATTTGATGTTACCGGGGCTGCAAACTTCTTATTAGTTCACAATTGTATTGGACTCCATTATCCTACAACTAATGTACACTAATTTCCAAACAAAAGAAAACATCAACCATTTCATCATAAAATTATTTTTGCGTTAACTCTTGAAATTTAATGGGAAAGATCAAACATCAGAAATATTTCAATTGTTGAAACAGTGTGTGTGCACACACACACACACCAAAAAAGACATTTCATTTGTGGCAAGACCCCATCATTTGAACTATGTACAATTAATTACATTTTAATATTTTAACAGGAAAGATAAATGACCTCACGTAAAGGTGCCAGTGACTTCATTCCATTAAAAACATGTATGTAAAGAGGCTTTCAGGTAATCAAAATGTCAAAAATATCAAAAGGAGAAGTTCACCTGTGCTAGCTTGCTGTTTGAATACCCAATCAGACTAGAAAGTTTCCTTTTTCCAGATGTGAGATTCATGTCTTCAGCGTCAACAAAGCCAACATGAGGCATCTACAGAGAAAAAATGGTGTAGAAAAGACTAAGCACTATTACAATGGAATTTAAAAGATCAAAACATGCTAAATTTTGTCACTATAAATAATATTTTCAATTTTCTAGGAATAATTACTTCACTTTGATGATAACTTGAGAAGCAATATCAGCACTCTTCAGTAAATATAGAACAGTCAAACATAACAATATTACAAAGAATTTTGAATACATGTCAAACATCAACCAACAACCTGTATTTCTTACATATGACATGTTTCTTTTTATAAAGCATATGGCCGGTTAATGGAGGATCTCTTATCCTCCAAACTCTCCGCAATCACCTTCTCTGTGTTGGTGAATTGTTTCTCTCATATGTCCAGGCATAAAAACAAACAAACAATAAATGTTGACTCTACCAAACAGGCATCCTGGAAAAGAAAAAACTTACCATAGGTACATATGAATACTAGTTTTCAGAGAGCAAGTGACTTACAATGGAACCCCTAATAAGGAATGGCAACAAAAAACAACCAGGAGCAAGATAGTTCACTTGCAAGTGTTCTTCATAACCATCTTTTGAAAATTTCTCTGGCTCTAAATAACAACAAAAAACATGTGGTGGGTTAGTCACTTTTGACTTCAATGAGAATCAATCTGGAAGTATGTATCATTTCCTTTCATATGACATATATAAAATTAATTGATTTTAAAAAAAAAGTTACACACATGAATAGAGTAGAGGAATGATTCACTATCAATTTAAAAAATGACATTGTTGTAGCATATCAATTAAACAATAAAATAATGTAAAATTAACATGTGAGCTTCCTTTATTAATTATTGTTACAATAAATTTATTATAGTTAGCATTTGATTTTTAGGATAACATGTAAAGGATAACATGTAAAAAAGAGATAGAAATAATGTAACATGTTATAAGAGACATTGTACAATTTTGGTGGTTGCTGTGGTTGCTACAGCACTGTTCATTAAAATGTGTCGCTAACCTGTGTTTCACCATCATAAATATCCGTCTTTGGAGTGTTTTTGCCATAAAAGAGAAACTTAAGCACCACATTAATTTCAGTAGGGGTTTGAAAGTATATTTTGACCAATTTGAGATACATACTCTGTTTCCACTGAAAAGTACAACATGATGCATAAAAACAATGCATTTCAATGCTATTTAAATAGTAAAAAGTGGGATCACATCTACTGTCCCCATAAGATGTTGCTAATCTATTTTAGGCAACTAATTTACCTATCTGTTGATTGCATAATGATATCTGCTTTCTCAATTTGCTGAGTACGATGTTAATCTTTTGACCAAATGGAGCCAATTCTTGCCTTGTGTCCCTAAAATCATGAAACAATTATAGATTATTATTTGAACCATTACTGAACCTGTAGCTTAGTTATATGTAAAAGTTTTCATTAACTCTTACTTTTCAATGGTTAGGGAATCAATCTGAGTAACAATTGCAGCAACAGTGATGACAGCCCACAGCCCAATAGAGATCAACTGGGATTTGTTACAAGGCTGGTATCAAAGCTGGCACTTCATTTGTGTTATGAGTTGAAGCTAACTTTCCCAACTCAAAGATGAGCTCAATCACTTGCAAAGTAGTCTTGATTAAATTGTTGAACTCCAAAATAGCAATGTGGTATTTTTCCAAGGCAGGGTCTTTTGTTAGTGAAGGCACTCGCTTGATTATGGCTAATGATTTGGCAAGAAGATCAGTTGACTGATGCCTAGATAGAAGCCAGAACTCACCATAAGATAATTTTGTCACAACAAAAGATGGTGAAAGTAAATATAACAAGACAAGCTATCCCAAAAAATTACCAAACTCCAATACTCAAACCAGAAAAATGGAGCCACAACTGACCTTTCAACTTCAGAAAGACAAAAGACAAGAAAGGCAAAAACTCAGCACCAATATTGTTATATCATAAATACCAACCTCCAATACGATAATACAAAACCAAACTAAGATATAGACATAAGAAATGCAAGATCTTCAAATCTTCAGCAACACAAACACAGTAGCTTCTTTCAGGTGGTACTGATGCACTAAATCAAAGTCAAAACAATATACTGGCGTTGTTGTTAAATTGAAGTGGGGGTTTGAAAAAGATTCAATCTTTAACACCTCACACTTAATATGGAAATAATAAACAAAAGAAAAAGAGGGTGAGGTGAGGTTTGCCATGTTACCATGGGTTCAAATCCAGAAAAGAGGAGTGAAAACCCTGACTAGGCAAATAAGGAAATTCAACAGAATAATTTGGCTCAGATCAAGGCAAATCCTATTCAAACGTGAATTACAATAAATAAAGGAAGGAAGATAAAAACAATATTACGAGGCATAAAATTAAAACTTAAACAAGAAAGAAGAAGAATTCAGAAATGTTAATGAGAAGCGATCTAAACTTACAGAAGAAGATCGACTCGTAAAATAAAAAATCACAAACCAAATCAGAGATCATAAGATTGAAAAACCTGAAAATTATGGATAAAACCAATCAAAAAGAAAGTGAAGAACAAACAAACAGAGAATGGAAACTAACAAGTCGAAAATGGAAACTTTAATGTGTCAGCCTCACAACCTATGTACATTAGTTTTCAGATAGCAAGTGACTTACAATGGAACCCCTAATAAGGGATGGCAACAAATAACTTCCAGGAGCAAGATGGTTCACTTGCAAGTGTTCTTCATAACCATCTTTTGAAAATTTCTGTGGCTCTGAATACAACAAAAAACATGTGGTGGGTTACTCACTTTTGACTTCGATGAGAATCAATCTGGAAGTATGTATCATTTCCTTTTCCTGATAATTTCATCACAACAAAAGATAGTGAAATTAAATATAACAAATCAAGCTATCCCAAAAAATTACAAGTATATATTCAAACCAGAAACAAATGAAGCCAAAACTAACCTTTGACCTTTCAACTTCAGAATGATAGACAAAAGATAAGAAAGAAATGCCAAAATTCAGCATCAATATTGTTATATCATAAATATCAATCTCCAATAATATAATAACAAAACCAATCTAAGATATAGACATAAGAAATGCAAGATCTTCAAATCTTCAGCAACACAAGCACAGTAGGTTCTTTCAGGTGTTACTGGTGCACTGAATCAAAGTCAAAACAATATACAGCCATTGTTGTTAAATTAAAGTGGTGATTTGAAAAAGATTCAATCTTTAACATGTTAGCTAGAAAACTCACACTTAATATGGAAGTCTAAAAACAAAAAAGGGTGAGGTGAGGTTTGCCTTGTCACCACGGGTTCAAACGTGTCAGAATTTGAATAACATTGGTGAAACAAAGTGTTCTCACCTCAGAAACAACGTCTTTAAACCAGAAGAAACGAAATTGTTTTGAATTTTCAAGCAAATGTAAGATCGGAGAATTCGAAGTCAAAGCTCCAAACAAAAACAAAAAAGAATAGCACTAGCTTTCACAACAGAACAAGATTTCTAATATTTGCAGGAAAACTTGGTTTGTTTTTCATTCAGAAAATGAAAAATAGAAATTGTGTGTTAGTTTGCTCAAACCCCAGCTATTTATAAATCGTTGTTGACCACCAGACCAACCTATGAGTCCACCGGATATAGCAGGTCAATGGAAAAAACTACACAAAAACTGGTATCGAACTGTGAGATGTGTACACATGGAATCGTTTTGGATCTTGTGGTCCGTGAATTGATTGCCAAAAGCCCAAAACGTTCCCTCACTAAGAATTTATTTCTTTGGTTTTTAGACATTTATTTGAATTTGATTTGAAAAGGGATCATCAACTCATCATGCATGACCATGTCATGAGGAAAATAACTTCATTGAATTTTGGATATTTTAGTGTGGAGGTATGGTGGGAGGATGATATGCTAAGGCTATATTTTTTTGGTGTTAGTAAATGTATCTCTCACACCATGGGTAAGAAATTAATTCCTTATGGATTGTCTCTCCCAATATGTGTCGTTCCCAGAAATTGACATTTAACTGTTTAGTCTTTATGAGGATCTAGTGAGACTTTACACTAAACTAATGCCTAATTGGTATTTGCTACGATAAATAAATAAAAGTACACGCATAACTAAATGTAATATAAAAAGTTGGGGTTCCTTAAAAAACTTCATTCATAGCAAGCAAGTATAGCAATGCTCACTATGCAACTCAATTGGCTTCTTATCTCTTTATCGAACCACTGACTTTTTGACCAGATTATCATTTGTTGTTTGAACTATCATGTAAGTTTTAAACACTTAGAACCATAACATGATTCTGTTTTCTATCTTCCAACTAGCACTTTTAATCATTAGTAGAATCAAATACCATTAAGGATATTTGTATATAATGTTATTTGATTCTACTAATGATTAAAAGTGCTCTTTCAACGATACTATCATTCTTTTCAGATTCCTTCCCCAAACATAAATGCCACGAACAAAGAATGAGAGGCTCGAGCTACTTTTCAATTCGAGTGCTCCAAATATCTAGTTTCAATTAAGAAAGCAACACTTAATGCAACAAGAATCTAGATGGCCCAAAATATTATTTAATGCATGTCTGAATTAGCTTATCTAGTGTTTAGGATATATTATATTTAAAATGTTGCAGAGATAAGTTTTGGCTGAAAAACTATTTTGTGTAAGGATCCTGAAAACCATTCATGTACCTGGTTGATATAGAATACAAAAACATTGTTGGTGACTACATGGCTGGGCAAACACTCAACAAAAGTTGGAATGACTTAGGTAAAACAAAATGTGAGCTACCATGTTGCTGAATACATGGCTGTGTGGTTTGTGTAAGCAACCGTTCTAACAGAAGAGCCATTGAAAGAGGGATCGGACTGTGTATAAAGATCAAAGTTAAATAGGAAAGTAACACTACAAAAGAATACGTATTGTGGCAGAAGCAATCTTGTAACTCATGATTGTAGTGAAAAATAAACAAAGAACTTGGAACAAAAGAATACATATTATCATTACCCAAAAAACGAGTAAACAATATTTTAAAATACTAACTCATTGTATCGTCCCAAAGTCATGTCCTCTTCTCGAATGGTCTATTTGCGAGTTGAGTTTTGGAGGGGAAGAAAAAAATTGAAGGTTTTGGAGTCATCTCAGAAGTGTATCTCACAACTCTGAAAGCTTCCATTTTCTTATATTCTCCTCCAAAACTCAAATCGCAAACAGACCAACCAACAGGTCCTTTGGACTACCACATGAAGCACACATCCATTTCACTTTGTGCCAAAATTCAATTTAATGGATACCAAGGACTGAACTTTGAGAGGCTTTAAAACTCTGCTAAAACCAATTCTACTAGAAGTTTGAGTTATTAGTTGAAGGCCTAATAATGACCATATCTTTTTAAAGAAGAACATAATAAACAGATGGTGTAAAAGGATGTACCTTTTGGTAATATCTCAAGCTTTTTCCCAGCTTAAACCCTTTACATCCATCAATACCCTTATCAGTTCAGGAATGCAGAGTGTTGGGTGAGTGTCATTCATTTGAACCACCACTTTGGGAAAGTGTCCTAATTTACTGTATTTCCTGATCTCTTTTCAAAGCGTGCAAAAATATCCTAGAGAGATGCAGAGCATAATGCATATTGTTGCTTTAACCATATCTTTCTTTCTAAGGATTCATCTCCAGGGTACAACACATAGCAAATCTGTTTGCAATGTAACATTAAAAATGAGAATCACTAGTGATTTGTGCATATTGTCCACTTAACTTTTATAAAGGCAAATAAAGGTCTCTGATAATTGGTGGATGAGAAGAAGGCTCCATTACAATTTGAAACAAGAAGAGTAAAAGCTTTTCTTCATATCTATGTAATGTACTTCTCATTTTATAAGTGGGCAACTGGGCATATATAACCTTCAATTATAACTCTTTAGGGATTATTTGCGAGTTGAGTTTTGAAGGGGAATAAAGGAAATTGAAAAGCTTGAGAGCCGTGAAATACATTGGTGAGATGACTTCAAAGCCTTCATTCTCCTCCAAAAACTCAAATCGCAAAAAGGCGTTAAACTTTGGAGCAAAAGTATCATAACTACAACATTCTAAATGTTAAAAAGAGAAGGACTAAATATCCAAGTTCATAACTAAGAAATAGTATGTGACCAACAAATGTTGGTAAAATAGTTTCAGGTAGAATCTAATGTGTCCCTAAAATTTATCCTTAAAATGAATAATTTGACGGACAATTTAGATTCTTCAGGATCAAACTGTGATTTTTCATTTTTTCAAGACTAAATCAGGAGAAGTGAATTTTGGGATGAATTTGGGTATAGAGTTATAAAGGAGTATCGAAATACTTTCTCTGCATTGTTCATGGCAGCATATGCTTTGGCATGATCTCCTGTATTGAAAGCTTGCAAATCAAATTCAGCTGGTGAAACTTTAGTGGACCACAACCGCAGGTTAATAGTTGTTCTAGTTTTGTATCCAGGTATTGGAACATCATAAGCAACAGCTAATATATTTTCTCCTCCAATCCACTGTTTAGTTCCATTTGGCCCTGAAATAACTTCTCCATAGAACTTAACTGGATATGAGACATCATTTCTCAGAATTTCCCAAGGATTTCCCTTCTGTAAAGAGACACTTCAGTCAGTAAAAAAACTTGTAACTTGCTCATAGGAATAGCCTTGCAAAGCATGCATAGATAGCAATAAAAGAATTAAAGAATAATGCATGCCTACCCTGTGGATTGATGCATGTAAATAAGAATAGAGATATGTTGATCATGTCTCATGTGTTGTCTCGTATCAATAATAATGAAGCAAAAACAACAATAATAATGAAGATTTGAAAATTTTAATTGACATGTGATGTTTTCATTGGCGCGGAACAACATACGGGAATGATCTAGGACAACAAATCTTTGTTCAACAAATAATATCTCAAGCCAGTTTTCAGCTTCTTCCTCCTGACCATCCTTTGTTATAAGCTGTTTGAATAAACCATACTTGTATCTAAGTCCATATCCCCATGCAGGGTAATTAAGTGTTGCCAAGGAGTCCAAAAAGCAAGAAGCAAGTCGACCTAATCCACCATTCCCCAAGGCAACATCTGGTTCCTGGAATTTGTATATGAATTTGCTTTTAAATAAGCTCTAATAATTCTTCACACTATGTCCTTAAAACTATCATTTGACTCATAAGGTTTATGTATGAATACTTTTTATTTATAACGTACATTCTCATTCCCTAGCAAAAATTCATATCAGGGTCTCTGGAATCAAATATGAACCTTTACCTTATTGTCTAGAGTAATCCTAGCTTATTAATAGCAATCAAAGATAAACCAGATAATGCAGAAACTAAACTACAATTGTTGTCCAACACCTATTACCTCTCACTCTATTTCTCTCACACTTGAAGCACAAACTTGCTTATACAATTACTTCCTAACTTGATTGATACATGGCATTAAACGCTTGCTACCTGTTTATACTACTACTGAGGTCAGTTCAAAAGAAAAGCTTGTAGCTTCTGGAGATATAGATTGGTGATGATGAAACACACTTAAAAGCAAGGACAAGAATCTGTTCTCCCAAACTATGTCCTGAACCAATAATATTGGAGCAAAAACAAAAAAAAATAATGAATATTTAAAATTTTAATTGACCTGACATGTTTTCATTAGTCTGGTACATGGTTCGTGACACATTTTAGGACAGCAGAAGCTTGTCCCATAGCGTTTAAGAAGTAAGAAAGTAATGTAATAATGGAAAGCCATAACATGGTTAGACCTGATTAGCTGCATCCTCTAAATTTTGACCAGCTTTCTGAGAGCCTCAGCATAAGGACCCGAGAGTTGTTAATTACCAATTGCATTTAGCAATGCCCTGCTCTGTACAATACCAAAAACTATAATTTAAAAAATAAATAGAAAAAAAATGAATAAATCTAAATAAAATAAAGAAAACATAAAAAAAGAACCTGTAGATACTCCATAGACATATAATAAGCTTGCTTACATTAATCTTCTCATAATAGTCATATGTTGCGTTCCAATTTATGATGAGGGAATCACAGACACTTTGTGCAGTTGCAAGGTATGCCTTACCGAGCTCAAACTTCTCTGGAGAAAAGGATGTCTTGAACTCAGCATGATATTTGATGCTAGAAGCAATAGATGCAGAATCTGCTACAAAATTATCCAAAGTGCCTGCAATTGTTAAACTAGCTAGAAATTTGGATGTTTTAGCTCAATAGAAACATAAAGATTGGGAGAAGATTACAGTAGCATCCTTTTAATTTCAACAGGACACTGCTATATTGTCTGTATATTGCATAATAAACAAGTTGCTAGTATGTTTCGTCTTCTACAGATTTACTTTCATAATAACCTTTCCTTGGTGAAAAGAATAAAACACCCTCAGAGTAGTTACACTGATATAATCAATCTATTGTGCTCAAGGCATGCAGTATCTATAGGCAGCTGTCAACAGGGCCAGCCCGTGAGGATGTGCGATAAGTATGCAACATAGGGTCCATAATTAATAGGGCTCTAAATTTTCATACAATTTCATTCCATGACCGTGCTGGAAAGCCGGTTGAAGAAGGCATGAATGCATTTTACATGATGAGTTTTAACAGAATGTCAAGCCTATAAAAATAGGAGTGTTGTTAGAGAATATACAACAATAATAATTAAGCATTAATTCCATCGTGTAAAATAAAAAACATGCCTACATGAATCGCTAAAATGCTCTACAATAAATCATAAAAAAATATGCAACAGTAAAAAAAATTAAAATACTGTCAAATCTTCGCATTATTGCCTTACTAGGCTAAATTTTTGCTTCATTTTCTGGGGAAAATACATGGTTGCTACCACAACATGTATTAGAATCTAAATTCACATGAAATCTGTGCAGAAAAGCAAAAGAATCAATTAAAAGTCTCTGGTCCATTTTCTTATTTTATTTCCTGCTCATATTAACCTTGCAAGCAATTCAAATTAGTCCTGCTGACCAACCAGAGTTCGAATTATTTCAAAGCATTAATGGAAGAACAATATGAGAAGGAGAAGAAAGGTAAGGAAAAATTAAAATAAGTACGAATAAGACATAGACAAACACCCATTTGCATCCCTCGTTAAACATTGGCAGAGAGGGGACCTTCATTGCCACAAAAATTATCAAGTAAGAAATCATCTTTGTGGAGGGTGAATTGTGCGGACATTAGCGACTGGCATTCCCTCGATTTGGTACTTAGTCATTAAACCGCTTGAGTCCTGAGAGCGGAAGAATGGTGGAGGGTCAATCAGAACCTGCAATGTAATAACAATAATTTCAAGCAAAAAACCCACTCCCCTCATTAAAATAAAGAAAGATGATAAAAAAGATAATGGAAGCAGACCTCAGATGTTTTTAAGAAATGGCCCCTATTACTGTTCCTAAGATCAAAGAAGAATCTTTGTTGATCAACCCTACTCACTTTTGAGACCCCCAAGTTCCCAAGTTCCCAATTTCATCCTGAGTTGGCAAATCAACAGACTTATGCATATTCAACTCGGGTTGGCCAGAAATAAAACCAGCCTCAACATCATCCGAAAGTCCAACAAGACGTTCTGAGGATTCAGAATTTTGATGTTGCATAATTCAAACAATCAAAACACATAAAACAAATCAAAACTTGGAAAATACTTCCGGCATAGCAGGGGGGAAATACCTGCATGCAAAAGAATGAAACCTGATTGGGCAGAATGAAAAGCCTTGACGACTCATTAATCTCTGCCATGATGTTCATGAATGCTGCCCACCCTTCAACCCTGGAGCTTCCAGCAGGAACAATGATAGTGCTATGATTTCTGCTGACAGAAGCTTCAGATAACTTCACAAAAGAAATTAGAATCATAATCTTGAAACAAATAAACATACATGTAACACTTTTTCACAAGATAGAAATGTTAATAACCATAAAAATAGATGAGGCCAAAAAGACGACAAAAGGATATGCAGTTACAATCAGATGTAACCATTCATGAAATATTATCAGAATCCTTGAGGATTGGCCATAAAAGAATATTTCCTTCTATATATACAGAATATTTTCAAAGTTCAAACCATACAAACATAGAAAACATATTTAAACTTCAAGAGTGGTTACTATGCAGAGATCCAAACACACCCCATACTAGTTCATTGACAAGAGAAGTAAGGCATTTCATGAAGGAATTGATTGATATTTTGATACATTTAACATATTGTAATCAATCATTTTCTACCATAAATATTGAGAAAAAAAGGTGAAAGCAAGCATGATAAAAAACCAATTGGCATCCCAACTTAATGAAGTAATCCAATTAGGCGAAAAATGATAACCAACAAAAGTCCAATCAAGTAAACTAAAAATTGAATCAGAAGGCTGAAAGAAAGAAATAAACAGAGAAGTATAAACCAGGTTAAAGATAAAAATGGTAATAGTTACTTTTAAGAAACAATCCATCCTATTATCCCCAATGTTGAAGTAGAAAATCTGAAAAAAGTGAGCAATCAACCAAAGAATGAGAAACACAACTACATTATACAACTAAAATTGACACCTCTCTCACATATGCATTCAATATAAGGTATCTAACTACGTAGCAATTATTAAATTTTAACTGAAAACCTTGGCGTCAAGCTGCAATTCCATGCTGAAGAGCTCTTGATCATTGGAATTGACATAGTAATTAAACAGATCAACAAACCATGAAATGCTGGATGATAGAACAATGACAGTGGAGCAGGGAGGGGAAGTTTTCTCAGAAATCTGGTAATGACCATGACAATGACAGTGGAGCAGGGAGGGGAAGTTTTCTCAGAAATCTGGTAATGACCATGAGGGTTCTCCTTGAGATCGAAGTAAAAAAGCTCGTGTTCCACTTGAAGAGTTTTGCGAACCAGCTCCACATCATTTCCATCACCACTGCTGCTGGAGGCGCCTCCTCAGATGCCTCCTGGATTTACCTCCATCTCAACCATTGTTATATCACTGCAATAGTTATGCTTGTTAGATAGATTGCTAAAAAATATAAAAAAAATATTGCTGATATATTTTTAGCAATCTTTTGTATGTCTGGCCCCAAATTGATGGGTCAAAAATGCAACAAAACTGCTCAAACCCTCAACATATCATTAACATATATTCCTTGAAACAATTATCAATAGAGCTCCATTGAGAGGCCATAGGCATAATTTTATCCTGTAACTAATATAAATTCCCTTCCTACTATAAGTCAAGATGAATCATGGATGCTTTTTGACCAAGAAGCATCAGTTCTACATAATGCACTTTAAATATGTGGTTTCATAAACATGTTCTCCCTTTTGCCTAATTCATTCCCCTTTCTGTTAATAGACGAAGTTGAAAGTGGAAAAAGTGGAAGTGAGTCAAAGTAGTTTCCATTGCTTTAGTAAGAAGGAAAATATTCATGGAGAATCAGAAGCAGCCCAAGACACGACGCAACTACAAGAGGAGATATAGTTTTTGGGATTTGAATTCATGACTCACAAAGAATCAACCTTATCCTTGCATCGAGACTCACCTCTGCTTGGGGAATCAAACTAAAGGAAACTTAAAAATTGAGAACAGACCGATAGCGCATTGACAAAAAAAGAAAGTCATGCCAGATAGTAGATTAGATAAACGCAACAAGTGAAGAATTGACTCAATATATAACATGCAGTAACAAGGGCAATAGTAAGATTTAACATAACAAGTGAATTTACTAAGAACACCAGAAAGTAGAAAATCACCAAAAAAAACAAAAATCCTAAACTTGATTCTTATGAAGTAGTGAAGTTAGTGTACCACTGCATAATAGGTCTGCAATACTGGGTAAAGTCAAATTATCTTTAGTTTTAGTTTTTTTTCGAGGCTCCATTTTGGTGGGTAGGCGTTTTACGAAGGTAAGATTATGACTACAACATCATAATCACCCACCTGTGAAGTGAATATAACATTCATTAAGAACCATGTTCTGTGCATATTGTGGCAACATAGTAATCATATGTGCCAACAGTTTCATCAAGATGGGCAAGACTTAAAAGTAAATAAGAGGCTTGCAAAATGAAGTTTAGAAACAATATTACAGTCAGGATCGAAGTACATGATACTTTTGCCCTTGACTGCAAAGCAAAGGCAATAACCTGTCTCTCCAGTACTTGAGAGGATTCTTGTCCAGACTCTGCGAATGCAATAAAAAGTGTATGGGCTTCCAGCAGGAAGATGTTAGACAATTCCTATGAGCCATACCCTTAAAAGGAGTTATACCAGGATATCTCATGAGTTAAATTGCATAAAAGAATGAATATGTATTCAAAATATAAGTCTCAGAATTAGGATTAAGATCATTCGTAGAACCAAATACCACTAAGGATCTTTGTATATATGGAAAACAAGTTGCTCCTTCAATGACACTATCATTCTTTTCAGATTCCTTCGCCAGACATAAATGCCACAAACAAAGAATGAGAGGCTTGACCTACTTTTCCATTTGGGTGCTCCAAATATCTAGTTTCAATTAAGAAAGCAACACTTAAACCTAGTGATAATACAACAAGAATCCAGACAGCCCAAAATATTATATAATGCATGTCTGACTTAACTTATCTAGTGTTTAGGATATATTTTTGCAGATATAAGTTTTGGCTGAAAAGCTATTTTGAGTAAAGATGCAAAAAAACCATTCATGTATTTAGTTGATATAGGATACAAAAACATAGCTGGAACTACCATGTTGCTGAATACAAGGCTGGGCAAACACTCAACAAAAGTTGGAATGACTCATAGGTAAAACAAAATACGAGTTGTTTGTACTGTATTCTAGTCTAGAAGACACATAGAATCTAACAAAATGTAAATAAAATAAAAAGTAAATCAAAAATTTAAGTCAAAGGCACAATTGAATAAGTCGTACTTGGAATATTTGTTAAGTCAACATAAGAGGGCATAGAGTTCGCAAAGGAATTAAAAGCAGAAGCAACTAATTACATCCAGAGCAAACAACATCCTTGAACTTAAGCATCTGCATCCAAATCTCTTCTAGCCACCTCTCAACTTTACCATATTGTTGAAACTATTCAGTATCCCAAATTAGCATACCACATACCAATGTCAGGAAAATAGGAGTAAAATAGACAGAGGCTCTAGTCTTAATGAAAGAATTTCTTCTATAAAAAACAAATGAGCAAAGAAAAAACAGAAGATTCAACACTTCATTAATCATGGCGAATATTAAAATAACTATTAAAGCCCTGCATAATTCATGAACTAATGAACAGTGACAACTAGGGGCTTTCACAATCAGTTTTAAATAAAAATGAACCAATGAACAGTGACAATACTACCTTATTAGTTATTATAGAATTTTAAATTAAAAACCAATATATTTACCACTTAAAAAAATTTATGGTGACAATTAGGAGTTTTTACGATCAGTTTTTAGGCAAAAAATCATATTATCTAAACAACTAATTAATTTGCGGTTCGCTCTGGTCTGGTTTTTTACATGACATTCGATCTAATCCAATCCAAATATTATGTACATCTACCCTTAACAAGTTTCTACACACATAGTTTTAATAATCAAAGTACATGTAATTTGTGTTATAAAAAGTGAAGTTATAAAAAAGTTTACATTAGTAACCAACCCTTTTAAGTTTTAACCTTAACTACTACCGTATAAGTTTACAGTTTCTTTTTATGCTTGTCTCAGACTAATGGTGCTTTAAACTTTACCCATGTATAAATGCACCACAAAAAGAAATAAAAATAAAGAAATAAATGCACCAAATATAATTATTCCCTTCCCATACTACAGCATAAATCTACCTAGAAGCTGAGAAAAGTTTGGCCAGAATAATTGTTAACTAAGTAAATCACATAACGGCAATGTTATACTTGAGTGAATTAATCTTAATGGAAGTTACTAGAATAAGAATCAAAAGAAGAAGAAAAAATCTTACTTGGGTGTAAATCTTATGGTCAAGTTTCTATATGAGAAGCAATATTGGCCATTTGATGATTCATTTTAAGGAACACAAACTAGATTACTTGAAACACAACATTTCTGTTACTTCCTCCAATGTACATTCTCCTTTCTTTTACAATCAATGCATTTGCAAGAAAATTATTGCACGAAGTAACATGATTCTAATACTAATTAATGTACCTCAGAGCAAGAAGCTTGCATTGAGAAATCATTGAATTTCTAGGCCTAATGCTTCAAGGGTGTTAAATGTAGAAAGCTTCCGTGCACAGCAAATTTCAGCCGTGGTGTCCAAGCTCCTCTCTACCTCAAACTGCAAAGAAAGAAGTTAAAAACTAAACTAGTTCAGGACTGAACTAATCTCAAATTTCCAGGGGATACTATTAAGAAAAGCAGTACCATTGGGAGAATTTCTAATCAATATTTCATTTGCCTTCACTAAGAATAGATGTTTTTCTGTACATATAGCAAAAATTATATTAGTTCTTAGGGACAAATGATTCTCATTGCATACCTTACTTACTTAAGGACAATTGATTCTTGGAAGGTTGCCCTTGCAGCTTCTTTGCAATAAATAAGGTGCAAAGAAGTGAACTCAAATTAGGCTCCTCCTATTGCCTAAAATCTTAACCCAGTGTCAAATTTCTTTCCTATCAAATGTTCACGTCAAAAAAAGAATACAACAGCTACATATTTGTAATGCATTACCACATAATGAACCAAAACTTCAAAACAATGGGTCAATTGGTCTTCTCATATATATACTCTTCTTCATATGAACCAATGGGGGACTTCAAATCCCACATCATGCTAAGTATTAATGTCTCCTATTGGTTGTGTATATAAGTAAAGAATCATTTATTTTGCCGCCCTTCGAGCAGTCTTCCCCAACAGCTAGTAGCTTTTGCCTTTTGGGATGGAGTTAGGTTCAATTACTTGAATATATCAAAATGGTCTCTCTTGATGTTAGGTTATTTCTGAAAGAAATGTTCATACAAATTTATTGACATCTGAAAATACACAACAATAAGCACATATATGTCAAGTAACTGATGAACAAAATTAATACTATGCTAATCAAATTGCTGGTCATGTTCTGTATAATTCTGTTTCAGAATCTGATATTTGAGAAAGTCTAGCATGCATCTAATAGAAGTTACTTAGTTCCAGATGATGTTAAAACATGAGATAAAATACAAAGAAAATATTTCTTTGAATGAGCACACCTCACAGCCACATTTCCAATTATCAGCATTTCTTTCAATCCACCAAGAATGAAATTCTTGAATAACTGAGAATGTTATCCCATTAGAGTGTGTTAGCTCTATCCAATAAGATTGAAAATCTAGAAAGAAAGAATGTGTTAGCTCTATCCATTGTAAAGTTTCAACATTTTGTTTAAAGTCTAAATTAGGGGTGCAAACTTTCTCTCACAACATTAAGGTGTCAAGGAAATTATAAAGAATCATTATAGACTAAATTATTGGTCTTCGAAGAATAAACATTCTTGAGTTGTCAAGTCAGAAGGAAATTCTTTGTATTCTCTCCGTCTGTTCCACCAAGATCGCTTACCCACACTCTCAATCCACCAAGAATAAACATTATTGAGTAATTGTTTCAAGATTTTAGGGTTTTGATTTGCTTGACACTTTGGTAAAATGAAATAGTAAAAAGAATTGAAATGTTAAAACAAAAAACGGGGAAATGGAAGAAATAGAAAAATAGAGTAAGAAAAGAAGAAATCCCTTCAAGAACGAAGAAATTGAATTGCCTCTGTTGCTGAAGGAAGAGATAAAATTGAGAGACGAAATGCCACAAATTCTCACTCTCTCTCTCCAAGAACCAAAGCACACCCAACAACAACAATGTATGTGTTTGAACGTTCAACAACAATATATAGAGTTAAGTTAACGTAAATATCACGCACACTTAAACGTAACGGTCACATGGGAAGGCCCAACGCCTCCTATGGTTTCATTTATTTTTGGTTATCATAAACTTTAATTTTTATACAACTTCAAAATTATTTCTTTAATAAGATTGTATTTAAAAAATTGATAATTATTTTAAAAAAATATTTAATATTTTTTTGAAACTTTTATCATTTTATCCTATTACTATTTTCACTACTCTATTTTTTTATCATTAAGGCAAGCAATTAATAAATAATATTAAATGAGTGAAATATTTTAATAGTTAAAGAAATAAAAAATAATAGAAACTTAACAAGTGCCACTATAAAATAGAAAATAACAATGGTAGAAAAATAAGAAACCTGATATATGACTCATCCCGAGAATGAGAGGGAATTGTAATCTTTTGTTTTTGCTTTGGAAATATAATCTTCTAATGAACCTAGGTTCTCTATGACAAAGCCCATAGCTTGCACTAACAGTGCAGAGCCACTGTCTCAAACTTTGTATCACTTCATGCAACCATTGTGTTTTACTAGTCATAAGAACAAAATATGAATTAAATATATATATATATAATATATATTAATTTTAAATTTTTTGACCAATAAGAATGAAATGTACATGAAGTAGTACACATAGTGGGACAAGCTTAGCACCTCCCATGCTACCACTTACATCAAGAAGTGTAACTAGATCACCGAAGCATGAGAAATTTGATTCGAAATAGGTTGTTTAGTATTATTTCCGCTACCATTTTGTTGTCTCCCTGAAGGAGGAGCTTTGAGATAGATTAATACAACAAAATTATCATGTGAGGCTGACTTTGGAACAGCTGAAACTTCGGGATATATTTTAATCTCCAATTTGCTTCATATATTGTGATCATCTTAATTTTTATTGATCCAAGGCTTCGTCATCATCAAAGATTGCAGGAGCATGATTAAGTGATGAACTCAGCTCATCTGGATCAAGTTGTTGGTTTAATATAAAACTTCATATCTCTTAAATAAATTTTACTTAATTCTTATATTTACTTAAATGGTATACTTACAACTAACGGGCGTTGGTTCAAGTGGTACATGTTTGATTCCCCTTAAGCAAGAATCCAGGTTCGAGTCATGTGGATGGAAAAAATGCCCGTTGGGAGAGTTAGCTCCACTTTCCTGTGGATGTTCCCGGCTCGGACAAGATTGCCTCCAGTGCGAGGATACCTGTTGGAAACAAAAAAAAATGGTATACTTACAAATCTTTGTGAAACATTTGAATATATACATATATATAATATGGTGAAAACTTGAAGAATCACTTACATATGAAATAATATAAAATAATAAAGGTGAATGTCCTAAAATGACAGCCAGAACAATTAAAAGCATTGTTAAAAATCACATTATATTAGTTAGATTGTAAAATCAAATACATTATTAACTAATGAAATTTCATTATTTTGTACAAGATAGAACAAACATATCTAAACAGTGTACAAAATCTGTTAAAGTTAATAACTTAATATGATTAAATAATGAGAAATATTCTCTTTGTGATAATTATGGAGAATTATTTTTTAACACTTTACAATTCATAATCATAATAAAATGTTGATTCATTTCTAGTTTCTACGTTGGAAAGTTGACTTATATTTTGTCATCCCGTTAGCTTTTGATTTGTGAAGTTGAAAACTTCGCCACTATTATCTTTCCAAGAAAAGAATTGGCAATATATAAATGAGGTAAGATGATCGATTAGAAAATTAATCAGATACACAATGGTTTAATGGCTTTTCTACAAATATCTAGTGAAAACTAATAAAACTAGTATAAGATAAATTTTTAAAATGGTTAGAATAACTAGAGTTAATCCTAAAATTGACTTCAAAAAATTACATTCCTCACAAAGTTTAGTTTAATTATACTTTAAAAATAAACATAACTTTTAGACTTTCTAAAATCAGTTCAGGAGTTGAAATTAAAATTCCAAAATCGTTTAAGAAATTTGTTTCAAAAATTGAATTCCATAATGGATTGATGTCTAAAAGATTATCCAAATTTTAATTTTTGGAACACCTTTTCTAATTTTCTAAAAATTTAATGCGGAAATAAACAAAAAGTACAGGCAGCTGATATATAAAATATAAGTAAATTTGGGTGAAGAAGGCATGAATGCATTTACATGATGATTTTTAACAATGAAAATAGGAGTGTTGTTAGACAATATATAACAATAATAACTATGCATTAATCCCATCAGGTAAAATTAACTACATGCCTATATAAATGTTCTATCGTAAATCATTAAAGAGTATGCAACACTAAAACTATTTTTTTAAAATGAAATAGTGTCAAACCTTCGCTAAATTTTAGCTTCATTTTCCGGTAAATATACATGGTTGCTACCACAGCATGTATGAGAATCTAAATTCACATGGAATCTGTGCAGAAAAGCAAAAGAATCAATTAAAAAAGGTATTAGTACAGAATATAGCACAAGTTGAAAACTATCTAAACGAGTACAAGTCTCTGGTCCATTTTCTTCTGTTATTTCCTGAGTTTGAATTATTTCAAAGCACTAATGGAAAAACAATATGAGAACGAGAAGAAAGGTAAGGGAAAATTAAAATAAGTATAAATAAGATATAGACAAACAACTATTTATATCACTAGTTAAACATTGGCAGAGTGGGAAAATTGTACAGACATTAGCAACTGCCATTCCCACGATTCGGTCGTGACAGAGCAAGAATGATGGAGGATCGATCAGAACCTACAACCTGCAACGTAATAACAAGAATTTACAGCAGAATAACACTTCCCATAATAAAATAAAGAAAATGGTAAAAAAAGGTAATGGCAGCAGACCTCAGATATTCTAAGAAATGACTCAATTATTGCTCCCTAGATCAAAGAAGAATCTTTTCTGGTCAAACCTGATCACTTTTGAGACCCTCAACTCAAGTTCCCAAGTGCCAGAAATGAAGCCAGCCCCAACATCATCCAAAAGTCCAACAAAACGTTATGGGGATCAGAATTTCGCTGTTGCATAATCCAAACAATCAAATCAGAATTTTGATGTTGCATAATTCAAACAATCAAATAAGATAAAACAGATCAAAACTTGGAAATTACTAGCGGTGTAGCAGGGGGGAAATGCCTGCATGCAAAAGAAGGAAACCTGATTGGGTAGAATGAAAAGTTTGAGTTCGTAAACTCCTTGTTTCTATTTCTATCTTTTATTAATGTTACATCCAAGATATTCAGTAATTGCCGCTCATATTCATGAATTTTCACTTCACGTGAAAATGAATAGTTACTACTTTCCTAAACCAAACTAAATGCAAATGGAAGTTAGTCCCTCCTTTAATAAAAATGTTATCTGAGACAGAAAAATTAATGTATGTGCTTTATGGTTGAAAACCAACCTGTACATCAAACATTGCATTTGGATTGACAACATAACCAGTTTTCTCTTTGAGAAATGATGCAACCTTAATCTTGTTTCTTTTTTTGGATTCCGTCCACTCCAATTGTAGATCCTCATTATCTGCAAACTGTTAAAACATATACTCAAATTAAGAAAATACCATAAAAATTGTCAAGTGACATTTGATTAATGAGTCACTATCAAGTTATGAATATGACCAGTCTTGCACATATATAGTATACATAAAAATTACCTTATTCAAATAGTACTCACAGCTTAGCTAAATTAATTTACCTTGCGAAGTACAGCCAATTTCTCAAGATCTGTTACGCAATCATCTGTTCCAATCCATCTGGTCATGATGTTACTAAGATCAGGATTACAAAAACGGAAACATATGAGCAATTGTTCATGAAAATACAGAAACATTCTGCTGCTATTCTCACCTTGTAAAATTCATCAAAAACTTCATCTTTCACAATCTCAGCTACTCCATTCACAGAAAGTCCACCAACAACACAAAGATTAGCCATGCGAACCATCCTTGGCAGATTCGGATCAACTTCAAATGTCCACTCCGTTTTCTTGTCAGTATCCTCCCCAGCAGAATTGTCATCTTCATCTTCTTTCTCTTCTGTTGCCTTTATATCATTATCATCAAGACCAATTTCTTTCACATCCTCAGAGGCAGGAACCTTCTTTAAATGATTAAGCAGCTCTATGACTGAGTTGGGTAACTCAATATTTTCTAGTATTCTCATCTTTCTAAGCTTTTGTTGTAACAAGTCAAGATCATCTGTCCCATACTTGGAAACAATTTCATGTATGAACTGGTTAACAAAACATAAATACATGGCATTAGATATAGATAAGATTTCATAAAGAAGAATGAAAAACATGGGTGGGAAAATGAACCAAGAACTATATATAACATGATAATTTTAACATCAAATCCACACAAGTTCTAAACCATTACATCTTCATCTATTCTTCTTATAATCTCAACATGTCTTGGAAGCAAGGGACATATGATCTCAACATGTCTAAACCATTATTTTTCATTTGTTTTTAAACACTGATTGGTCTAGGACATCGGGACATGAAAAACAAGGGACATATGATCCCCGAGGGAAGTGATGCAAAAAAATAAAAGTTTTATTCGCAATTACACTTGTATCCTTATGTTTAACATGATAAGTCAAATTTACCCTTAAAACTAAAAGAAAAAACTGGACTCCCATTCCATTAATGGAGATGAGTCTGACCCAATAAACAGATGGTGTAAAAGGATGTACCTTTTCGTAATATCCCAAGCTTTTTCCCAGCTTAAACCCTTTACATCCATCAATATCCTAATCAGTTCAGGAATGCAGAGTGTTGGGTGAGTATCATTCATTTGAACCACCACTTTTTCTGGAAAAGTGTCCCAGTTTACTGTATTTCCTGATCTCTTTTCAAAGCGTGCAAAAATATCCTGGAGAGATGCAGAGCATAATGTATATTGTTGCTTCAATCGCAGTACCTTTCCTTCTAAGGATTCATCCCCAGGGTACAACACATAGCAAACCTGTTTGCAATGTAACATAAAAAATGAGAATCAATAGTGATTCATGCAAATTGTCCACTTAACTTAAATATTATAAATGCAAATTGTCCACTTAACTTGCTCATAGGAATAGCCTTGCAAAGCATGCATAGATAGCAATAAAAGAATTAAAGAGCCATGCATGCCTCCCTAATAAGAAAAACAGCTTCAAGCTATTAACTATATTGATGCATATAAATAACAATAGAGATGTGCTGGGAATCGTGTCCCATGCAACGTATGCGACATGATCTGGGACAGCAGAATAATACCTCAAGCCAGTTTTCAGCTTCTTCCTCCTGACCATCCTTTGTTATAAGCTGTTTGAATAAACCATACTTGTATCTAAGTCCATATCCCCATGCAGGGTAATTAAGTGTTGCCAATGAGTCCAAAAAGCAAGAAGCAAGAAGCAAGTCGACCTAATCCACCATTCCCAAGGGCAGCATCTGGTTCCTGGAATTTGTATATGAATTTGCTTTTAAATAAGCTCTAATTAATTCTTCACACTATGTCCTTAAAACTATCATATGAGTCATAAGGGTTATGTATGAATACTTTTTTTATTGATAACGTACTTTCTCATTCCCTAACAAAAATTCATATTAGGGTCTCCGGAATCAAATATGAACCTTTACCTTATTGTCTAGAATAATCATAGCTTATTAGTACCAATCAAAGATATACCAGATAATGTAGAAACTAGACTACAATTGTTGTTCAACACCTATTAATTCTCACTCTATTTCAAAAAAGCTAGAATTAAAAAATAAATGAAGAAAGAAAAATGAAGAAATCTAAATAAAATAAGAAAACAAACAAATAATGAACCTGTAGATACTCCATAGACATATAATAAGCTTGCTTAACATTAATCTTCTCATAATAGTCATCTATTGCATTCCAATTTATGATGAGGGAATCACAGACACTTTGTGCAGTTGCAAGGTATGCCTTACCGAGCTCACACTTCTCCGGAGAAAAGGATGTCTTGAACTCAGCATGATATTTGATGCTAGAAGCAATAGATGCAGAACCCTGCTACAAAATTATCCAAGGTGCCTGCAACTGTTAAACTAGACTTTACTTAGAAATTTGGATGTTTTAGCTCAATAGAAGCATAAAGATTGGGAGAAGATTTTAAGAGGACACTGCTATATTGCATAAAGAAGTTGCTAGGTTAATTGAATAATTAAACACCTGAAGACTCCTAATGAATTTTTACCATTGATTCCATTGAGATACAATCATACAAGGAATGAAGGAAAGTAAATCTGTAGAACCAGTCCATTCCTATGAATCTCATGAGACATTCTTCAACAATATTCATTATAAGATAAGTTTTACGTAGAGATATATTTCTATGGTCCCTGTATTTTTTGGGTACATCAAACACCAAAGGATAAATAGATTGACAAGCAACATTATCTGAGATATATAGAAAATGAAGAGGTGGCTTATGCAGAGCATAGTCACGACAGTTTAATACGCTCAAATAGATTTCACCAATCAAAGCATACATCACAAGAGATTAAGAGTCACTTTACTAGGTTCCCTTGACAAGGATCTGACATCCCAAACCATGTACCGGACCAATGATATTAAAAGAAAACCAGGAAAAATGATGAACATTTTTTTTTTTTTTAATTGACATGACATGATTTCATTGGTCTGTGACATGATTTGGGATACCACTTAGGACATTAGATCCTTATCCAGAATCCGTTAGGGATATATAACTTAAGAGTTATAAAACTTAAAACTCCTAAAACCATGTAATATAACCAACTTACTAGTAACTGGTGTATTAATGATTTAAATCTAAAAAGCTCAAACATAACCTTGGTTTCCCATTTCTTACTTATAAGAATCTTTTAAAACACTACACCTTACCCAATAAAACCCATCAAATTTTCCTCAAGCTGAAATGCTTAAAAGGCTAACTGAAAACTATATAAACTAATTGAATTATAAACATGAATTTCATGAATAGACTGAATAAATAAAGAGAACGACAAAGAATAATTTTTTTGCAGGAAGCAGTAAGCAACCTTGTTTAGAGAGTGGTTCATTCAGTTCCTGCCTTTTATCACTGGCAACATTCTTAACAACCAGCTTTCTTAGTGCCCTTTTGGAGTTTGATTTTCTGATGAAAAACAGCCAGCAAATACTGTTTCTTTGACTGAAACCTGTGATGCTTAACTTGGAATTGTAATGTAAAGGTGAGTTGACATGCCTAGAGGTTGCTGAGAAGTGTAGAGCAGCCATTGCTGCAAAACTCTAACTCAGTATGCGTAGAAATAATGTTGTGACCTGTGACGAAAAAGGGGAGAAGTCAGTGATAGAAGATGAAGTCTGTGTTTATCTTCTTATCCTTTTTATTAATTCTTTCTTGCATTTAGTTAATATATTGGAATTTCGAGATGGTGCTCATTGAACACAAGCTAAAATATTGTTAGTTGTTATCCCTTTTTCTGCATGTGCATGAAAGTAGTTAATGACCAAACATCCCTCCAATGTTTCTGGGTTTCTGCCTTTCCCATTGGTTCATTTGGGTTTTCATAATACTTTGTCCACACATGATAATGCACACTGGCTTTAGCTTATTGTCCAGATTTGGCCACTAGGACAGCAAAACATTATTTTTCCTAAAACCAATTAAATTGAGTGTGGTCCCCCTATGTTTTAATAGCACTTATATCACTTCATGTGTGTCTCTGGCTTTGCATTAATACTCTCACTTTGGCTAATGTCACCCCTCTACCTTCTTTTTCCCATCACTCTTTGACCCCTTGCCCTCTCTCTCTAAACTACACCACAACTGCACAAACCATATTCACTTTACTCTTTCATCTTTCTTTGTTTCACAAATGACATGTGTGAACATTACTAGAAGCTTATTGTTGTTAATTTAACTGCAGATACCCACATGCTCTTCTTTATCATGAATGTAGTTGAAGCACTTGGAGTAGTGATGATGTTCAAACTTTTGCTTGGTGAAAAGAATAAAATCAATCTATTGTGCTCAAGGCATGCAGTATCTATAGGCAGCTGTCAACAGGGCCGGCCCGAGAGGATGTGCAATAAGTATGCAACATGGAGCCCATAATTAATAGGGCTCTAAACTCTCATACAATTTCATTCCATAACCATGCTTGGAAAGCTGGTTGAAGAAGGCATGAATGCATTTACATGATGATTTTTTACAGAATGTCAAGCCTATAAAAATAGGAGTGTTGTTAGAGAATATACAACAATAATAATTAAGCATTAATCCTATCAGGTAAAATCAACATGAATTGCCAAAATTCTCTATCATGAATCATAAAAGAGTATGCAACAGTAAAAAAACAAATTTTAAAATACTGTCAAATCTTCGCATTATTACCTTACTAGGCTAGATTTTAGCTTCATTTTATGGGGGGAATACATGGTTGTTACCGCAGCATGTATCAGAATCTAAATTCACATGAAATCTGTGCACAAAAGCAAAAGAATCAATTAAAATAGGCATTGGTACAGAATATAGCACAAGTGCAAAACTATCCAAACGAGTACAAGTCTCTGGTCCATTTTCTTCTGTTATTTCCTGCTCAGATTAACCTTGCAAGCAATTCAAAATTAGTCCAGCTGACCAACCACAGTTAGGATTATTTCAAAGCATTAATTGACAATATGAGAAGGAGAAGAAAGGTAAGGAAAAATAAAAATAAGTACGAATAAGACATAGACAAACATCCATTTGCATCCCTCGTTAAACATTGGCAGGGAAGGGACCTTCATTGTCACAAAAATCATCAAGTAAGAAATCATCTTTGTGGAGGGTCAATTGTGCGGACATTAGCGACTGGCATTCCCTCGATTCGGTCCTTAATGATTTCCAAAAAGTGACAAACAACCTCATTAAACCCCTCGAGTACTGAGAGCAGAAGAATGATGGAGGGTTGATCAGAACCTACAATGTAATAACAAGAATTTCTAGCAGAAAACCCACTTCCCTCATTAAAATAAAGAAAGATGATAAAAAAGATAATGGAAGCAGACCTCAGATATTCTTAAGAAATGGCCCCTATTATTGTTCCTAAGATCAAAGAAGAATCTTTGTTGATCAACCCTAATCACTTTTGAGACCCCCAAGATCCGAATTTCATCCTGAGATGGCAAATCATGAGACTTATCCACATTCAACTCAGAAGAGGTGGTGGGTTGGCCAGAAATAAAGCCAGCACCAACATCATCCGAAAGTCCAACAAGATGTTCTGAGGATTCAGAGTTTTGCTGTTGCATAATTCAAACACTCAAATCACATAAAACAGATCAAAACTTGGAAAATACTTCCGGCATAGCAGGGGGAAAATACCTGCATGCAAAAGAATGAAACCTGATTGGGCAGACTGAAAAGCCTTGACGACTCATTAATCTCGGCCATGATGTTCCTGAATGCTGCCCACCCTTCATCCCTGGAGCTTCCTGCAGGAACAATGATAGCACTATGATTTCTGCTGACAGAAGCTTCAGACACCTTCACAAAAGAAATTAGAATCATAATCTTGAAAGAAATAAACATACATGTAACACTTTTCACAAGATAGAAATGTTAATAACCATAAAAATAAATGAGGCCAAAAAGACTGCAAAAGGAATAGCAGTTACAATCAGATGTATTCCTTCTAAATATACAGAATATTTTCAAATTTCAAACCATACAAACATAGAAAACATATTTAAACTTCAAGAGTGGGTACTGAGCAGAGATCCAAACACACCCCATTTTAGTCCATTGACAAGAGAAATAAGGCATTTCATGAAGGAATTGATTGATATTTTGATGCATTTAACATACTGTAATCAATCATTTTCTACCATAAATATTGAGAAAAAAAGGCAAAAGCAAGCATGATAAAAAACAGATTGGCATCCCAACTTAATGAAGTAATCTAATTAGGCGAAAGATGATAACCAACAAAAGTCCAATCAAGTAAACTGAAAATTGAAACAGAAAGGCTGAAAGAAATAAACAGAGAAGTATAAACTAAGTTAAAGATAAAAATGGTAATAGTTACCTTTTAAGAAACAATACCTCCTATTCTCCCCAATATCGAAGTAGAAAATCTGGAAAAAGGAGTAATTAACCAAAGAGTGAGAGAAACACAACTTCATTATACAACTAAAATTGACACCTCTCTCACATATGCATGCAATATAAGGTATCTAACTAGTTAGCAATTATTAAATTTTAATTGAAAACCATGCTGAAGAGCTCTTGATCATCGAAATTGACGTAGTAATTAAATAGATCAACAAACCATGAAATGTTGGATGATGGAACAATGACAGTAGAGTGGGGAGGGGAAGTTTTCTCATAAATCTCAAGGTAACGACCATGAGGGTTCTCCTTGAGATTGAAGTAAAAAAGCTCGTGTTCTTCCACCTGAAGAGTTTTGCAAAGCAGCTCCACATCATTTCCACCACCACTGCTGCTGGAGGCGCCTCCTCAGACGCCTCCTGGTTTTACCTCCATCTCAACCATTGTTATATCACTGCTATAGTTATGCTTGTGAGATATTCTGCTAAAAATTATAAAAAAATATTGCTGATATATTTTTAGCAATCTTTTGCATGTCTGGCACCAAATTGATGGCTCAAAAATGCAACAAGACTGCTCAAACCCTCAACATATCATTAACATAAATTCCTTGAAACAATTATCAACAAAGCTCCATTGAGAAGCCATAGGCATAATTTTATCATCTTCCTTGCTACTATGTGCAGATAAGTCAAGATGAATCATGGCTGCTTTTTGACCAAGAAGCATCAGTTCTACATAACAAAGTAAACTTCGTGATCTTATCTGAACTGTGAAGTTGAGACAAAATAATATCAGGTTCGTGCTTCGTCAGGGTGGACAGAACTAGAGCAAAAGTTTTAGTAGTTGAGAAACGGGGGCAGCGAAAAACCTTGGACATTAAAATTATTACCACACAAGTTAGTAGTCATGGAAGTGTACAATCCAATGAAGAGTGTGCTAGCAATATGCCTTTCTGAACTAAGTGATGTTGAAACAATGCCAAGTGTTGGAAGTTCAGCTTCCAGGTAAAAAGGTAAGCCCAGCTGCTTTCTGGAATGGGTATAATGCACCTTAAATATGTGGTTTCATAAACATGATCTCCCTTTTGCCTATCTTCATTCCCCTTTATGTTAATAAAGAAAGTTGAAAGTGGAAAAAGTGGAAGTGAGTCAAAGTAGTTTTCATTGCTCTAATAAGAAGGAAAATATTCATGGAGAATCAGAAGCAGCCCAAGACACGACGCAGCTGCAAGAGGAGATATAGTTTCTGGGATTTGAATTCATGACTCACAAGGAATCAACTTTACCATTGCATCGAGACTCACCTCTCCCTGGGGAATCAAACTAAAGGAAAATTAAAAATTGAGAACAGACAGATAGAGCATTAAAAAAAGGAAGTCATGCCAGATAGTAGATTAGATAAATGCAACAAGTGAAGAATATCTAAAAATATATAACATGCAGTAACAAGTGCATTAGTAAGATTTAACATAACAAGTGAATTTACTAAGGACACCAGAAAGTAGAAAACTGGATATAGTACACCAAAAAAAAACAAAAATCCTGAAATTTATTCTTTTGAAGTAGTGAAGTTATTGTACCACAGCTTAATGGGTAAAGTGCATATTGTGGCAACATAGTAACCATATTTGCCAACAGTTTCATCAAGATGGACAAGACCTAAAAAGTAAATACGAGGCTTGCAAAATGAAGTTTAGAAACAATATTACAGTCAGGATCGAAGTACATGATACTTTTGCCCTTGAATGCAATGCAAAGGCAATAACCTGTCTCTCCAGTACTTGAGAGGATTCTTTTCCAGACTCTGCGAATGCAATAAAAAGTGGCAGGGCTTCCAGCAGGAAGATGTTGGACAATTCCTATGAGCCATACCCTTAAAATGAGTAATTCCAGGATATCCCCTTAGTTATATTGCAAAAAAGAATGAATATGTATTCGAAATATAAGTCTCAGAATTAGGATTAAGATCATTAGTAGAACCAAATACCAATAAGGATCTTTGTATATAATGGAAAACAAGTTGCTCCTTCAATGACACTATCATTCTTTTCAGAATCCTTCGCCAGACATAAATGTCACAAACAAAGAATGAGAGGCTTGACCTACTTTTCCATTTGGGTGCTCCAAATATCTAGTTTCAATTAAGAAAGCAACACTTAAACCTAGTGATAATACAACAAGAATCCAGACAGCCCAAAATATTATATAATGCATGTCTGACTTAACTTATCTAGTGTTTAGGATATATTTTTGCAGATATAAGTTTTGGCTGAAAAGCTATTTTGAGTAAACATCCAGAAAACCATTCATGTATTTAGTTGATATAGGATACAAAAACATAGGTGGATCTACCATGTTGCTGAAGACAAGGCTGGGCAAACACTCAACAAAAGTTGGAATGACTCATAGGTAAAACAAAATGCGAGCTGTTTATACTGTATTCTAGTCTAGAAGACATAGAATCTAACAAAATGTAAATAAATAAAAAGTAAATAAAAAATTGAAGTCAAAGGCACAATTGAATAAGTCGTACTTGGACCATTTGTTAAGCCAACATAAGAGGGCATAGAGTTCGCAAAGCCTTGAATAGGTATTATAGAAAAGAGCCATAACCTGAATCCTAAACCCTAGTCCCAAGAACTGTCTAATAAACCATATCTATAAAACTGTCACAACAACTGAAACCGCATCATAATAAACTATGCAAATATCAATATAAATATATCGCTTATGCATATCGCCTACGCCTATCAACTTCCAACAAGACAGAATTTCTGAAAATAGTAAAACCGGACAACAATAAGAACACACAAAGATCCACAAGCAGTTATGGCAATAGCAAAGGAATTAAAAGCAAAAGAAACTAATTACCTCCAGAGCAATCCCAAACACAGCATCCTTGAACTTAAGAATCCACATAAGAGGGCATAGAGTTCGCAAAGGAATTAAAAGCCGAAGAAACTAATTACATCCAGAGCAAACAACATCCTTGAACTTAAGCATCCGCGTCCAAATCTTTCTAGCCACCTCTCAACTTTACCACATTGTTGAAACTGTTCAGTATCCCAAATTAGTGACAATTGCCAGTAGCATACCACATACCAATGTTAGGAAAATAGGACTAAAATAGACAGAAGCTCCTAGTCTTAATGAATTTCTTCTATCAAAACAAATGAGCAAAGGAAAGGACAGAAGATTCAACACTTCATGAATCATGGGGAATATTAAAACTACTATTAAAGCCCTACATAATTCATGATGACCAGTGAATTGATGAACCACTAGGAATAATAAGGTAGCATTTGGTTCAGGCAGAATATGATGAACATGAAAGCACCAACTGTACTGTTTTGTTCTCAATGGTTCCACCCCTTTCAGTGGAACCAAAATGTTCTACTTATCAGTCTTTTGTCATGTTTTGCTCTGCTTTGCTCTTCCGCAAAACACAGAAAAGAACCACGTTTTGTTTTGTCTTGTTTTAAGTTCTAACGTGAGACAAAAATCAAGTACCAAAACTGTATTTAGAAAATAAAAAATTGCAGATAACATATATTACAAACTAAGAGTATCTATGGCATACAAAAAAATATTCAAATTCAGTAGTTATTTGTATGTGGATCATTCATTTCTACTTTGATCACAACATCACAATGAATTTTTCCATAACTAGAGAACACATTTTATTTAAAACTGATGATATGAAAAATGATGATTGGATCAGTGCTCTTTAAAAAACCTCTTCAATTGAAAGTGTCCTTCCTAAGATTTTTTAATCCAAGACTAGTTAAGATTTGATAATTCCATTATAAAATTTCCTTTAATCAGCTAATGAATGTGGAATGTGAAATGTTTAAAATCCATGTAATTTCTTGATTAATTCCAAGCATTATGCAAATGCAAAATATTGGGAATATTAACAGATTAAAGAAAACTTAGGACATATTTAGTCTCACATGAATTATTTGAGAGCACTGACTTTCTTGGGATATTTTCTATTACTGTCGGTCTTGCTTTGAATCTTTATAATCTGTGGATGTGAAGAAACTGCATTCTCACTCTCACCCTTAGAACGAATGGAAACATCCTCTTCCTCCTTAACCAGAGTCTTCTCGGGTTCCCTTTGTAATGAAGTACTTTCAGCACTAAAATTTCCACACGTAGTTTCGACAGGTTTAGGTTCAAACATGGTGACATTAGAAACTATATAGCTCTTGTTATATTAGAATAAACAGGCAACTTAGTGCTACAAAGTCCAAACACAATGGTGTCAGGTCCTCCAAACACAATGAACCAATGAACACTGATTTGATGAACCACTAGGAATAATAAGTATTAATGTCTCCTATTGCTTGAGTATATAAGTAAAGAACCATTTATTTTGCCATTCGGGCAGTCTTCCCCATCAGCTATAGCTTTTGCCTTTTGGGATGGAGTTAGGTTCAATTACTTTAATATAGCACAATGATCTCTCTTGATGTTAGGTTATTTCTGAAATAAATGTTCATACAAATTTATTGACATCTGAAAATACACAACAATAAATAACCACATATATGTCAGGTAAGTGATGAACAAAATTAATACTATGCTAATCAAATTGCTGGTCATGTTATGTATAATTCTGTTTCAGAATCTGATATTTGAGAAAGTCTAGCATGCATCTAATAGAAGGTACTTAGTTCTAGATGATGTTAAAACATGAGATAATATACAAAGAAAGTATTTCTTTGAATGAGCCCTTGGGAATCAAGATCCAAGAAAAGATGACTAATATTACACCAAATCAAAATAGTTGTTAACTGAGAGTTGAGAAAATAAACACCTCTTTGCGAATATTGGTTGGGAGAACAGAAGCATGAGGTTAATTTCAATTTTCTTATTGACGTTCAGAAGTGGTGAAGGGAGAGTGTGAGTGGAAGGTATATGCTAAATATCCCATCCTTATAGAAAATTGCCGATAGAGTGGCACCTTTCATTATACTTCTTCCACTTTCTTCTTCCTCTGGCAGCCATGGTAACAAGTGGCTTGTTCTGGATTCATGGTTTTGGAAAAGGAAGCTGAGTCTATAATATAACAGAACAAGAAAAGTAAAAGAAGAGAAGGAGGTGAAACCAAATTGAAATGGAAAATACCTCTCTTGTGTATTATTGATTAACTTGTGTGTGTTTACATATACAAAGTGAAACTTCACTTCCTAAAAGTTTTAACTACCCATATATAACTTTCTTATAATATCTGCGTAACTAACTTTCTTCTAACCTCTCACTTAAACGAACATATATAAGTTATTTTCTTAAATATAAAGGTTAAGCTTCACAAATTCTTAAAATCAAAGAAGCATCAACTTAAATTAAGATATGTTTAAATAACATGTTAAATTGTTCATTACTTGTAACTTTAAACAAAATATAAATTAGAAATGCAGAATATGAACTCCCAAGTAAAAAGAAAAGATTGAGAGAACCTATATTATATTTGTACCCTTGTAATTGGATGCAACTTCTAGCTGGCTGCCTCTCAATATAAGCACAAAGTGATCAATGTCTTGTTTCCAAATCCCCACCACCATCCACAAAATTAATTTCATATACATCTTTTTGTTGTTTTTACGAAAATTTTATCCTTGAAATTAATGTTGTTAGACTCAAGAAATGTTAAGTAATGTTTCATGAATATTTTGTAATCAAATATCACTCATAATACTTTCGGTGAAAAAAAGAGATTGAGTATGCATTAACTTAACATACAATCGTATACAGTAATTATCTTTTAATTTAAAATTGAATTTTACTTGAAGGAAAATAAAATCAAAGATAGATATAGATAAATACAGGTGTATTAAGACACTACAACACCAATCTGCCTAGAAATAAATGCACCACAAAAAGAAATAAAACACCAATTTTACCCATGTATAAATGCACCACAAAAAGAAATAAATGCACTACAACACCAATCTGCCTAGAAGCAGAGAAAGGTTTGGCCAGAATAATTGTTAACCAAGTAAATAAGGCAATGTTATACTTGAGTGAATTAATCTTAATGCCAGTTACTAACATAAGAATCAAAAGAAGAAGAAATCTTACTTGGGTGTAAATCTTATGGTCAAGTTTCTATATGAGAAGCAATCTTGGCCATTTGATGATTCATATCAGTAGCCTTGTAATGAATGCATCCTCATTCTCTCCTTTTAAGGAACACAAACTAGATGACTTGAAACACAACATTTCTGTCACTTTCTCCTTTTGTCATGGACCTTGAGACAAATCAGAGAGAAAATTATTGCACGAAGTAAAATGATTCTAATACTAATTAATGTACCTCAGAGCAAGAAGCTTGCATTGAGAAATCATTGAAACAACTAATAACACATTGTTGAATTTCTAGGCCTAATGCTTCAAGGGTGTTAAATGTAGAAAGCAACAAGCCTGGCTTCCATGCACAATAAATTTCAACCCTGGTGTCCAAACTCCTCTCTACCTCAAACTGCAAAGAAAGAAGTTAAAAACTAAACCAGTGAAGGAATGAACTAATCTCAAATTTCTAATCAAGATTTCATTTGGCTTTACATCTTTGACAATGCCTGCCATATTTGCACCTACTTCTATTTCTTGTTGCAAATTGTTGATCTTCTCCAGAAGTTCTTCATAATCTTTGAAATTGTTGCAAATTGTTACAATTACCACATATATGTAGGTAAGTGATGAACAAAATTAATACTATGGCAATCAAATTGCTGATATGAATTTTCTTTGGTCATGTTCCGCGTAATTCTGTTTCAGAATCTGAGATTTGAGAAAGTCTGGCATGCATCTAATAGAAGTTACATAGTTCTAGATGTTAAAACATGAGATAATATACAAAGAAAATATTTCTGTGGTGAAGATAGCTTGAATAAGCCCTTTGGAATCAAGATTAAGAAAATATTACTAATATTACACCAAATCAAAATAGTTGTTAACTGAGAGTTGAGAAAATAAACACCTCTTTGACAATATTGGTTGGGAGAACAGAAGCATAATTTCAATTTTCCTAGTTATGTGGAAAAGTGGTGAAGGGAGAGTGAGAGTGGAAATACTATAATAGTTATTTGTATGTGAGAGTGGAAATACCTCCAGAGCAATCCCAAAAACAGCATCCTTGTTAATCAATCCCACACTTCAGCAAAGGATGTGGCACAGAGTGTGACAAGTGTGATATTTTCCATTAAAAAGGGCTTACCCTTCTAGTTATGGCAATAGCAAAGTTACATAATGACCTGAAGGTGGCTTGCTACATTATGCCTTGTCAAGCCTTCTACTTTCATTAGTTCCAATATTCTTGAAGGAATACCAGATAACATATTCTTGATCGATGCCAAGTTGTCCCAATGCCTTCACAAATTTTTTGTGCATCTCTGGTGTCCAGTCTACCTGAGACAAAAATCAAGTACTAAAACTGTATTTAGAAAATAAAAAATGGCAGATAACACATATTACAAACTAAGAGTATCTATGGCATACAAAAAAATATTCAAATTCAGTAGTTATTTGTATGTGGATCATACATTTCTACTTTGATCACAACATCACAATGAATTTTTCCATAACTAGAGAACACAATCTATTTAAAACTGATGATATGAAAAATGATGATTGGATCAGTGCTCTTTAAAAAGCCTCTTCCAATTGAAAGTGTCCTTCCTAAGATTTTCAATCCAAGACTAGTTAAGATTTGATAATTCCATTATAAAATTTCCTTTAATCAGCTAATGAATGTGAAATGTTCAAAGTCCAATTAATTTATTGATTAATTCCAAGCATGCAAATGCAAAATATTGGGAAAATTGACAGATTAAAGAAAACTTTGGACTTATTTTTCTGGTAATGTGAGCCATACAGTTATTTTAAACCAATAAAATGAGCATGTGCCAGCAAATAGTACATGCAAGATGGTCAGAAGAACATGATACAAAGAATGAGTCATCATAAATCAGCTTACTTTCACCTTCTTCCTATTAGCCTTAGTCTCACATGAATTACTGAGAGCAGTGACTTTCTTGGGATATTTTCTATTACTGTCAGTCTTGCTTTGAATCTTTATAATCTGTGGATGTGAAGAAACTACAATCTCACTCTCACCCTTAGAACGATTGACAAAGTCCTCTGCCTCCTTAACCAGAGTCATCTCGGGTTCCATAACCATGAGTTTATCTCAATTGAATCAATAAGTTGCATAACCAACCTCATGATTTCCAAAATTTATACACGAAATCAGCTAATTCTTGAATAATCTATAATTTCAATATGAACTTAAAACTTTAACCCTAAATACCATGTTGCAAGAATAAGCAAACATTCAAAACATAAATAAAAAGTAAACTTGCCTAAAGTAACAAGAAGAGGAATTACATGATCCACTAAAGATGAAAAATGCGACAAACATAGGGGACAAGGGTAATTGCAAGAACAAAAATAGAGAGGAGAAACATGACCTTGATGGTGCTAATGTTTTAGAAGGGCATGTCGTGAAGAAAATTGACTTCATGAACCCTTATGACTGTGAGCAACCTTTTCTCAACCACTGTTATGTCACAAGACTGCTCAATCCCTCAACATATCATTAACATAAATTCCTTGAAACTATTAGAAAAGTGATTCAGTTATTTACTGATCACATGTGCAGTTTGTTAGATTCCTTTGTTAGAGTTTGTTAGAGAGTTTGTTGTTCTGGTATCTTCCCTTTTCTCTCTATATAAAGGGTTTTGATACTTCTTGTAAATTACAAGTTTTAATATACAAATTCAGAATCATTTCTTCTTCTTATCTTCTTCACGTATTCTTTAGTTTCTTATTTCTT
>NC_032014.1:8024904-8122347 GCF_001865875.1 Lupinus angustifolius | reverse complement strand
TGTCACATGATGGAAAGATCTACATTTCAAAAGATGTTACTTTTAATGAAAACATTTTTCCTTTTGCTGCCAAAGGAAAGCGTCAGTCCAACAATGGAGATCAGCATTCAACTTCATCCCTTACTGGATGTCACGTTTCTCCTATATTCAATTTTCATGATACTAACACTCTCTCTAGAGAAACCTCTAAGGACACTCATAACTCTGGTACTTCACCTATACAAGATGTGCCTCCTCTCCTCCCCTAATTCTCAAACTCCCTCCCTAATTGCCAGTCCCACACTTGAATCAGCTGATTCTATTTCCTCATTTGCAAACCACTTACCCTTGACTACTGCTCCTACCTCTCAATCCTCTCATCCCATGCAAACAAGGTCAAAGTCAGGCATATTCAGAACTCTATATCCAAGAGTTCATCTGGTTCATTCTGAACCAACCAGTGTCAAAGCTGCCTTAGCTACTCCTCAATGGCAGCAAGCAATGCAATCAGAATATGATGCCCTCATTAAATTGGGTACATGGTCTCTAATGCCTCTCCCACCTCACAAGAGAGCAATTGGGTGCAAATGGGTTTTTAAAGTCAAAGAAAATCCAGACGGAACAATCAACAAGTACAAAGCTCGGTTGGTTGCAAAGGGTTTTCACCAAAAGCAAGGGGTAGATTACAATGAGACGTTCTCTCCAGTTGTCAAGCCAATTACAATAAGGGTTCTTCTTACCCTTGCTGTCACTCATCAATGGATGATTGAACAGCTTGACATTAATAATGCCTTTTTAAATGGCATTCTTGATGAAGAAGTCTACATGAATCAGCCATCAGGATTTCAAAACAAAGACAAAACTCTTGTGTGCAAACTTCACAAAGCCATTTATGGTCTAAAGCAGGCTCCAAGGCAATGGTTTGAAAGGTTAAAAGGTTCCTTGGTCAAGCTTGGTTTTCAAATTAGCAAATGAGATAACTCTATTTTCATTCATACCTCTAAAACCTACAAACTATATGTTTTGGTATATGTTGATGACATAATTGTTACTGGATCATCATCCCTCCATGTTCAAAAACTCATCAAAGAATTAAGCTCAACATTTGCTCTAAAACAACTAGGACCTTTGGACTACTTTCTAGGTATTCAAGTCAAACACCAAAAGAATGGGCATCTGTTTCTCTCTCAAGCTAAATACATCAGTGATCTTCTTGAAAGGGCTAACCTCTCTACCTCTAAGCCTTTTCCTACTCCTATGGCTAACAATTGTAAACTAACTAAGCATGGTACTGACTTCTTTGAAGATCCTACCTTCTACCGATCCATTGTTGGTGCCCTGCAATATGCTACGGTCACCAGACCCGACATCACCTACTGTGTGAACAAGGTGTGTCAATTTCTTGACAAACCTTGCAATTCTCACTGGACAACAGTAAAAAGGATCCTTAGATATCTCCAAGGAACTCAGACTATGGGGTTAACAATAAAACCTGCTTGTCTCTCATCCAATCTATCCATCACAGCTTTTTGTGATGCTGATTGGGCCTCAGACATTGATGATAGAAAGTCTACATCGGGGGCTTGTCTCTACTTGGGTCCTAATGTTGTTACCTGGTGGTCAAAGAAACAACGTACTATATCTAGATCTAGCACAGAAGCAGAATATAGAAGCCTAGCCTTGGCCTCTCAAGAGATTATGTGGCTTGAGTCGCTTCTCAAAGAACTACAAATTACCTATCACACTCCTGTTATTTTCTGTGACAACTTAAGCACAATAGCTATGTCTCACAATCCTGTGTTACACAACCGTACCAAGCATATTGAACTAGATTTGTACTTTGTCAGAGACAAAATACAAAGCAAGACTCTTATTGTCAAGCACATTCCCTCAGAATTTCAAACTGCTGATATCTTCACAAAGCCTCTACCTAACACTCAATTCATCATCCTCAGAAATCAATTAAAAATTCAAGACTTCAACTCCGCAGATTAGTCAAGCTCTGAATCATCGGAGGAGTCTTGGATTCAGGGGCGTATATTAGAAAAGTGATTCAGTTATTTACTGATCACATGTGCAGTTTGTTAGATTCCTTTGTTAGAGTTTGTTAGAGAGTTTGTTGTTCTGGTATCTTCCCTTTTCTCTCTATATAAAGGGTTTTGATACTTCTTGTAAATTACAAGTTTTAATATACAAATTCAGAATCATTTCTTCTTCTTATCTTCTTCACGTATTCTTTAGTTTCTTATTTCTTACAGAAACAATTATCAACTGAGCTCTATTGAGAGGCCATGGGCATAATTTTATCATGTAACTAATATAAATTCCCTTGCTACTATGTGCAGATAAGTCAAGAGGAATCATGGCTGCTTTTGGATCAAGAAGCATCAGTTCTACATAACAAGGTAAACTTCATGATCTTATTTGAAATGTGCAGTTGAGAAAATAATTTCAGGTTCTTGCTTTTTCAGGGTAGCCAGGAACTAGATCAAAGTTTTAGTAGTTGAGAAAAGGGGGCACAAAAAAACCTTGGAGATTAAAATTATTGCCACATGAGTTAGTAGTCATGGAAGTGTACAATCCAATGAAGAGTATGCTACTAGCACTTGCAAATCAATATGCCTTTCTGAACTAAGTGATGTTGAAAAATGCCAGGTATTGGAAGTTCAGCTTCCAGGTCAAAAGGTAGTAAGTGCGGCGGCTATCTGGAATGTTTATAATGCACTTCAAATATGTGGTTACTTAAACATGTTCACCCCTTTATGTTAATAAAGGAAGTTGAAAGTGAGAAAAGTGGAAGTGAGTCAAAGTACTTTTCATTGCTTTAGTAAGAAGGAAAATATTCGCGGAGGAAAAAAAATCATGGAGAATCAGAAACAACCCAAGACTTCAAAAAAATCATGGAGAACCAACCTTACCATTGCATCAAGACTTATCCTCTCCTTGGGGAATCAAACCAAAGGAAAATTAAAAATTGAGATCATACAGATAGGCACAGTGACAAAAAAAGAAAGTCATGTTGGATAATAGATTAGATAAACACAGCAAGTGAAGAATTGACTCAAAATATAGAACATATAGTAACAAGTGAATGTACTAAAGACACCAGAAAGTAGAAAACTGGATATAGTACACCCAAAAAAACAAAAATCCCAAACTCATATTATAAAGAAGGCACAAGAGAAAAGGCACCTAAAAGGAGAATAGCTTCAGAGAATAAGACAATTATAGTCACAAGTAATGATCCACACCTTGAATAGGTATAGAAGAGGTAGAGTCTGAATCCTAAACCTTAGTCCCAAAACTGTCTAAAAACCATATCTATAAAATGTCACACCTAATGAATAGAACAACTGAAACTGCATCATAATAAACTATGCAAATATCAAAATCAATATTGCTATCGCTTATCTATCCCCTATCGCCTATCGCTTATCTATCACTTATCTATCGCCTATCGCTTATCTACCGCCTATCCCTCACCACAATAAGGAAAATCAAATGAAGAACAAAAGGTAAAAAATGATGAACTCAGAAAATATCAAATTTTCTTCAGCCTCCTTTTGGTAAGATGAAACTAAAATTTTAAACTATCCAAAATTACTGATGCAACCCAAAATTGGATAACCAACAAAGCAAAGATGAATACAGGTAACATTGTACATGTTCTGTGTTCTTAGAGAGATGCAATATTTAAGTCAAATCAATCATCTTTGCAAATTTCAGTTTTTGGAGAGAAATGCAACATTGGTCAGTCTAGAAATCAAGTTTACCAAATACAATTTATGAAAGAACTCATGCATGTGTGTCCAAGATCGGGGCACTCACTCACAGCATTTGAATTCTTCTATACTTCTATAAGAAGACATCCTCTAAATAGTTTACAAATCAAGTCCTTCAGTCAATACTGTTTAAAATCTTTAAAAAACTTCATAGGTTAAACAACCTTTTTCAGGGTATGTTTGGCAATTGTTTTTCATAGGGAAAGGGAAGAGAAGACATATTTTTCAATTTAAAATTAATACAGCTATTTAATGTTTTTTTAAATAAACAAGCAATGATAAGGCATATTTCACAATAATCTATCACTCTATACCTTAATTATTTGTAAAAACAGTGTATAACTCTTGATTTAAAATCGAAAAATATGTCTTCCCTTCTCTTTCCCTCAAAAAACCAACACCCAAACATACCCTTAAGGGGCCTATCAAGTGACAGTATACCATAAACATTAAATAGGCGAGGGAAGCCATTCAATATGAAACTATATGCATATAGTTCAGGAGAGAACACCTAAGGCCAGTCAGGTGCATGGATGCCTAACACTAATAAATTCAATGATAGAACTGCTTAAAAAGAAATAATCCCCTTAACCATCCAAAGTTCTGAAAACATTATTCATTAGACAGTTGCCTTCACTCACATTGAACCCATCTGTTGACAAAGTAGCCTTCACTCACATTGAAGCATTCGAACGAAATCAAGGAAGAGCCAAAGCCCAATCAGTTAACATCCAACATGCATTTTATGAACAGCAGTTTATGAAGTTTACCACTGAAATAGGATGGTATATAATGAAGTTTGCATGGATCCTAATTAGAAGATAATGCACATGCACCTATAATATAGCCACAACTAATTGCTAGGGTTCAGACTAATCTCCTAAACCTGGAGTATCAGCACAAAACCTACTAGCACATATCCTGTCACACTATCACCCGGATAATATATTTTTTATCTCAATAGCAACTAGCAGTAATATGCATTCCCATTACCAAACAAGCAAAGCACAAGTTCAAACAAGCAAAGCACAAGAGAAAGTTAATTTGTTCGTTTATTCCAATGAGAAGACAGAAAAGATAAGATGGACCTGGAGGAAGTCGCCAGAGCCAGACCCTGCTGAACTACCTAAGGTATTTCTGCTGACACGGACATCAATAATATGTCGGAGCTTGATTTCAAGGTCCTCCTCTTCCTCCTTGAAAACAGGAGCTGTATATTCCACTATTGCATTCGATTTTACCGCAGGTGGTAGGGTCGGTTTCATTAATGGATTCGATGTTACCGGAGCTACAAATTTCTTATTGGTGCACAATTGTATTCAACTCCATTATCCTACAACTAATGTACACTAATTTCCAAACAAAAGAATACATCAACCATTTCATCATAAATTTATTTTTGCGTTAATTCTTGAAATTTAATGGGAAAGATCAAACAGCAGAAATATTTCATTTGTTGAAACAGTGTGCGTAAGCACACACACCAAAAAGACATTTCATTCGTGGCAAGACCCCATCAGTTGAACTATGTACAATTAATTACATTTTAATATTTTAACAGGAAAGATAAATGACCTAACATAAAGGTGCTAGTGACTTCATTCCATTAAAAACATGTATGTAAAGACGCTTTCAGGTCATCAAAATGTCAAAAATATCAAAAGGGGAAGTTCACCTCTGCCAACTTGCTGTTTCCATGTGAGATTCATGTCTTCAGCGTCAAGAAAGCTGACATGATGCATCTACAGAGAAAAATGGAGTGTAGAAAAGACTAAGAACTATTAAAATGGAATGTAAAAGATTAAAACATGCTAAATTTTGTCACTATAAATAATATTTTCAAGTTTCAAGGAATAATTACTTCACTATTATGATAACAGAGAAGTAATATCAACCCTCTTCAGTAAATATAGAACAGTCAAAGAAAAAAATATTACAAAGAATTTTAAATACATGTCACACATCAACAAACAACCCGTATGTTATAAGAGAAATTGTAAATATTTTGTGGTTGCTATGGCATTGTTCATTAAAATGTGTTGCTAACTTGTGTTTCACCGTCATAAATATCCATCTTTGGAGTGTTTTTACCATAAAAGAGAAACTTAATCACCACACTAATTTCAGTAGGGGTTTGAAAGTATATCTTGAGCAATTTGAGATACATATTCTGCTTCCTCTGAAAAGTACAATAATTTTCTTCACATGATGAATAAAAACAAGGCATTTCAATGCTATTTAATTTGTATTATAGTAGAAAGTGGGATCACATCTACTGTCCCCATAACATGTTGCTAATCTATTTTAGGTAACTAATTTACCTATCTGTTGATTGCATAATGATATCTGCTTTCTCAATTTGCAGAGTACGATGTTAAATTGTTAAACTTTCGATCAAATGGAGCCAGTTCTTACCTCGTGTCCCTGAAATCATGAAACAATTATAGATTATTATTTGAACAATTACTGAACCTGTAGCTTAGTTATATGTAAAAGTTTTCATTAACTCTTACTTTTCAATGGTTAGGGAATCAATCTGAGTAACAATTGCAGCAACATGATGACAGCCCACAGCCCAATAGACATAAACTGGGATTTGTTCCAAGGCCAGTATCAAAGCTGGCACTTCATTTGTCTTATGAGTTGAAGTTAACTTTCCCAGATCAAAGATGAGCTCAATCACTTGCAAAGTAGTCTTGATTAAATAGTTGAACTCCAAAATAGCAATGTGGTATTTTTCCAAGGCAGAGTCTTTTGTTAGCGAAGGCACTCGCATGATTATGGCCAATGATTTGGCATGAAGATCAGTTGACTGATGCCTAGATAGAAGGCAGAACTCACCCTAAGATAATTTAGTCAAAACAAAAGATGGTGAAATTAAATATAACAAACAAGCTATCCCAAAAAATTACAAGTATATACTCAAACCAGAAGCAAATGAAGCCAAAACTGACCTTTCAACTTCAGAATGATAGACAAATGATAATTAAGTCAAAAATTCAGCACCAATATTACAAGTATATACTCAAACCAGAAACAAATGAAGCCAAAACTGACCTTTCAACTTGAGAATGATAAACAAAAGATAGGAAAGGCAAAAATTCAGCACCAATATTGTTATATCATAAATACGAAGCTCCAATACTACAATAACAAAATCAATCTAAGATTAATTCTTACTATGTGAAAATATATTCTTAAAAACTAAAGTAAATGCGCCTTAAATAATTTTTCAAGTTCCTTTCTATTTTTCTTAATTTTTAAAAGATATGTGAACAAGATAGAAAGAGCAATATGTTAGTTATATCCTATATTCAATTTGTTCACCAATAGTATCGATAAAACTTTTTTCTATATAAAAACTGACCTAATAAACTATAATAATGTAATCCAAAATTGATAGCAATTAAAATATATATCCTTCATTACTTTTAAGCACATAACAAGAGCACTCACACATGAGTGATATGATTAGAAACAATTTCAAAGTCTCTGGATATAGCACTCACAGATATGATTAGAAACACTTCCATTATCTGCATAAAATGATGATATGATTAAAAACAATATTACAGTCAGGATCAAAGTACATGATACTTTTACCCTTGACTTCAAAGTAAAAGTAATAACCTATCTCTCCAATACTTGAGAGGATTCTTTTCCAGACTCTGTGAATGCAATAAAAAGTGGCTGGGCTTCCAGCAGGAAGATGTTGGACTATTCCTATTAGCCATACCCTTAAAAGGACTAATTCCAGGATATATCATTAGTTAAATTGCATAAAAGAATGAATATGTATTCGAAATATAACTCTTAGAATTAGGATTAAGATCATTAGTAGAATCAAATACCACTAAGGATCTTTTATATAATGGAAAACAAGTTGCACCTTCAACGATTCCTTCCCATGCATAAATGCCAAGAACAAAGAATGAGGCTCAAGCTACTTTTCCATTTGGGTGCTTCAAATATCTAGTTTCAATAAGAAAGCAACACTTATCCTCGTGATAATGCAACAAGAATCCAGATAGCCCAAAATATGGATTATGGATTATGGATTATGAATTCCCTTCAATGAAAGACTACCATATGTTTCTTCTTCCCTAAAATATACTATGGGTTAAAAGTTATTACACTGGCCCTAAATACAAGTGTAAGTGATAGTGATTTTTCAAAATGACTTGATAGCATATACATAAAAAGCTTCTAAAGAAAAACAATCATTTTTATTTAGTTATATATGCAATAATCGAAAGGAAGCAAACATACCGCAAGGAGATTATTCAAGATAAACAAGGCCATCTACAAAGAATAGCTTCAGTAGGTCTATAAAAGATAGCTTATCAAGACGCAAAACCTTGCAAAACTCATGAGCTTGAACCATTGAAGTTTGAGGCATATTGCAAAGGAAACAAACCTCGCCAAAGGAACTGTAGGTTCACAATGTAATTATCTCCTCTGTATCACCATCTTCCAGCATTATCTCTGCTGTAGACAACAACAAAAACAGTCAAAAAATGTTTAGATATGGGAGATAGTGTTTTGATAGCACCTAAGAGGAACTTGTATGCATATTCCTCAAATATAGAAGCATCACAGTTAGATGTGAAATAATCCTGGTTCATGTTTTCTTATCTTCTTTTCAACATAGCATTTTCTTACATAATCTTCATCTTCTCTGAAAAATTGCTTTGAGTGAGGTATAGTTCACTCAAAACATATAGGTCAGTGATCATATTTCTCACTTATTGCCTTAAATCTTAACCCAATGTCTTTTGTTTCCTACATAGGAACTTGTATGCCCTGTCCAAATAGTAGACACCAGAGGAGTCAATTGTTTCCTATAAATAAGATGCAAAGAAGTGAACTCAATAGGCAATAAAGTCACATTGGTTTAATATAAGAGTAGAGAACAATTATGATGGACAACCTACCTACCTACCTGTTTGAGCTAGCTTCTATGATGAAGCTAACCTACTATTAAATAGAAAGTAACACTGAAGATGCTCATACATCGGTTTAATATAAGAGTAATAACATTTAATCAACTGCAAAAAATGGCAATAACACTCGTTAACAAACCAATAGGTTACCACAAAACTTACCAGCTACACCTCCTCACTTCATGGACTTTGGTCAAATATTACAGCAGATTTTCGAATACACATTTCTGATAAAAAAAATATACTATGGGATTTGAAGCGGCTAGTAGTCATTGCACTGCAGGTATTGCAATTTCATAAAAGGAAACATGCTTTAGAATGACAGTTGAGTAGATCCAATTGAGAATAACTAAGTGAAAAGTTCAGTATTGAAGGTTTATAGATTATCAGATCTCATGAAAACTTAACATTTAAAGAATGACAAATGTAAACATGTAAAGAATGACTTACAATTTGCTTACTAAATTGTGAAGAACACCCCTTGCAAAAAGAAACTTTATGAAATAACTGTTCATACAAATTTATCGAAATCTAAAAATACACAACAATAACCACATATATATAAGTAAGTGATGAACAAACTTTCTGATATGACTTTTCCTTGGTCATGTTCTGCATAATCCTGTTTCAGAATCTGAGATTTGAGAAAGTCTAGAATGCATGTAATAGAAGTTACTTAGTTCTAGATGTTAAAACATGAGGTAATATACATAGAAAATATTTCTTTGAATAAGCCCTTGGGAATCAAGATCTAAGAAAATATTACACCAAATCAAAATAGTTGTTAACTGAAAGTTGAAAAAATAAACACCTCTTTACGAATATTGTAAAGTCTATATCCCAAAGAAGAAAATGATATTGAGTATCCTCAAGGAGACTTCCATCTACACTTCATGAGCAAATAAGGAATTGGAACTTAACCTGTGCTTTGTTACAGCTAATGCAAAGACTACAGCCATAAGAAAAGCATATTCTACATTTTTTTCCAAACTCATGCCAATGACCAGTGATTTGATGAAGGAATTATAAAAGAGTCTTTTTTTTTGGCACTATCAAGGATTATTCCTCCATCTTATAGGTAAGCAACTAATGTATGCAACAGTAAAATTATTTTTTTTCTAAAAATTGAATAGTGTCATACCTTCACATTATTGCTTTACTAGGCTAAATATTCGCTTCATTTTCTGGTTGCTACCATAGCATGTATCAGAATCTAAATTCACATGAAATCTGTGCAGAAAAGCAAAAGAATCAAATAAAACAGGCATTGGTAGAATAAAGCACAAGCACAAAATTATCCAATTCCAAACGAGTGCAAGTCTCTGGTCCATTTTCCTCTGTTATTTCCTGCTGATATTAACCTTGCAAGCAATTCAAATTAGTCCTGCTGACCAACCAGAGTTTGAATTATTTCAAAACATTAATGGAAAAACAATATGAGAAGGAGTAGAAAGGTAAGGGAAAATTAAAATAACAAACAACTATTTTGTCAAAACAAAATATGGTGAAATTAAATATAACAAAACAAGCTATCCTAAAAAACTAAAAGTATATACTCAAACCAGAAACAGATGAAGCCAAAACTAACCTTTGACCTTTCAACTTCAGAATGATAGACAAAAGATAAGAAAGAAAAGCCAGATTCAGCACCAATATTGTTATATCATAAATACCAACCTCCAAAACTATAATAACAAAACCAATCTAAGATATAGACATAAGAAATGCAAGATCTTCAAATCTTCAGCAACACAAACACAATAGCTTCTTTCAGGTGCTACTGGTGCACTGAATCAAAGTCAAAACAATATACGGACATTGTTGTTAAATTAAAGTGGGGGTCTAAAAAAGATCCAATCTTTAACATAGTGAGGTTTGCCATGTCACCATCGGTTCAAATCCAGAAAAGGGGAGTGAAAACCCTCAGTGGAAAAATAAGGAAATTTAACAAAATAATTCAGCTCAGATTAAGGCAAATCCTATTCAAAATGTGAACTACAATAAATAAATAAAGGAAGGAAGATAAAAATAATATTATGAGGCATAAAATTAAAACTTCAACAAGAACAAGAAGGATTCAGCAATGTAATGTGAAGCGGTCTAAAATTAAAGAACAAGATCGACCTCGGGGAAAAAAATATCGCAAACCAAATCAAACATCAGAAGATTGAAAGCACGAAAAATTATGGACAAAAGCAATCAAAAAGAAAGTAAAGAACAAACAAACAGAAAATATAGCTTCAGTATGTCTATAAAAAATAGCTTATCAAGACACAAAACCTTGCAAAACTCATGAGCTCGAACCATTGAAGTTTGAGGCATATTGCAAAGGAAGGAAACCTCGCCAAAGAAACTGTAGGTTCGCAATGTAATTATCTCCTCTGTATCACCATCTTCCTGCATTATCTCTGCTGTAGACAACAATAAAAACAGTAAAAAAATGTTTAGATATGGGATATAGTGTTTTGATGGCACCTAGAGAGGAACATCTATGCATATTCCTCAAATATAAAAGCATCACAGTTAGAAGTGAAATAATCCTGGTTCATGTTTTCTTATCTTTTTTTCAACATAGCATTTTCTTACATAATCTTCATCTTCTATGAAAAAATGCTTTGAGTGAGGTATAGTTCACTCAGAACATATATATAGGTCAGTGATCATATTTCTCACTTGTTGCCTTAAATCTTAACCCAATGTCATTTGTTTCCTACAGAGAAACTTGTATGCCATGTCCAAATAGTAGACACTAGAGGAGTCAATTGTTTCCTATAAATAAGATGCAAAGAAGTGAACTCAATAGGCAAAACACTCACATATTGGTTTAATATAAGAGTAGAGAACATTTTTGATGGACAACCTACCTACCCGTATGAGCTAGCTTCTATGATGAAGTTAGACCTACACTTAAATAGAAAGTAACATTGAAGATGCTCATACATCAGTTTAATATAAGAGTAATAACATTTAATCAACTGCAAAAAACGGCAATAACACACGTTAACAAACCAATAGGTTACCACAGAACTTACCAGCTACACCTCCTTGCTTCATAACCAATTCTCCTGGGAGGAAAAAGTATTCATGGACTTTGGTCGCCTATTACAGCAGATTTTCACATACACATTTCTGGTAGGAAAAAATATATTATGAGATTTGAAGTGGCTCAGTAGTCATTGCACTGCTGGTATTGCAATTTCATAAAAGGAAACATGCATTAGAATGATAGTTAAGTAGATCCAATTGAAAATAGCTAAGTGAAAAGTTCAGTATTGAAGATTGATAGATTATAAGATCGCATGAAACTTAACCTTTAAAGAATGATAAATGTAAACATGTAAAGAATGACTTACAATCTGCTTACTAAATCATGAAGAACATCCCTTTAAAAAAGAAACACGTTATACAAACAACCAATTTTCACAAAATTCACATGTGTGACATCGTGGCATACTCTTTTTATTATGCAGATGGAAAATGCTGATGAAGATTGATACTCAAAAATGGGTTATTGTGGTTTTGACTTGAGTGTGTCATATCCCTGCGATCAATCACATAAATCCCAGTGACTTGAGTGTGGTTTTAAGTTTTATATCATCTTCCAACAAGACAGATTTCTAACAATAATATAAACGCAAAGATCTGCAAGCAGTTATGGTAGTAGAAACTAATCACCTCCAGAGCATCCTTGAACTTAAGCATCCAAATCTCAACTTTACCATAATGTTGAAATTGTTCCCAAATTAGTGTCACTTGCCAATAGTTACCAATGAATCATGGGGAATATTAAAATAACTATTAAATCCCTACATAATTCAAGAACCAATGAACAATGATTTGATGAACCACTAGGAATAATAAGGTAGCATAACTCCAACAGACTGTATTTTAACAACAAGAAACAGCAAGGAGCAAATTGAAAAATGATGTATGTAAAGGGACTGAACTGAACTTTTTTTCTTACATATAGGGACCAAGTTAATGATAAGCATCCATTTTTGGGACTAAAAGTAACTAGAATCACCAAGGTACATAATGACCTGAAGGGGCATGCTACATTATGCCTTGTCAAGCCTTCTACTTTCATTAGTTCCAATATTCTTGAAGGAATAGCAGATAACATATTCTCGATTGATGCCAAGTTGTTCCAATGCCTTCACAATATTTTTGTGCAGCACTGGTGTCCAGTCTACCTGAGACACAAATCAAGTAACAAAACTGTATTTAGAAAATAAAAAATGGCAACTAATATATGTTACACACTAAGAGTGTTTATTGCATACAAAAAACTATTCAAATTCAGTAGTTATTAGTATGTGGATCATACATTTCTACGTTGATCACAACATCACAATGAATCTTTCCATAACTAGAGAACACATTCTATTTAAAACTGATGATATGAAAAATAATGATTGTATCAGTGCTCTTTAAAAAACCTCTTCCTATTGAAAGTGTACTTTCTAAGATTTTCAATCCAAGACTAGTTAAGATTTGATAATTCCATTATAAAATTTCATTTAATCAGCTAATGAATGTGGAATGTGGAATGTGGAATGTTTAAATTCCAATTAATTTCTTGATTAATTCCAAGCATGCAAATGCAAAATATTGGGAATATTGACAGATTAAAGAGCAAACATTTCAACAGAATCTTGTAACTCACAAGTTTCCTAGATCAATAAATGGAACATTAGTAATGAGAGCCCACACAAAACATTATCAGCTAAGGCAAAAAAAAGCCTTACAAAACAAACCTGAGCTATTGAAAGTTTCCTCCATGAATGGATAGCATCAACTTAAATTAGCCAGACTGAGCAACAGGCTCAGATGCATCTGCTCCTTGCCTGCAAATTGTGAAAGCATAATGGAAGTTTGATCCACAAATTTTTACATTCATTTATCATCAGGAGGGTCAAGGAATAGGATGCTATGAAGGCAAAAAGAAACTTACTTTTAGATAGGCAAAAAATGCTTTAGATTGAACACATTACATCTTTATCAACTCACAATTTGAAAATTATTCTCAATTTTGACTGCATGATTTATATACAAACAACAACCAAATATTAATCTCAATAGGGATTAAAATGGGATTAAAGTATAAGTTGCTTCACTCTGATATTTCTGGAAATATCTGCATAGGGCCAATTCCACATTTGGTGCCACTCAGAAGCTTTTGGACAGCCACAGACATAATAGTTTCATGTGTGGTATTTCTTCATTTGATTTACTCTTCTTCAAATGTCGATTGGTCTTCTCATATATATACTCTTCTTCATATGAACCAATGGGGGACTTCAAATCCCACATCATGCTAAGTATTAATGTCTCCTATTGGTTGTGTATATAAGTAAAGAATCATTTATTTTGCCGCCCTTCGAGCAGTCTTCCCCAACAGCTAGTAGCTTTTGCCTTTTGGGATGGAGTTAGGTTCAATTACTTGAATATATCAAAATGGTCTCTCTTGATGTTAGGTTATTTCTGAAAGAAATGTTCATACAAATTTATTGACATCTGAAAACAACAATAACCACATATATGTCAAGTAAGTGATGAACAAAATTAATACTATGCTAATCAAATTGCTGGTCATGTTATGTATAATTCTGTTTCAGAATCTGATATTTGAGAAAGTCTAGCATGCATCTAATAGAAGTTACTTAGTTCTAGGTGTTAAAACATGAGATAATATACAAAGAAAATATTTCTTTGAATGAGCACACCTCACAGCCACATTTCCAATTATCAGCATTTCTTTCAATCCACCAAGAATGAAATTCTTGAATAACTGAGAATGTTATCACATTAGAGTAAAATCTAGGAAGAAAGAATGTGCTAGCTCTATCCATTGTAAAGTTTCAACATTTGGTTTAAAGTGTAACCCATAGAGTGAAACTTTAATGGATACTTGTTTTTATTTGAGGTCATCAATCTTGTTCAAAAAATAACATCAAAACTTCAGACAATTAACTTTTTTATAAATTAGGGGTGCAAACTTTCTCTCACAACATTAACGTGTCAAGGAAATTATAAAGAACCACTATAGACTAAATTATTGGTCTTCGAAGAATAAACAGTACTGAATTGTCAAGCCAGAAGGAAATTATATTCTCTCTCTCTGTTCCACCAAGATCGCTTACTCACACTCTTAATCCACCAAGAATAAACATTCTTGAATAATTGTTTGAAGATTTTAGGGTTTTGAATTGCTTGACACTTTGGTGAAATGAAATAGTAAAAAGAATTGAAATGTTAAAACAAAAAACGGGGAAATGGAAGAAATAGAAAAATAGAGTAAGAAAAGAAGAAATCCCTTCAAGAACGAAGAAATTGAATTGCCTCTATTGTTGAAGGAAGAGATAAAATTGAGAGAGATGAAATGCCACAAATTCTCACTCCCTCTCTCTCTCACTCTCTCTCTCACTCTGTCTCTCACTCTCTCCAACAACAACAATGTATGTGTTTCAACGCACAACAGCAATGTATGTGTTTCAACGCACAACAACAATATATAGAGTTTTGTGATTAACGGTCATGCGAAACATGGGCCTTGGCCCAACGCCTCATATGCTTTAATTTATTTTTGGTTATCATATGCTTTAATTTATTTTTGGTTATCATATGCTTTAATTTATTTTTGGTTATCATATGCTTTAATTTTTATACAACTTCAAAAATATTTTTTAATAAAATAGTATTTAAAAATATCTGATAATTATTTTTAAAAATATTTAATATTTTTTTTAACTTTTATCATTTTCTCCTATTAAAATATTCACTATTCTATTTATTTTATTATCAAGGCAAGCAATTAATAAATAATATTAAATGAGTGGAATATTTTAATAGTTAAAGAAATAAAAAACAATAGAAATTTAACAAGTGCCACTAGAAAATAGAAAATAATAATGGTAGAGAAATAAGAAACTTAATATATAACTCATCCTAAGAATGAGAGGGAATTGCAATCTTCTATTTTTGCTTTAGAAATATAATCTCAATTTCTCTATGTCAAAGTCCATAGCTTGCTCTAATAGTGAATGAGTCACTTTTTATGTTTCAAACTTTGTATTACTTCATCCACTCATTGTTTTTCATTGGTCAGAAGAATAAAATGAACTAAATATATATTAATTTTACATTTTCTAACCAATGAGAATGAAATAAAACATGAAGTAATACACATCTTGGGACAAAAGATGTGTTATGATAGTACAAGCTTAGTACCTCCCATGCAACCACTTACACCGAGAAGTATAACTAGATCAACTAAAGCATAGGAAATTTGATCCAAAGTAGGTTCTTCAATATTGCTTCCACCGCCATTTTGTTGTCTCCCCGAAGGAGGAGCTTTGAGATGGATTAATATAGCAAAATTATCATGTGCGACTAACTTTGGAACAGCTGAAACTTCAGGATATGTTTTAATCTCCGATGTGCTTACTATATCGTGATCATCCTCATTTTTATTGATCGCGGGCTTCGTCATCATCAAAGATTGCTTGCTCAAGAGCATGATCAAATTATGAACTCAGCCCACCTAGATCGAGTTCTTGATTTAATATAATGTATTATATCTCTTTTAAATAAATTTGACTTAATATTACATATTCTTATATTTACTTAAATGGTATACTTACAAATTTTTGTGAAACATTTATATATATATATATATATAATGGTGAAAACTTGACAAATCACTTACATATAAAATAATATAGGTGAATGTCCTAAAATGATAGTTAGAACAATTAAAAGCATTTTTTAAAAATGACATCATATTAGTTACATTTAAAATCAAATACATTATTAACTAATGAAATTTCATTATTGTGTACAAGATAGTAAAGAGTGTACAAAATCTGTTAAAGTTAATAACTTAATATGATTAAATAATCGGAAATATTCTCCTTGTGATAATTATGGAGAATTATTTATTAAAACTTTAGTATAATTCATAATCATAATAAAAGGTTGATTCCTTTTTAGTTTGTACGTTGGAAGTTGAAAACTTTGACACTCTTCTCTTTCCAAGAAAAGGATTGACAATATGTAAATGTGGTAAGATCGATCAATTAGAAAATTAATTAGATACACCATGATATGTTAATTTTAATGGCTTTTCATAAATATCTAGTGAAAACTAATAAAATTAGTATAAGATAAATTTTTAAAATGTTTAGAATAACTATAAAGTTCATTCGAAAATTGACTTCCAAAAATTACATTCCTCCGAAAGTTAGGTCTAATTATACTTCAAAAATAAACATAATTTTTAAACTTTCTAAAATCAGTTTAGGAGTTGAAATTAAAATTCCAGAATCATTTAAGAAATTTGTTTCAAAAATTGAATTCCATAATGGATTGATGTTTAAAAGTTTTGTATCCAGGAACATCATAAGCAACAACTGATATATTTTCTCCTCCAATCCAGTGTATAGTTCCATTTGGCCATGAAATAACTTCTCCGTATAACATAACTGGATAAGAGACATCATTTCTCAGAATTTCCCAAGGATTTCCCATCTGTAAAGAGACACTTCAGTCAATAAAAAAATTGTAACTTGCTCATAGGAATAGCCTTGCAAAGCATGCATACATAACAATAAAAGAAATAAAACACAATGCATGACTACCTGTGGATTGATGCATATAAATAAGAATAGAGATTTGTTGATCTTGTCTCATGTGTTATCTCGCTGCAATAATAATGAAGTCTCCTAGGAGAATCAAACCAAAGAAAAATTAAAAATTGAGAATAAACTGATAGGCGCACTGACAAAAGAAGAAAGTCATGTCGGATAATGGATTAGATAAACACATCAAATGAAGAATTGACTCAAAATATATAACATGGAGTAACAAGGGCATTAGTAAGATTTAACATAACAAGTGAGGTTGGTCCGCTCTCACACGATTAATATGTCCCAAAAAAAGATCATCTTCATCAATATCTTCTTATTCTTGGTTATCAATATTGTTGATGATTATTTTGTTAGTTAAAAGAACAATGAACCATTTCATATTAGTCAAGCCACTAACATAGAATACTTGTTGAGCTTATGATACTGGAATAAATGACTCATTTTTATATCATGGCCTATTAAGATCCATCTGCATGAACCCTAACTCATCAATTCGAAAGTCATTGTTGTTATCAACTCACATACAATAAAAAATTGGCATCCGAACATTGTGTAATCCAATTCTCATATGCGTTCAATCACTCCAAAGTATGACATGTTCACATATATTGGGTTTCTATCTTTTGCACTCGACATGTGTAAAGTTCGAGCAACAAGAGTCACACCACTATTTTGCATTTTACTTTGATCATCTTGTTTTTCGTATAAAATGTAAACTCATTAATTAGTAACCAGTGTAGGATAAGACATAAAGGCTTAGACCATTGGCTAACCATTTCACTTGGATCGAGTTGTTGATTTAATATAATGCATTGTATCTCTTTTAGTTTTAAATAAATTTGACTTAATTATATATATATATATATATGAGGTTTGCTGACCTAAGTAACATTTCTTTCAATTAGGTACATGTTAACATTGTGTATTATAAAAGTTGGACATCATATACCTTCATGTTATGTTCAAATGAGTAGCGCTGACAAAGATATTTTGGTAAGATTCTAATCTAAAAATTAAAAATAAAATTTTTTTATCTTCTCTCCCCTCTCACTCTCCCATCTCGATCTTTCAAAGGTTCAACAACATAATGAAACGCAATTTTTCTTTTTTCAGTCTTCAACGCATTACATACCAAAGACAATGAAACAATACCATTAAGTAACTTCTTTTTTCTATTTTTCTCCCCTCTCATTCCCCATCTCAAACCTTCCAAAGTGCAATAAGTGCATTTCCCCAAAATTATTATACACACCCAATTCAAACATAGGAAATGCCACAAACCCTATTTCCCAATCTTCAGAACCTGGGTTCTTTTTATTCTAAGTTTACTGGGTTCTTTTTATTCTATGTTTTTGTTGTTGCGCCAATCCAATCTTTTTTTCACTAAGTTACGAAGAAAAAACACCTTTTTTTAACTGTAATTGAAGATGAAATAATGAGGGGAACTTTTACTCCAATTTAGAGCGTTGCTTGTTAAATATTTATGGAACGGCAAACACACCGTATCGTCCAAGTAATAAAATTCGGTAAAGTACCGGGATATCGTCCTCAGGTAGCAGAATGAATTTACACTAATTCCTACAAGAATTAGTTGAGCAACTATTTACACGAATTTTTTTGATAATTTGATACGATTTTGAAACAATGTTAAATTAAAATAAAAGTTTAACTGCGAATTTACAAGAGTTGGGATCAAAATTCATCATCATTCCCTTTTGACATCCATAGATTCAATTCCAAACAACTTACAAAATTACTGATTTTGATGCACATTTTCGAAAATTCATTTACATCAATTCCTTGAGTGTAAAATCCTTAGATAATCACTCAATTACCAATTCCTTGACTAATTGACTGATTAACTAACATTAAAAACAATTGATATATCATTATCCATTACTGAAACAATAATCTATGAAGGAAGATAATCCAAATCAGGTGTCAAATTTAACTTTCCAATTAAACTTGAACTCAATACCATGAATTCAGTAGCTAATTAAACTCAAGTAATAAAAACAGGATAAACTTCCCAAAATCAAATAACAATTACATTAGAATTGATTATATGAGTACAAGGTAAGAAGATTATATTTCAATTCTCAACAATGAAGGACTAGCCACTCATCCTTGTCATTACAATACTCTAATCATGAGAAATACAAGAAATTCTAGATCTAAAATCATTCTCATGACTTCTCTCTTCATCTCCAGTGTTTTTCTCTCTAAAATCGTGTGAAAAAAACTTGAAAAATGGTTGGACACCCATTTTGACTTCTGAAACCGCCGATATCAGTTCCAACTTCTAAACCTTCGCCAAAGCTAGAGATTCTCGCTTGGGCGAGTAAGTAAGAGGCTTTTAGACCTGAGTACCTCGCTTGGACGAGACATTCCTCGCTTGTGCGAGGATCCCTCGCTTGAGCAAGGATCATTCGCTTAAGCGAGGATCGGATAGGATATCAGGACCTTTTACAGTCCCTCGCTTGGGCGAGGGACAACAGTGATTTCTGGTTATTTTTCTCCTATTTGTGGCTTGGGCAACCCTCTCCTCACTTGAGTGAGGATTGCGGTGCTCAGAAGTACCAATCTTCTTCTTTTTCTTATTTTTTTTCTTAAATCTTAGTCTGAAACAACATAAACACATATAATTTCCTACACAGAACAAGATTACTAAGTTAACAAGAATCTTACACAATTACAACATAAATGCGCACTAAGTGCCCAAAAAGTATATGAATTTCCTTAACAATTTGGCACTTGACATTGGTTAATAATATTGTTTCATTGGTTTTGTATGTGATTAATGTATTGAAGATTGAAATTGTCAAAATTGGGGATTATGGTTCTTAGGTGGGATGATGATCACTTGTCCTCATTCCCGTAACACTCGGTGTCCCCATCCAATTAAAAAATTTAGCTTAATTAAAAAGAAATATTATAATAACATAAATTAGTATTTTTCACATTATTCTATGTAGTTTGATTGGCTAGGTACATGAGGACGTGATTATCTTGGGACATAGGATCATTGTCCTCTTAAGTGATGTTGATGTACTTTTGAAGGATTGAGATGAGAGAGCGAGAAGAGAGATAATATAATAGATTTTAATTTTTAATTTTCAGATTAGCAACTTACCAAAATATCATTGTCACCAATACTGATTTCAACATAACATTAAGGGTATATCTTGTCCAACTTTTATGTTACACAATGCTAACATGTACCTAATTACAAAAGAATGTTACTCAGGTTAGCAAACCGATTGTCGCGCCCCGATTTTCGATTGCATGACTTGTTTAGAGTCGCCACTATATTTTATAGTAAAAAATGTAGAAAAATCTTTTAAGCTCAATTACCTTGGACTTTTAGATTTTTGATATCGAGGTTCGAGAGTCGGTTACCAAGTGGAGAAGGTATTAGCACCTTACCCGCCCGCCTTAGGCGGTACCATTCACTAAAATATGACTTTATTATTAAAATGGACAACTTTTTATTATTATTGTGTTTGACAAGATTGCTATTGGTCATACGTACCTCTCTTTTAGTCGGGGAACCAAAGCTACGTAGTTCTTTAGTAGAAAAATGTTTGTTAGTTGAGTATTTTAATTAAGGATATAAGCGGCTTAGCGCGACCGTCCGAAGGATAATTGAGAAGAAAGAAGCCCTAGGGTGACCGTCCCTCCATCTATGTGGTTGGCAAAATTTATTTCTTGTGAAAAATATTTATTTTGATATTTACTTATTAGTGAAAATGTGTTTTAATTGATTGTTAATTTAATTGAAATAGTTTATTTTGGGATTTTGTGAGTTAATCGAGTGAAAAAGAGTGACATAGTGCGACCTTTCGAAGATGTGTTCAGAAGAAAGAAGCCTACAAGACGACCATCTCTCGATCATTGATTAATTCCTAAAATTATTTCATATGTGAATTTTGTAAACATTGATAATATTAGTTATTGTATGTATTTTCAGTGCAAATAACATTTTGTTAAGTAATTATTAATTAATTATAGCAAATGATAATAATTATTTAATTTAAGAAGAGTTTGTTAGTTTATTCTCACTTCAAAATGATTTTTGTTACCACTTTGTTAGGTTAAAAAAAGTTTGTTAATTAGTTGCTAAAAAATATATAATTTTGTTATTAATTATTTATTCCATAAAAAATTATTTATTTATGTGATCGAATCTCTATTTGATATTAAAAAAATATTTTTTTATTTGCTAAATGATGTTGATTTTATAACTTGTAAATAAAAACATAATGCAAAAAGAGAAGAAAATAAAAATTGGTGAGAGCAATTCAATGAAAACAAATACAGATGTGAAAAATCATGTGTCTGCTCCTTAATGACTTGAAAATGATGCAATGTTAACTGGGACTCGTGTCACTGTGAGACTGGTTGAAAGAAATGGTGCACTGAGTCAGTTGTAGGCGCGCCCGCAAGGAATAATGCACCAGAAGAAGGAGGGTAGATCTAGTGCAGTAGGGTGTAGTGTAACTGGTACGCGTTTCACCTTGTGATTGGACAGAGTGAAATCAACGTGATAACAAGAAAAAGTATGTAGAATCCATGGTTCTGAATTGTTGTCAAAACGATTGCGTATTGCAAAAAATACTCCGATCTACACTAGATTTCTAAACGTTACACTTTCTCTCTTCCAATGTATTTTTTTAAACAAAAAGCATTCTCACATAATGTTTCAATGTTTGCGGTGTTTCTTGTGTATTGACAATATAGTTTTTTTAGCTCTATTTATACCGAAGTTTTTGCAACTTAAATACAAAATTTAAGTTAACTTATTTATCATCTTGATAAACCAGATTACGAATCTAAATAGAAATGTTTAATATCATAATTTTAAAAATACTAAAATAAATAAAATAAAGTCACTTTAGATTTAATTTTGGTTAACCTAATTACTTAGAGGTAGGAACCTTAACACTACATATTTATTTTTATTATTTTCAAACTTAGGTTAACCTAATCACTTACGAACCTTGACACAAGATGTTTTATCTTTAATATTTTTGAGTTAACCTAATCACTTAGATTTAGGAACCTCAACAACATTGATTTTACGTTTTTATTAGTTTTGTTATTTTGAGTTTACATAATTACTTAGATTTAGGAACTTTAACAATATAGATTTCATAATTCTATTATTATTTTTTATTTAAAAAGTCTTGGATTTTTTCTAGGCCGAACAAAAAATAAGTGTTCAGACTCTTATCTATACTATATATAAAGCCAAAACATGCTGTAACCACCACCATGGCATAATTTATATATTTCTATTTTCCCTTCAAAATTTTAGTTTAAAAAAACTTATATATACTTATACTACTAAACATTTATTTCATATTTTATAACTTCTAATTTTATTGTATAAGTTATACTTTCATCTTTATATATACTACTAAACATTTATTTCATATTTTATAACTTCTAATTTTATTGTATAAGTTATACTTTCATCTTTATATATACTACTAAACATTTATTTCATATTTTATAACTTCTAATTTTATTTTATAGCTTCTAATTTCATCTTTATAACTTCTAATTTCATCTTTATATATTAATAAACATTTATTTCATAATTTATAACTTTCTAATTTTATTTTATAACTTCATCTTTATATATACTTATGCTAATAAACATTTATTTCATATTTTATGACTTCTAATTTCATTTTATAACTTCTAATTTTATCTTTACTAGCGTGTTTAGGGTGCATGTCAACCCGCTTTCCTATTGTTTATAATGTGTATTCTACATATTAAGTTGTATTATATATTGTAATTTGCAGTTGAATAGATAACGTTTGATGTAATTGTTCAATCTTAAATAAAGAATACATTTACATTTGTGTTCATCAAGAATAGAGTCTTGATATCTTCACTTAATTTTATTTTCTAGCGTATTAACAGGCACTGCCGGGTCTGTCAACCCAATTTCCTATCGTTTGTAATGTGTATTCTACATATAATAAGTGATTTTTTATCTAATTAATTAAAATCTATTGAGTAAATCTATTGCATTGGTCACAATGTATAACCATTAAATTAAAAAAATAGGAATGCATGAAATATATTGCATTGGTCACAATGTATAACCATTAAATTAAAAAAATAGGAATGCATGAAATATATTGCATTGGTCACAATGTATGCAATTGAGTAAAGACTATGTGAATATTTGACATTTAAAACATTTAGACTACATATTACAAACAATATGAAAGCGGGTTGACAAACATAGTAATACCTATCAACACGCTGGAAAATAAAATTAAGTGACGATATCAAGACTATATTCTTGATGAACACAATTGTATATGTATCATTTCTTTAAGATTGAACAATTAGCTCAAATGAATATATATTCAACTGCAAATTACAATATATAATACAACTTTATATGTAGAATACACATTATAAACAATAGGAAAGCGGGTTAACAGGCACGGTAGTGCCTGTCAACACGCTACTATATATAATGGCGAAAACTTGAAGAATAATTTAAATATGAATAATATAAAATAATATTGGTGGATGTCCTAAAATGATAGCTAAAGCAATTAAAAGCATGTTAAAAATGAGTTATATTAGTTACATTGTAAAACCAAATACATAATTAACTAAAGAAATTTCATTATATTGTATAAGATAGAACAAACATGTCTAAACTGTTAAAGTTAATAACTTAATAGGATTAAATAATGAGAAATATTCTCTTAGTGATAATTATGGAGAATTATTTTTTTAAACTTTAGCATAATTCATAATCATAATAAAAGATTGATTCCTTTCTAGTTTCTACATTGGAAAGTTGATTTATGTTTTGCCACCCCGTTAGCTTTTAATGGCTTTTCTATAAATATCTAGTGAAAACTAATAAAACTAGTATAAGGTAAAATTTTAAAATGATTAGATAACTAGAGTTAATTCTAAAATTGACTTCCAAAAATTACATTCCTCAAAAAGTTTGGTCTAATTATACTTTAAAAATAAACATAACTTTTATACTTTCTAAAATCAATTCCAAAAAAAGATACGAGTCTCCAGTCCATTTTCTTCTGTTATTCGCTGCTCAAATTAACCTTGCAAGCATTCAAAGCATAGTTTGGATTATTTCAAAGCAGTAATGGAAAAACAATATGAGAAGGAGAAGAAAGGTAAGAGAAAATTAAAATAAGTACAAATAAGACATAGACAAACAACTATTTATATCCCTAGTTAAACATTGGCAGAGAGGGGACCTTCATTGTCACAGAAATAATCTTTGTGGAGGGTCAATTGTACAGACCCAAGAATTTACAGCAAAATATCCACTCCCATAATAAAATAAAGGCAAATGGTAAAAAAGGTGATGGCAGCATACCTCAGATATTCTAAGAAATGACCCAATTATTGCTCCCAAGATCAAAGACGAATCTTTTCTGGTCAAACCTGATCACTTTTGAGACCTCAAAGAAGAATCTTTTCTGGTCAAACCTGATCACTTTTGAGAACCTCAACTCAAGTTCCCAAGTGCCAGAAATAAAGCCAGCACCAACATCATCCAAAAGTCCAACAAGACCTTCTGGGGATCAGAATTTCGCTGTTGCATAATTCAAACAATATTTTGTTGTTGCATAATTCAAACAACCAAATCAGATAAAACAGATCAAAACATGGAAAACACTAGCGGCATAGCAGGGGGGAAATGCCTGCATGCAGAAGAAGGAAACATGATCGGGTAGAATGAAAAGCCTTGAGGACTCGTAAACTCCTTGTTTCTATTTCTATGTTTTATTAATGTTACTTGCATATTCAAGATTGAAGACATGTACATGGTCTCAATTTGAACCTAAATGTCTTTCATCTTTGATCAAAAGAAAAGTTTGCTTGTGAGCTGTGAGGAACAGAGTTCAAATAATGAAGTTATCACATTGAGAAGAGCTTTATCCTAACTATCACCACAACCCAATTATCATTGATATGGTTATGCTTGAGAGATAGTCTGCTAAAAATTATAAAAAAACATTGCTGATATATTTTTAGCAAGCTTTTGCATGTCTGACACCAAATTGATGGTTCAAAATGCAACAAGACTGCTCAATCCCCTATGTGCAGATAAGTCAGGAATCATTGCTGCTTTTTGATCAAGAAGCATCAGTTCTACATATAAAGGTAAATGTCATGATCTTATACGAACTGTGCAGTTGAGACATAAAACACTTTCAGGTTCGTTCTTTTTTCAGGGTGGCCATGAACTAGAGCAAAAGTTTTAGTAGATGAGAAAAGTCGGCAGCAGAAAACCTTGGAGATTAAAATAATTACCACACGAGTTAGTAGTCGTGGAAGTGTCCAATCCAATGAAGAGTGTGCTACTATCACTCTTGCTTTGCAAATCAATATGCCTTTCTGAACTAAGTGATGTTGAAACAATGTCAGGTATTGAAAGTGGAAGTAAGTCAAACTAATGTTAATTGGTTTAATAAGAAGGAAAATATTCATGGAGAATCAGAGGCAACCCAAGAGGCAGCTGCAAGTGGAGAGGTAGTTTTCACGATTTGAATTCATGACCTCCAGTTCACAAGGAATCAACCTTACCATTGCATTGAGACACACCCTCTCCTTGGAGAATTAAACCAAAGGAAAATTAAAAATTAAGAATAAACTGATAGGCACAGTGACAAAAAAAGAAAGACATGCTGGATAATAGATTAGATAAACACAAGTGAAGAATTGACTCAAAATATATAACATGCAGTAACAAGGGCATTAAGGACACCAGAAAGTATAAAACTGGATATAGTACACCAAAAAACAAAAATCATGAACTTAATTCTTTTGAAGTAGTTAAGTTAGTCTACCACTGCTTAATGGGTCTGCAATACTGGCTAAAGTCAAATTATATTTAGTTTTAGTTTTTTCGAGGCTGCATTTTGGTGGGTAGCTGTTTTACAGAGGTGAGATAATGACTGCAACCATGAATTTAATGCCAGTTTAAGAACAACACCATCATAATCAGCCACTTGTGAATATAACTCATTAAGAACCATGTTTTGTGCATATTGCGGCAACATAGTAATCATCTGTGCCAACAGTTTCATCAAGACGGGCACGGCCTAAAAAGTAAATAAGAGGCTTGCAAAAAGAAGTTAAGAAACAATATTACGGTCAAGATCCTCTCCAGTACCAGAGAGGGAAGTACATGATACTCTTTCCTTTAAATGCAAAATGAAGGCAATAACCTGTCTCTCCAGTACTGGAGAGTATTCATTTCCAAGCTCTGAGTACAATAAAAAGTGGCAAGGCATCCAACAGGAAGATGTGGGACAATTCCCACGACCCCAGAAGTCATACCCTCAGAGGGAGTAATTCAAGGATATCCCTATAGTTAAATTGCATAAAAGAATGAATATGTATTCGAAATATAAGTCTCAGACTTAGGATTAAGATCATAAGTAGAATCAAATACCACCAAGGATTTTTGTATATAATGGAAAACAAATTGCTCCTTCAATGACACTCTATCATTCTTTTCAGATTCCTTCCCCAGACATAAATGCCACGAACAAAGAATGAGAGGCTCGAGCTACTTTTCAATTCGAGTGCTCCAAATATCTAGCTTCAATTAAGAAAGCAACACTTAATGCAACAAAAATACAGACGGCCCAAAATATTATTTAATACATGTCTGAATTAGCTTATCTAGTATTTAGGATATATTATATGTAAAATGCTGCGGAGATAAGTTTTGGTTGAAAAGCTATTTTGTGTAAAGATCCAGAAAACCATTCATGTACTTGGTTGATATAGGATACAAAAACACATTTGGAGCTACCATATTATTGGTGAATACATGGCTGGGCAAACACTCAACAAAAGTTGGAATGACTCATAGGTAAAATAAAATGCGAGCTTTGTACTGTATTCTAGTCTAGAAGACATATAGAATCTAACAAAATGTAAATAAAATAAAAAGTAAATAAAATTTGAAGTCAAAGGCACAATTGAAAAATTGAAGTCAAAGGCACAATTCAATAAGTCGTATTTGGACCATTTGTTAAGTCAACATAAGAGGGCATAGAGTTCGCAAAGCCTTGAACTGTCTATCTAATAAACCATATCTATAAAACTGTCACACCTAATGAATAGAACAACTAAAACTGCATCATAATAAACTAAGCAAATTTCAATATCGATATCGCTTATTATCGCCTACGTTTTTTATAAATAAAAACCTAAAACAATGCTAGGTCAATACGGAGTATTAGTAGGAAATTTAGAGTATCAATAGCATTACCCTAGTCACACTTTTAAAACAAAGTTAAATCCGTATTTAAATTTTACATTTGAACAAAGAAAGAACTTAATCTGGACATTCCAAATCTAGAATGCAAGACAGCTGCATCATCTGATCTTTCCTGTTCTTACACTTAAAACTTTCCATATATGGAAATCCCAATCACAAGATCCTCACAATACAATGTTCTAAGTCAAATAACAACCAAGAAAAAACAATTTTGGTCTTGAGATACTTGATATCCAAAGATCACTTTAGGGTATGTTTGGGAGTTACGAGGGAAAGGAAAAGAAATGAGAGGATTCAAAGAGCTAGGAAGGGAAAGAGAAAGGAAAACAAACCTCTCTCTTGTTTGCGATACGAAATTTAGATGGAAGGAGAGTAAAATAACATTGATGTTAGAATTTTTTTTATTTTTCCTTAGAAAATGTAATTAACAAAGGGAAATGAACAATAATGAAGTTATATAATTTTACTAAATTTTTTGAATATTTTGACATTTTGTGATAAACACTGGTTCATAATCAAATGAGAAATAGAAATTGAAAAGAAATCGAAACAAGATCAATGTGATCTTGATCGGAAGAAGTATAATATTTCCAGAAAATGTGTATACAAGATAGAAGAATACAAGAGAGAAAAAGTAACCGCCTAACTGATTCCTGAATCAGTCCAATTTCCAGAATCTCAAAAAGTGAGTTATTACACAACCTAACTACTATTTATAGCTAGTTAGTTATTCTTTTCTTCCTCCTAGAATACACCTGTGTAATCGGGGGTCTACCCTTCCCCTGACCCCTATCAATACTCCCCCCTAAAAGAGCCACCTTGTCCTCAAGGGGAAAAGAAGGAAATTTCTCCTGCAAAACTGCCGCTAGCTCCCAGGAATTATTACATTCGGGTAGCTGAGCCCACTTCACCAATACCTCAACCTGACCGTGTTGCAACTCACGACAGTCCACCACATCTTCCGGTTGCACGTCCAACTCATATTCCTCATTCAGCATTGGAGGTAGAGGCTGTGGACATTGGTTGGGTTTAAGCGCCTGTTTCAGCAACGACACATGAAAAACAGGATGGATTTTGGAGTAGCTCGGCAACTCGAGCATATAGGCGACTGTCCCCACCTTGCCTAGCACCTGATACGGCCCATAAAAACGAGGAGCTAACTTCATACACGGCCTTGCTGCCAAAGACTTCAGTTTATACGGCTGAATCTTATTAATATTTGGTAATGAGAAGAAGAGAGAGAGAAGTGTAGAGAAGAGTGGAGAAGAAGAGTTTGAGAAGAAGGTGAAGTCGTGAGAGAGAGAGAGAGAAACAGAGAGAAAGTAGAAAAGTAAAAGTGAGAGAGAGAATGTTAATTCTTTCCTCTTATTTAATATTCTGAATTGTTAATACAAAAGGAGCAAGAGCCCTTTACTTATAGTAAACCAGTAAACTAACTGATTATGAATCTAGTCATAAAGATGGACCAGATTCATTGAAAGAATAAAAGAAGTCAGATACACTTTAACTAAAACAGTTACAAAAATAGTTAAAGGAACTACTCTAATATTCCCCCCTAAATTCAAAGCTACGGTGATCTTTGTTGAGCAGTATATAGATCACTGATGTGAAGCTTGTCCCGAAGAAGAGTAAAACGAGAAGTGGATAGAGGCTTGGTCAGAATATCCGCAACCTGATGCTCAGACGGCACGTGCTCAACAAGTAACTGTTTGCTGATGACTCTTTCTCTGACCCAAAAGAGATCAAGTTCAATGTGTTTAGTTCTTGAGTGCAACACTGGATTTCTGGAAAGTAGAACGGTGCTCATATTATCACAATAAACCACTGGAATAGAACTCTTAAATTGTAATTCCTGAAGACTTTGAATCCAGATCATCTCACTAGCAGCAATAGTTAAGCTACGATATTCGGCTTCAGCTGTGGATCGAGCAACCCATTCTTGCTTCTTTGACCACCAAGAGACCAAATTAGGACCTAGATAAACACAGGCCCCTGAAGTAGATTTTCTATCATCAGGATCAGAAGCCCAATCAGCATCGCAGTAGGTATAGAGAGGAAGAGGATGATGAGGAGATGCTGGTTTTAAAAGTAGGCCATGAGTGATAGTTCCTTGAAGATATCGCAGAATACGTTTTAGAGCTTTCCAATGTTCTTCTTGAGGTTGAGAAAGAAACTGACAAACCTTACTGATACTATAGGAGATCTCTGGTCTCGTAATGGTGATGTATTGTAGAGCCCCAGCAAGAGATCGATATACTTTTCCATCTTCCAAGAAATTGTTCCCATGTTTAGTAAGCTTGCATCCCCCAACCATAGGAGTAGGCAGACTTTTCATATCATCCATATGAAATTTCTGGAGTAAGTCTTTGATATACTTGGATTGAGTAAGAAGAAGAGACCCATGTGGAAGTTTCTGAATTTCAATGCCCAAAAAATAATCTAAAGCTCCAAGATCTTTTAGGGCAAAAGCAAGATTCATCTTCTCAATGAGTTGTTTGATCAAAGTAGGAGAGGTACCCGTGATGATAATATCGTCAACATAACATAGCACAAACAGTTTGTGTGAAGAGGTAGTCAAGAGAAAAAGAGAGTGATCACACCTACATTTTCGGAACCCAAAGGATAAGAGTGTTCCTGCTAATTTGTCAAACCAGGCCCGGGGAGCTTGCTTAAGACCATAAATGGCTTTATTCAGTTTGCAAACTAAAGTGTTATCCGAAGTCTTGAATCCTTCTGGTTGTTGCATGTAAACCACCTCCTCAAGAACTCCATTCAAAAAGGCATTATTAACATCAATTTGTTGAACATCCCATCCATAGGTTAGAGCCAGGGTTAGCACAACTCGCACAGAAACAGGTCTTACAACAGGAGAGAATGTTTCATTGTAGTCAAACCCCGGTTTTTGATGAAACCCTTTAGCAACCAACCTAGCTTTGTATTTATTAATAGTACCATCAGGGTTTTCTTTGACCTTAAACACCCATTTGCACCCAATAGCTTCTCTATTATCAGGTAGGGGAACCAAACTCCAAGTGTCATTTTTCATTAGAGCCTCAAACTCTACTTCCATAGCTCTTCGCCACTCAGGAAGGGACAAGGCAACCTTGGCTGATTTTGGTTCAATATAGGCCGTGAGGGCACTTGGAGTAGACAAGACTCTAGACTGAGCAGTTTTTGACCGAGTGAGCATAGGATGAGAGTTAACAGGAAAAACCTGACTAGGAGAAGGATTCAAGGAAGACTGAGTAGGATTAGAGGACAAGGTGGGATCAGATGTAGTATCTAAAATGGAGGAACGAGACGGACTACTTGAAGGAGAAGAAGGAGACACCACTGTAAGAGGTATACACACACTACTATTAGACTGATCTTTGGGTATGGAAGGGAGAGAGAGAGGAAACTTGGTTTCATTAAAAATGACATCACGTGAAATGTACATTCTACCCGTAGAGGAGAGACATTTATATCCCTTGTGATGAGAAGAATACCCTAAAAAGGTACACTCAACTGACCTATATTGAAGTTTGTGCTTATTGTATGGTCTTAAACATGGAAAACATGAACAACCAAAGACTTTCAAAAAGGTATAGTCAGGAGAGGTTTTGTATAGACACATGTAAGGCACATTACCCTTAATGGACTGACTGGGTAGTCTATTAATGAGATAAACAGCAGTGTCAAAAGCATACTCCCAATAAGTCAAAGGAAGAGAAGCTTGGGCAAGCAATGTTAGCCCAATCTCTACAATATGCCGATGTTTCCTTTCAATAACACCATTTTGATGATGAGTATGAGGACAAATAACTCGGTGATGAATACCAAGAGTGCTTAGGAGAGAAGCAAATGGACGAAACTCCCCACCCCAATCAGTCTGAACAGATTTCAAAACTCCCTTAAACTGAACACCAATCATAGTATGAAATTGTTTGAAAAGAGTAAGAGCTTCAGACTTTTGTTTAAGAGGAAACATCCAAGTATATCTAGTGCAAGAATCAACAATAGACATATAATATTTGTACCCGGAAGTCGACATAACCGGAGCTGGCCCCCAAAGATCAACAAACACTAACTCAAAGGGAGTGGAATAAACCGTATGTGAGGATTGTGAAGGTAAACGATGTGACTTACCTAGAGCACAAGCATGACAAAAATCAACAGTACTTTTATTTATGAGAGGAAGTTTACAGTGTTTCAAAATATGCTGTACAACTTCTTTATGTGGGTGCCCTAAACGAGAATGCCATAGCAAATACAAGTTTTCATTTCTAGAAAGTGTATGACTAGAAGAAACAGAAAAATTACAACTCGAAGTCATATTGGGCCTAGTGGAAAACGAACTGGACAAGGTGGACGGAAACTGAAGATTGGTGAAGACATACAACCCTTCAGGACCAAGAGTTCCTTCTAGAAGTAAGGTTCCATCAACCTGAGATTTCACACAACAATAGTGAGAATGAAACTCAAAATAAACAGCATTATCTCTGGCAAATTGACTAACACTAACAAGGTTTTTGGTTATAGAAGGAACCAGAAGTAAATTTTTAAGAGTGAGGACACGAGACGGATCATAAGGAGAGTTAAACTCAGAGTCCCCAATACCTGTAATAGGAGCACCAGAACCATTACCCATAAAAATACTGTCTGATCCAGGAAGTCCAGCAGAGTGCATCAAATTAGAAGAATCTGAGGTAATATGATGTGTAGCTCCAGAATCAGGGTACCATAATTGGGAATTGTATGCTTGTGGTTCAACCGTAACCGGAAGATGATGAGGGCTAGGCTGTCCTTGTGTAGGATGGAATGAATCAGCATACGAATGAGCCGGGGACATAGGTGCTGGTCCCAAAACAGAATTTTGATGAAAACCGACATGAGCCATAGGAGGAGTATTATTGTTATAATGTCGTATAGGCTGATGCTGAAATTGGGAATGAGCAAAGGGGCGCACAACAGGAGCAGAAACTGGTGGCGCATAATGTGCAGAAACCGGTGGAGCATATTGTGCAGAAAATGGTGGAGCAAACTGAGCAGAAGAAGGAGACAATTGTGACTGCATTACCAAATCAAACCTGTACCAGCATTGCAAAGCCTCATGACCAGCCTTATAGCAAAGTTGACAGCGAACAGAGCCACTTCTGCCACGTCCAAACCGACCTCCTCTGCCACGGCCAAAGTAGCTACCACGACCTCTACCAGGGGGAGGAACAACAGGGTGATACATTTGAGCTGTCTCTGCAGATTCTGTCCCAACTTGAGTAGAAAAACCAGATTTGTCATTGTACAAGTTGTGCCGAGACTGATGTTGGCCAGCAGCAGAGAACTGGGAAGATGAACGAGCAACATTCACAGAAAATACTTCTTGTGTCGACGGATGAATACGCTCAAGATAAGTCTCATGAGCCATTAACAAAGACTCAAGTTGAATAAACGTACATACCTCTGCTCTATTGTTGATTGAAGTGACAAACGCCTCATATTCAGAGGGAAGACCTTCAAGAATCAAGCGAACTTGTTCTCGGCCAGAAATGATTTCACCAACAGCAGCTAGGGAGTGAATCAGTGCCTTAACCCGAGACACAAACTCAGTCACGGTCTGAGTTCCTTTCTTGATGGTGCGAAGCTCCGAGAGAAGAAGTTGACTCCGAGCACGGATCAAAGAGTCAAAAAACGTGTGAATCTCATCCCAAATCTGCCACGCGTGTCGGAGCCCTAATACACGGGATTGAACCGATTCCGATAGAGACTGAAGGAGCCACGAGACAAGATGCTGGTCTTGCTCCTCCCATTGAAGGAAGGCTGGATTTATTCGCCCAAACTCACGGTCATCTTCAGAAAGAAATCGAAGAGGAACTTGAGGATTAACTACATACCTTTCCAACCGATGTGAAGCAAGAACTGCTTCAACTTGTTGCTTCCATATGAAATAATTCTTTTCGGAGAGCTTGGCGGAGATTACCTGAGAAAACGTCACTGTTGACGGCGGAACAGCGGCGGTAGGGCGAGGAGAGAGAGACGGTGGTATTGACTCTGGCGGAAAATCCATGGTGGTTTCGGATCTATAAGCTCATGATACCATATTAATATTTGGTAATGAGAAGAAGAGAGAGAGAAGTGTAGAGAAGAGTGGAGAAGAAGAGTTTGAGAAGAAGGTGAAGTCGTGAGAGAGAGAGAGAGAAACAGAGAGAAAGTAGAAAAGTAAAAGTGAGAGAGAGAATATTAATTCTTTCCTCTTATTTAATATTCTGAATTGTTAATACAAAAGGAGCAAGAGCCCTTTACTTATAGTAAACCAGTAAACTAACTGATTATGAATCTAGTCATAAAGATGGACCAGATTCATTGAAAGAATAAAAGAAGTCAGATACACTTTAACTAAAACAGTTACAAAAATAGTTAAAGGAACTACTCTAATAAGATTGACACTCAAAAATGGGTTATTGTGGTTTTGACACTCAAAGATCTGCAAGCAGTTATGCTAATAGAAACTAAACACCTCCAGAGCATCCTTGAACTTGAGCATCCAAATCTCAACTTTACCATATTGTTGAAACTGTTCCCAAATTAGTGTCACTTGCCAATAGCATACCAATGAATCATGGGGAATATTAAAATAACTATTAAAGCCCTACATAATTCAAGAACCAATGAACAGTGATTTGATGAACCACTAGGCATAATAAGGTAGCATAACTCCATCAGACTGTGTTTTAACGACAATAAACAGCACGGAGCAAATATATAGGGACCAAGTTTAATTTTTTTCTCACATATAGGGACCAAGTTAATGATAAGCATCCATTTTTGGGACTAAAAGTAACTAGAATCACCAAGGTACATAATGACCTGAAGGTGGCTTGCTACATTATGCCTTGTCAAGCCTTCTACTTTCATTAGTTCCAATATTCTTGAAGGAATAGCAGATAACATATTCTCGATCAATGCCAAGTTGTTCCAATGCCTTCACAATATTTGTTGTGCAGATCTACCTGAGACAAAAATCAAGTCCCAAAACTGTATTTAGAAAATAAAAATTGGCAGATAACATATATTACAAACTATTTATGGCATACAAAAAACTATTCAGATTCAGTAGTTATTTGTATGTGGATCATACATTTCTACTTTGATCACAACTCAATGAATTTTTCCATAACTAGAAAACACATTCTATTTAAAACTGATGATATGAAAAATGATGATTGGATCAGTGCTCTTTAAAAAACCTCTTCCAATTGAAAGTGTCCTTTATAAGATTTTCAATCCAAGACTAGTTAACATTTGATAATTCCATTATAAAATTTCCTTTAATCAGCTAATGAATGTGGAATGTGGAATGTTTAAAATCCATGTAAATTCTTCATTAATTCCAAGCATGCAAATGCAAAATATTGGGAATATTGACAGATTAAAGAAAACATTGGGCATATTTTTCTGGTAATGTGAGCCATATAGTTATTTATACCAATAACATGAGCATGTGCCATCAAATATTACAGGCAAGATGGTCAGAAGAACATGATACAAAGAATGAGTCATCATAAATCAGCTTACTTTCATCTTCTTCCTATTAGCTTCAGTTAGCACTGACTTTCTTGGGATATTTTCTATTACTGTCAGTCTTGCTTTGAATCTTTATAATCTGTGGATGTGAAGAAACTGCATTCTCACTCTCACCCTTAGAACGATTGGCAAAGTCCTCTTCCTCCTTCTTGGGTTCCCTTTGTAATGAAGTACTTTCAACATTCAAATTTCCACACGTAGTTTCGACAAGTTTAGGTTCAAACATGATGACATTAGAAACTATATATCTCATGTTATATTAGAATAAACAGACAACTTAGTGCTACAAAGTCCAAACACAATGGTGTCAGGCTGTCAGCAGTCAGGTCCTCCAAAAATTTGGTGTCACCAATTAAGTCCTTGAAAGATGTAAAATTAAAGGACTTCATTGGTGCAGGTGACGCTTTAAATATTTGAAGAACTTCATTGGTGACAAAAAACTTTCAAGGCCCTAACTGAAATTTTACTCTTAATAGTAATTGCCAATGTATTGTCAGCTTGTCATTAAGATTGACAGACCTTATGAACCACATAGTGGTTTGCAAAGGAACTCAACTGCACCAAGCTTAAAAAAGAAAATGGAATTAAGAGTCAAGAGATATGTACTCAGTCAAATTAGTTAAAAATTATAGTCTGGTAATACGAAGTTGATTTTATTAGTGCACTTATTTTGAGGGAAAGATACTTCTGGATTTTATTTATAATTCGAAAGGGCCAAAAGCATGAATTAACATAATGCAAAATTAATGCCAATGAAATAAAAGATTGGAGTTGGCTCAAAGAATATTAGTTAACCAGATATAAACCCATGAATATTAGTTCTTCTCTTTATTAGGAATTGATTTTGATAAGAGTTTTGCAAAGCTACTCCACATCATTTCCACCCCCACAACTGCTGGAGGCGCCTCCTCAGACGCCTCCTGGTTTTACCTCCATCTCAACCATTGTTATATCACTGCTATGCTTATGCTTGAGAGATAGCCTGCTAAAAAATTTAAAAACAACCATTGCTGATATATGTTGGAGATTAAAATTATTACCATACGAGTTAGTAGTCATGGAAGTGTACAATCCAGTGAAGAGTGTTTTAGTTGCAGCCCAAGAGGCAGAGGCAGAGTGGAGAGGTAGTTTTAGATGCATTCTAGACACATCCTCTCCTTGGAGAATCAAACCAAAGGAAAATTAAAACAAGACGTTCTGAGGATTCAGAATTTTGATGTTGCATAATTCAAACAATCAAATCACATAAAACAAATCAAAACTTGGAAAATACTTCCGGCATTAGCAGGGGGGAAATACCTGCATGCAAAAAATGAAACCTGATTGGGTACAATGAAACCTGATTGGGCTGACTGAAAAGCCTTGATGACTCATTAATCTCTGCCATGATGTTCCTGAATGCTGCCCACCCTTCAACCCTGGAGCTTCCTGCAGGAACAATGATAGCACTACGATTTCTGCTAACAGAAGCTTCAGACACCTTCACAAAAGAAATTAGAATCATAATCTTCAAACAAATAAACATACATGTAACCCTTTTTCACAAGATAGAAACGTTAATAACCATAAAAATAGATGAGGTCAAAAAGACTGCAAAAGGATATGCAGTTACAATCAGATGTAACCATATATGAAATATTGTCAGAATCCTTGAGGATTGGCCATAATACAATATTTCCTTCTATATATACAGAATATTTTCCAAGTTCAAACCACAAACATAGAAAACATATTTAAACTTCAAGAGTGGGTACTACGCAGAGATCCAAACACACCCCATTCTAGTTCATTGACAAGAGAAGTAAGGCATTTCATGACGGAATTGATTGATATTTTGATACATTTAACATACTGTAATCAATCATTTTCTACCATAAATATTGAGAGAAAAAGGCGAAAACAAGCATGATAAAAAACTGATTGGCATCCCAACTTAATGAAGTTATCCAATTAGGCGAAAGATGATAACCAACGAAAGTCCAATCAAGTAAACTGAAAATTGAAACATAAAGGCTGAAAGAAATAAACAGAGAAGTATAATTAAGTTAAAGATAAAAACGGTAATAGTTACCTTTTAAGAAACAATCATAAAAATAACTATTAAAGCCCTATTCTCCCCAATGTCAAAGTAGAAAATCTGAAAAAAGTGAGTAATTAACCAAAGAATGAGAGAAACACAACTTCATTATACAACTAAAATTGGCACCTCTCTCACATATGCATGCAATATAAGGTATCTAACTAGTTAGCAATTATTAAATTTTAATTGAAAACCTTGGTGTCAAGCTGCAATTCCATGACAGTGGAGCGGGTAACATAGTAATTAAACAGGTCAACAAACCAATGCTGGATGATGGAACAATGACAGTGGAGCGGGGAAGGGAAGTTTTCTCAGAAATCTCAAGGTAACGACCACGAGGGTTCTCCTTGAGATTGAAGTAAAAAAGCTAGTGTTCCACCTGAAGAGTTTTGCAAAGCAGCTCCACATCATTTCCACCACCACTACTGTTGGAGGCGCCTCCTGGTTTTACCTCCATCTCAACCATTGTTATATCACTGCTATACTTATGATTGTGAGATAGCCTGCTAAAAATTATAAAAAAATATTGCTGATATATTTTTAGCAATAATATTTTGCATGTCTGGCACCAAATTGATGGCTCAAAAATGCAACAAGACTGCTCAAACCCTCAACATATCATTAACAAAAATTCCTTGAAACTAATATAAATTCCCTTGCTACTATGTGCATAAGTCAAGATGAATCATGGCTGCTTTTTGACCAAGAAGCATCAATTCTACATAACAAGGTAAACTTCATGATCTTATCTGAACTGTGCAGTTGAGAAAAAATAATATCAGATTCGTGCTACGGCACTGTTCATTAAAATGTGTGGCTAACCTGTGTTTCACCGTCATAAATATCCATCTTTGGAGTGTTTTTGCCATAAAAGAGAAACTTAAGCACCACACTAATTTCAGTAGGGGTTTGAAAGTATATCTTGAGCAATTTGAGATACATACTCTGCTTCCTCTGAGAAGTACAATAATTTCCTTAACATGATGCATAAAAACAATGCATTTCAATGCTATTTAAATAGTAAAAACTGTGATCACATCTACTGTCCCCATAAGATGTTGCTAATCTATTTTAGGTAACTAATTTACCTATCTGTTGATGGCAGATATTTGCTTTCTCAATTTGCTGAGTATGATGTTAATCTTTTGACCAAATGGAGAGCCAATTCTTGCCTCGTGTCCCTGAAATCATGAAACAGTTATAGAATACTTGAACCGTCTGAACCTGTAGCTTAGTTATATGTAAAAGTTTTCATTAACTCTTACTTTTCAATGGTTAGGGAATCAATCTGAGCAGCAACAGTGATGACAGCCCACAGCCCAATAGACATCAACTGGGATTTGTTCCAAGGCCGGTATCAAAGCTGGCACTTCATTTGTGTTATGAGTTGAAGCTAACTTTCCCAACTCAAGATGAGCTCAATCACTTACAAAGTAGTCTTGATTAAATTGTTGAACTCCAAACGTAGCAATGCGGTGTTTTTCCAAGGCAGAGTCTTTCGTTGGCGAAGGCATTCGCTTGATAATGGCTAATGATTTGGCAAGAATATCAGTTGACTGATTCCTAAATAGAAGCCAGAACTCGCCATATTCAAGAGCAAAAGCCAGAACTCACCATAAGATAATTTTGTCAAAACAAAATATGGTGAAATTAAATATAACAAAACAAGCTATCCTAAAAAGTATATACTCAAACCAGAAACAAATGAAGCCAAAACTAACCTTTGACCTTTCAACTTCAGAATGATAGACAAAAGATACGAAAGAAAAGCCAAGATTCAGCACCAATATTGTTATATCATACATACCAATCAGTTAACAACCAACATGCATTTTATGAACAACATGCATTGTTGTTAAATTAAAAAAGATTCAATCTTTAACATGTTAGATAGAAAACTCACACTTAATATGGAAATCTGATAACAAAAGAGGCAAATAAGGAATTTTAACAAAATAATTCGGCTCAGATTAAGGCAAATCATATTCAAAACATGAATTATAATAAATAAATAAAGGAAGGAAGATAAAAATAATATTATGAGGCATTAAATTAAAACTTAAACAAGAAGCAAGAAGAATTCAGAAATGTTAATGTGAAGCTATCTAGACTTAAAGAAGAAGATCGACCTCAAAAACAGAAGATAAAATCACTCACATTGGTGAAACAAAGTGTTCTCACCTCAGAAACAAAGAAGAGATGAAATTGTTTTTGATTCAGGGAAACGTAAGATCAGAGTATTCGAAGTGAAAGAAGAGCACTAGCCTTCACGACAGAACAAGAAAGATTTCTAATACATGCAGGAAAACTTGGTTTGTTTTTCATTCAGGAAATGGAAAATAGAAATTGTGTGTTAGTTTGCTTAAACCCCAACTATTTATACAAAAACAGAATGGAAACTAACAAGTTCAAAACAGAAGACAAAATCATGACATGATTCTATTTTCTAACTAGCACATCCGATGATTTTGTCATATATATTATGTGGTCATGATTAAGTTGTATTAGGGTGCAAGTAAATGAATTTACCACAATATTATGTCAAATTCAGTTAAACTAAAAAGTGTAATATTTGTTAGTGTAAATATTTATATACAATAAGTTCATCATCTATCATTATTTGTATTATATTTTTAAAAAAAATTAATAATGATTAAATATGAATGGTGAATTATACAATAACAATATAAAAAACTCATATACTATCAATACATATCTTTTTTCACTAAACAAAACTTACTTTTCATTAACTCTTAGTTATATGAATGGTGAATTATTTGAACCATTACTGAACCCCGTAGCTTAGTTATATGTAAAATTTTCATTAACTCTTACTTTTCAATGGTTAGGGAATCAATCTGAGCAGCAACAGTGATGACAGCCCACAGCCCAATAGACATCAACTGGGATTTGTTCCAAGGCCGGTATCAAAGTTGGCACTTCATTTGTGTTATGAGTTGAAGCTAACTTTCTCAACTCAAGATGAGCTCAATCACTTGCAAAGTAGTCTTGATTAAATTGTTGAACTCCAAAATAGCAATGTGGTATTTTTCCAAGGCAGAGTCTTTTGTTAGCGAAGGCACTCGCATGATTATGGCCAATGATTTGGCATGAAGATCAGTTGACTGATGCCTAGATAGAAGGCAGAACTCACCATAAGATGTCAAAACAAAAGATGGTGAAATTAAATATAACAAACAAGCTATTCCAAAAAATTACAAGTATATACTCAAACCAGAAGCAAATGAAGCCAAAACTGACCTTTCAACTTCAGAATGATAGACAAATGATAAGTAAGTCAAAAATTCAGCACCAATATTACAAGTATATACTCAAACCAGAAACAAATGAAGCCAAAACTGACCTTCCAACTTGAGAATGATAAACAAAAGATAAGAAAGGCAAAAATTCAGCACCAATATTGTTATATCATAAATACGAAGCTCCAATACTACAATAACAAAACCAATCTAAAATAAATTCTTACTATGTGAAAATATATTCTTAAAAACTAAAGTAAATGCGCCTTAAATAATTTTTCAAGTTCCTTTCTATTTTTCTTAATATTTAAAAGATATGTGAACAAGATAGAAAGAGCAATATGTTAGTTATATCCTATATTCAATTTGCTCACCAATAGTATCGATAAAACTTTTTTCTATATAAAAACAGATTTAAAAAAGTATAATAATGTAATCCAAAATTAATAGCAATTAAAATATATATCCTTCATTACTTTTAAGCACACAACAAGAGCACTCACACATGAGTGATATGATTAGAAACAATTTCAAAGTCTCCGTATATTGCACTCACAGATATGATTAGAAACACTTCCATTATCTGCATAAAATGATGATATGATTAAAAACAATATTACAGTCAGGATCAAAGTACATGATACTTTTACCCTTGACTTCAAAGTAAAAGTAATAACCTGTCTCTCCAATACTTGAGAGGATTCTTTTCCAGACTCTGTGAATGCAATAAAAAGTGGCTGGGCTTCCAGCAGGAAGATGTTGGACTATTCCTATTAGCCATACCCTTAAAAGGACTAATTCCAGGATATATCATTAGTTAAATTGCATAAAAGAATGAATATGTATTCGAAATATAACTCTTAGAATTAGGATTAAGATCATTAGTAGAATCAAATACCACTAAGGATCTTTTATATAATGGAAAACAAGTTGCACCTTCAATGATTCCTTCCCATGCATAAATGCCAAGAACAAAGAATGAGGCTCAAGCTACTTTTCCATTTGGGTGCTTCAAATATCTAGTTTCAATTAAGAAAGCAACACTTATCCTCGTGATAATGCAACAAGAATCTAGATAGCCCAAAATATGGATTATGGATTATGAATTCCCTTTAATGAAAGACTACCATATGTTTCTTCTTCCCTAATACATACTATGGGTTAAAAGTTATTACACTGGCCCTAAATACAAGTGTAAGTGATAGTGATTTTTCAAAATGACTTGATAGCATATACATAAAAAGCTTCTAAAGAAAAACAATCATTTTTATTTAGTTATATATGCAATAATCGAAAGGGAGAAAACATACCGCAAGGAGATTATTCAAGATAGCATGGCCATCTACAAAGTATAGCTTCAGTATGTCTATAAAAGATAGCTTATCAAGACGCAAAACCTTGCAAAACTCATGAGCTTTGAACCCTTGAAGTTTGAGGCATATTGCCAATGAAAGAAACCTCGCCAAAGGAACTGTAGGTTCACAATGAAATTATCTCCTCTGTATCACCATCTTCCTGCATTATCTCTGCTGTAGACAACAACAAAAACAGTCAAAAAATGTTTAGATCTGGGATAGAGTGTTTTGATGGCACTTAGAGAGGAACTTGTATGCATTCCTCAAATATAAAAGCATCACAGTTAGAAGTGAAATAATCCTGGCTCATGTTTTCTTATCTTCTTTTCAACATAGCATTTTCTTACATAATCTTCATCTTCTATGAAAAATTGCTTTGAGTGAGGTATAGTTCACTCAACATATAGGTCAGTGATCATATTTCTCACTTATTGCCTTAAATCTTAACCCAATGTCTTTTGTTTCCTACAGAAGAACTTGTATGCCATGTCCAAATAGTAGACACTAGAGGAGTCAATTGTTTCCTATAAATAAGATGCAAAGAAGTGAACTCAATAGGCAATAAAGTCACATATTGGTTTAATGTCAGAGTAGAAAACAATTATGATGGACAACCTACCTACCTACCCGTTTGAGCTAGCTTCTATGATGAAGCTAGACCTACAATTAAAGAATGACTTACAATTTGCTTATTAAATTGTGAAGAACACCCCTTGAAAAAAGAAACTTTCTGAAATAACTGTTCATACAAATTTATCGAAATCTAAAAATACACAACAATAACCGCATATATGTAGGTAAGTGATGAACAAAATTAATACTATGGCAATCAAATTGCTGATATGACTTTTCCTTGGTCATGTTCTGCATAATTCTGTTTCAGAATCTGAGATTTGAGAAAGTCTAGCATGCATGTAATAGAAGTTACTTAGTTCTAGATGTTAAAACAGACATAATATACAAAGAAAATATTTTTTTGAATAAGCCCTTGGGAATCAAGATCTAAGAAAATATTACACCAACTCAAAATAGTTGTTAACTGAGAGATGACAAAATAAACACCTCTTTACGAATATTGTAAAGTCTATATCCCACAGAAGAAAATGATACTAGGTATCCTCAAGGAGACTTCCATCTACACTTCATGAGCAAATATGGAATTGGAACTTAACCTGTGCTTTGTTACAGCTAATGCAAAGACTACAGCCATAAGAAAAGCATATTCTGCATTTTTTTTCCAAACTCATGCCAATGACCAGTGATTTGATGAAAGAATTATAAAAAGTATTTTCTTTTTTGCACTATCAAGGATATTCCTCCATCTTACTGGTAAGCAACTAATGTATGCAACAGTAAAATTAATTTTTTCTAAAAATTGAATAGTGTCATACCTTCACATTATTGCTTTACTAGGCTAAATTTTAGCTTCATTTTCTGGTTGTTACCACAGCATGTATCAGAATCTAAATTCACATGAAATCTGTGCAGAAAAGCAAAAGAATCAATTAAAACAGGCATTAGGACAAAATAAAGCACAAGCACAAAATTATCCAATTCCAAACGAGTAGAAGTCTCTGGTCCATTTTCTTCTGTTATTTCCAGCTCATATTAACCTTGCAAGCAATTCAAATTGGTCCTGCTGACCAACCAGAGTTTGAATTATTTCAAAGCACTAATGGAAAAACAATATGAGAAGCAGAAGAAAGGTAAGGGAAAGTTAAATTAACAAACAACTATTTATATCCCTAGTTAAACATTGGCAGAGAGGGGACCTTCATTGTCACAGAAATCATCTTTGTGGAGGGTCAATTGTACAGACATTAGCAACTGCCATTCCCTCGATTCGGTCCTGACAGAGCAAGAATGATGGAGGATCGATCAGAACCTACAACCTGCAATGTAATAACAAGAACTTACAGCAGAATATCCACTTCCCACATTAAAATAAAGGAAAATGTAAATAAAAAGGTAATGGCAGCAGACCTCAGATATTCGAAGAAATGACCCCAATTATTGCTCCCAAGATCAAAGAAGAATCTTTTCTGGTCAAACCTGATCACTTTTGAGACCCTCAGTTCTAGGAATAATTACTTCACTATTATGATAACAGAGAAGTAATATCAACACCTTGAGTAAATATAGAACAGTCAAAGAAAAAAATATTACAAAGAATTTTAAATACATGTCACACATCAACAAACAGCCCGTATTTCTTACACTAATTACTTGTGTGACATGTTTCTTTTTATAAGCATATGGTCGGTTAAAGGGGGATCTCTTATCCTCCAAACTCTCTGCAATCACCTTCTCTGTGTTGGTGAATTGTTTCTTTCATATGTCCAGGCATAAAAACAAACAAGCAATAAATGTTGACTCTACCAAACAAACATCCTGGAAAAGAAAAAACTTACCATAGGTACATATAAATTGCTTTAAAGTAAAAAGAAAGAAACTTTGATGTGTCAGCCTCACATCCTAGGTACATATGTATATTAGTTTTCAGATAGCAAGTGACTCACAACGTAATTCACATTAACAATTCAACTGGGAGAACCCCTAATAAGGGATGACAACAAAAAACATCCAGGAGCAAGATGGTTCACTTGCAAGTGTTCTTCATAACCATCTTTTGAAAATTTCTCTAGGTCTGAATAACAACAAAAAACATGTGGTGGGTTAGTCACTTTTGACTTCAATGAGAATCAATCTCCCAAAAAAATACAAGTATTAAAGTATATACTTAAACCAGAAACAAATGAAGCCAAAACTAACCTTTGACCTTTCAACTTCAGAATGATAGATAAAAGATAAGAAAGAAAAGCCAAGGTTCAGCACCAATATTGTTATATCATACATACCAATCAGTTAACAACCAACATGCATTTTATGAACAACATGCATTGTTGTTAAATTAAAAAAGATTCAATCTTTAACATGTTAGATAGAAAACTCACACTTAATATGGAAATCTGAAAACAAAAGAGGCAAATAAGGAAATTTAACAAAATAATTCGGCTCAGATTACGGCAAATCATATTCAAAATGTGAATTATAATAAATAAAGGAAGGAAGATAAAAATAATATTACGAGGCATAAAATTAAAACTTAAAGAAGAAACAAGAAGAATTCAGAAATGTTAATGTGAAGCGATCTAGACTTAAAGAAGAAGCCCGACCTCAAAAAAATATCGCAAACCAAATCAAGGATCAGAACATTGAAAACTAACAAACGAAGTGTATTTATAAAGAAATTAAAGAACAAACATAGAAAGGATCAGAAAGTAAAGAACAAACAAACAGAGAATGGAAACTAACAAGTCAAAAATAGAAGATAAAATCACTGAGAAAGAAGATCGTCGGAACAAGAAATCACTCACATTGGTGAAACGAAGTGTTCTGACCTCAGAAACAACGTTTTTAAGCAGAAGAGATGAATTGTTTTTGATTCAGGCAAACGTAAGATCAGAGAATTCGAAGTGAAAGAAAAACATTAGCCTTCACGACAGAACAAGATTTCTAATACATGCAGGAAAACTTGTGTTTGTTTCTCATTCAGGAAATGAAAAATAGAAATTATGTTAGTTTGCTTAAACCCCAACTATTTATACAAAAAGAGAATGGAAACTAACAAGTCAAAAACAGAAGATAAAATCACTCAGAAAGAAATTGATCGGAACAAGAAATCAGTCACATGAAAACAAACGCACGAATTTGAATAACGTTTGTGAAACAAAGTGTTCTCACCCCATAAACAACGTCTTTAACGTAAGATCAGAGAATTCGAAGTGAAAGCTCCAAACAAACAAAAAAGAACAGCACTAGCTTGGTTTATTTCTCATTCAGAAAGTGAAAATAGAAACTGTGTTAGTTTGGTTAAACCCCAGCTATTTATAAATCGTCCTTCACCACCGGACCGACCTATGAGTCCACCGGATATAGCAGGTACGGAACTGGGAGATGTGGACACGTGGAATCGCTTTGGATCCTATGGTCCGCGAGATTGATTGCCAAAAGCCCAAAACTTTCCCTCACGGATAATTTATGTTTTCTATCTTCCAACTACACGTGGAATCGCTTTTAATCAAGTTTGATTCGGATTTTTCTTATTCTCTAACTTTGCAACCATGACATGATTCTATTTTCTAACTAGCACATAATCATTTTGTCATATATATTGTGTGGTCATGATTAAGTTGTATTTGGGTGCAGGTAAATGAACTTACCACAATATTATGTCAAATTCAGTTAAACTAAAAAGAGTAATATCTTGTTAGTGAAAATATTTATATATTCAACATCTATCATTATTTGTATTATATTTTTTAAAAATCAATAACAATTAAATATGAAAGGTGAATTATATAATAACAATATAAAAAACTCATATACTTTCAATACATATTTTTTTTTTCACTAAACAAAACTCTTTCTAGTTCATCCGATAATTCTTTCTCTCTAAACATGTTAGATAAATTAGTTTCTAACATGTTAGAGATACTGTCTAAAAATATACAATGTTAAAAAAAAGTTCAATGAAGATAAATCTATGTAGCAAACTAATAGGAAAATATACTATTCCAAATTTAGATGTTTTCATCTCAATCAATCTAAAACAAAACCTTTAACAAACGAAAGAAAAAGTTTCTTTAATCACTTGTTATTGCCATGGTAAATATCTAAGCAGATTTAGTATTTATTTTGTGGAAGCTAAGTTAACTGCATATATCACTTGTTTATATTTATAATATTCTAAAATTACACCTTTCATTTTTATTATATATATACATATATGATTGAAAGAAAATCTTCCAACTTTTTATCCCTTATTACATTAATTAAAGATAAAGAAATATATGCACTGTAAATAAATATATGCCACCTTTAATATTTACATAAGTAATGCAAAAATGAATATTGTGAATATGGAGAATGCGTGTATAAATTTGTGCGCGGAAATATAAAGATTGAAATTGTATGAGTTTTATATATTTATTATCTATTTTTTTTTTAATTATTATTGACTCTTAAAAATGTAATATAACTGAATATAGGGATGACAAAAAACTCGACCTGTAAGTACCTATGGAAATATCCGTAATAATAGCTTATGGATGGGAGCATGTTTTGTAATAACCGTTTCGCGAGTACCCGCAAATTTGTATATTTAGTTTTTAAATTAATTTTTAAATATATTTATTATTATTTTAAGATCATATATCATATACTTTATTATTATTTCATAATAAATATACTTGTTTGACTATAATCATAAATTTATCAATAAATATCATATTATTTATGTAATAATTATTTTTACATAGATTATTATAAAGTATATAAATATATAATTAAAATTAAAAACTCGTTGGTTACCCGCAAATACCTACTACCCGCGTGAGTACCCGCAAATATTGTAGGTTTGGGAACATGAAAGCACTACATGTGCCCGCCCATATCCGTTGTCATATTTGACTATGTATAAATTTTTACATTTACAATTGATAAATATTGTACTCTTAATTAAAAGTTATTAATACTAATAGAGAAAAAATGTTTATACTAACACTTTAGTACATTGTTATTGCATTATTTATTATTTATACTTAATTATCATTGATTATTAAATAATAATATAAATGAATAGCGGTGGTATAGTTAATATGTATAAATTTCTATGTTGGCTATACATAAATATTATACCGGATGCACATGAGGGGCGCAAAAAAAAAATGAGTTTAAAATCTATGTACTGATAGTGTAAAGTTTTTTACACTGTCAGTACATCATTCACCATTGATTTGTAATACTTTTATTTGAAAGTCCATATTAGCAAACAAATGAATGGTGGAGATTTGTTAACAGTGTAAAATCCACTTACACTGTCAGTGTACACATATTAAATCCAAAAAAAATACATAAGTGAATTCATTTCTAGGTTGGAGTGAGAGAGGGACTAAGGAGGAAAGAAAGTATATGAATTTCATATATTATTATTATATTATTTATCGTTTATGTTTAATTATTTTTTATTCTTAAAAAAATTAATACAAATGAATGATAATGTGTTGAAAGTGTGTAAATTTTTATATATAATGTATAAAAAGAAAGATTTGTGCGAAGACATATGTAATAAAAAAACAAACGATAAAATCTTGACACACATTAAATTTTAATTCTAATTATAATTTAAACACAAAAAAAAACATAAATACATTATTTCAAAGACTTATGCGGCTGTTTTAAAGAAGCACAACAAAAAAGACTTATGTGGCAACACATTTTTATAATATAATTTATGATTAAATTGTAATAGAATTAAAGTTTTAAATTAGTTGTCTCTACCTACTTCTAAGTTTTTCTCATTCGCCCGTTTTTATCCTCCATAAATATTATTAAAGTCATAAAACAAACGTTTGATTGTGTGAGGCACACTTATTGAACAATCCCAACAAAATACATAATGTTAATTGATTTCTGAATTGGAGTGGGAGAGAGAGTGAGGAGGGAAAGAAAGTTGGTTACAGGTGTAGAAAAGAAAGGGAAAATGGCAATTACTCTTCACTCGCCACCCGTGACAACGACCACGACGTTACCATAAAACAAAAGATATGCTTTCACTCTTTCATTTCCTCCATCGCTAGTTACAAACAATGCTTTGTGCTTCATATTTGACAGATCAATTACTGTTTTTCACACACGATTACGATAGCCTTCAGTCTTTTGCTGTTATCCTCATTTACATTCAGGTACTCCTATTACTTCTACTCCTTTCTTTCTCTGTTCATTAAACTATACAAGATTTAAATGTGAATCTTGAAATGCAAGATTGGATGCGCGTTAATTGGTTCACTGGGAGCATTGTACAATGGAGTGTGTCTTGTAAATGTTGGAATTGCGTTGTTTGCTTTGGTTGCGATTGAGAGTAGCAGTCAGAGTCTCGGCCGTACATATGCTTTCCTTCTATTCTCCGCCATCTTCTTGGATATTTCTTGGTTCATTTTCTTCACTCATGAAATTTGGTATGTATATTAATTAATCAGGAGGGATCCACTTACTCGAGCAAGTTTTTTAAATTTACTCCTCGTCCTAGCGGAAATCCAAAGATTTCAATTAGTGACTAGACTAAAACATTAGATGTCCATAGAATTGATGCGATGATGAGGAGTATTTACTCTTCGAGTAAGTGTATCCTCACTCTTAATTAGTTAGTTATTATTTACTTATTTAATTCAGTTGTCTCGAGGCGCGGCTCAGTGCAACTTTTAGTGTTTATGACAGGTAAGACTGTTTACGTCTATCCTCTGTAGACCGCACTAGGTGAGAGTCTCTTGTACTAGGATGTCCTTGTTTATGTGTCTGTTGTGCTTTGTTGCAAATAGTTGTCATTAGACTCAATAAAAGATGACGGTTTTGTTAGGTAGTTGATAAATCTCTAGCTTCACTGAAAGATGTCTCTTATAGGGTTTAGAGTACTTATGAACTGCTGGGATTGAAGGACTGTAAATTCAACTAGCATTGTTTCCCCTCTTCATCATGTTGAAAGCACTTTTCTAAGCAAGTATTATTTACCAATTACCAATGAGTAACTGTTGTATGTGGTGAAGAGAATTAGTATAAATATTAGTTTAATCAATTTTCTAAGCTTGGATGCATAAAAAACAAGTGACATGGTTGTTTTTTTCTTCTCATTCATATCTGATGAAAAACATTATTTGTGTATGCAGGAATATTTCTTCCAAGGATTATAGCGCACTTTTCATATTTTCAGTGAAACTTACTCTGGCTATGCAAATTGTTGGTTTTATGGTGAGGCTATCATCCTCCTTGTTATGGATTCAAATATATAGGTTGGGTGCGTCCTATGTGGACACAGCTTCTCGATCGGCAGATTTTGACTTAAGGAATGGTTTTTTGAGTCCTGCTCCTGTGACACCTACAGTAGCCAGGCAGACTTCTGGTTCCAGTGAGATGCTTGGAGGCTCTGTCTATGATCCACTGTACTACTCATCCATGTTTGAAGATGGTCAAGAGAACAAACATTCATATGGGGTAAGCTAAACTTCGTTCATAATACAGAACCACATATCCGTTTATTTTTGTTTGGATGATTAAATTTAGTTTTCTATTCGTATGGGCTACATCCTTTGTTGTAAAATTTTATCTACACTGTTACATACTCTAGGGATAAACAATTTTATCTACACTGGTATCTCAAGTAAACTGGTGCCCTAACTTGTTGGCTTGAATCTTGGTGTACAGTTCAATGGTCATTAAATTGCCTACAGACAGGAACCGATGCACTTGAGGCACAGTGGAATCTCAAAAATGTCATTCTTGATATATATATATATGTGCATGTATGTATATATGTACGTAAATGTCAAAGGGTGAGCCTCAATGTCATGGTAAGATTGTTTGAATTGTGACCTGGAAGCCTTGGGTTCAAATCCTAAAAACAGCCTGTTCGCTTGCGAGGATAAGGCTGTGTTCATCTACGCTCTTCAGAGTTCATACCTCACTAAGTGAGAGCCTGTGTACCAGACCCACCTTTTTACATGTATGTATATGTGTATGACTGTATTTTATGATAACAAAATAACCGTTCATGTATACAATCTATTCTTGGTCATAAGTAAGCAGCCAGTTAACTAGTCCAGTAAATAATTAGTGTAGTAAGATATTTGGTAGTTTCAGAATGCATGATAAATATACTTTCCTCTGTGAATGTGAATAGTTTGTTTGAAGGGCTGATAATAAAGTCCTATTTAGTACTTAGCATCTGCCTCATTTGTGGCCCTGTAAATAACTATGCAATTTGTGAATTTTCCTTGGCTATATATTGATGAATGATGATAATGAAAAATTATACATTTTTTAGGATATAAGGTTTTGCTAGTGGACTTCATGTTCTATTTCAAAGCGTTGGTATTTTTGTTGCACCTTTTATATTTCATCATCATATTCCTTTATATATTCATTTCTCTATTCGGATAAACCTCATTAGGTTTTCTCTATTACATTTCATTTGGTTGGTTGGTTGTAGATGTGCAACCATGACAGTGTTGCGAACGACTCAACTTCAGTCACTGAAGCTTCTCATAAGTCATATGTTGGCAGATCTTTCCAGGCTGTGGGTGTAAGTACTATCCTTCTTTCTTTTGTATTTTCTTCCATTTTTCTTAATGAATTTCTCTCCAAAAATGTCAACTGACATGTAGAAATCGGTCCTATTTGGAGTTTCTTTGCAAACAAATGCCAGCCAGCCTCAATATGTTCTCACATGGAAGACTACATTAGAGGTTGTATGTAGAATTTCTTGCCATACCACTATTTGTGTAGGCTGTGCACTCTTGAAACCAATTTCACCCAGTAACTGACACGTTGTATCAACTCACTGGTAGCTTGAGCACCATAGTCTATACTATTCAATCTAGTAACCTGAAATAAACCTAGGAAAGATTATTTGATGGTCCCGGACACATCTTTATTGTTGATTGTACATTAATGACTTAAACTTATAAGTTTATTCCAAATCAGCAACAAAAATGTATCCCAGACCATTGGTCCGGGAACATCCAATAATTTCTCACTATCTAGGGGACATACCCATCATCAGAAAAATCTTCTAACTCCTCCTAGTGACTGTGATCTATATACAAAATACAGGATCTATATACAAAACATTTTAAGATTATACTACACTGAACCCGAAGGAGCAGTCCCAGCAGAGGACACAAATAGACAACCTCACAGACTATGAAGACAATGCCTGATGATTTTGATAGGATCAATTCCCATCTAAAATCAGAAGTGAAACTCCACACGGAAATGAAAGGGGGAAATGATTTACACTTTTACTGATTGAATTGAAAAGGAATTACAGAATTGAAGAAAGACAGAATGTAAGAGCAAATGCTCCCAGCAAGGAGAAGACCTCCTAACCCCAAGCTTACAGTGGAAAACCCAAATACAATTCCCAGCCACCTCTCTTTAAACAGATCCCATCCTATCTTTTACTCTTTCTTCTAACTATCCCCTCTTACCCCTTTGTTACATGTTTTTTTCCATTCCTGATTAGTTTTTTGGGGTTGGCCCAGTATCCTATATCAAAGTCACTGAAAGATAAATCAATTTCTCATCCAACTTCCTATAACTGGGTCTTGCTGAGCATCTCATTAGCAGTTTCACTTGGATCGTGTCATTGCCCCTAATATTTCTCACCTTTGTTGTCACTTCACATAAAGGAGTCGAACCTTGAATTTTCCTATTTGTTCACTCAAATTTGATTTTATTCATCACATTTTGATGTCTACTGGCATCTTGGAGCTACCAATATTAAATCTGTCTAATCTAGTTATTGATTTATGAATATGAATGACCTGGTCATCTTTCAAATGCTAATATTTTTGTATTAGACAATTTAGTTGTTCTCGTATTACATAGCATGTTATATCCTCGGTCACTTCTAATCTGCTTTGATCTTTGCAGGAAGAGAATGGACCGATCAAGATGGAGCTTGTTTAAAATAGAATCCGAAAAGCATTTTTCTTCACTCCTGTTGTAGTATGAATTTCTTTTTCATTATTTCAGCAACCCTGTATGGGAGTGGCTCTTGTACTATCCTCTTTGTTGGGAAGTTGCTCCCCTTGTAAATGATGCTGGGAAGGAGAGTCGCGAGTTTCATCTTGAAGCAGTAACTGAATATGTTTGTGAAATCAAGCTAAGAAGCCAAATTTGTTGGTATCAAAATATGAGTTTCACATTACTGACAGATCTGCACACTGGCAAGCAGTTTTGATCCCTGAAATCTTGCTTTGCAAGCAACATCTGGGTCGTTTATGGAAAGGATGCCTGGTATATAATGTTCTATTTTCAGGTTTATTTTTTCATTTTTTTTCTTCTTTTCGGAGTTGAGTACGGCCAGATAGTGAATCTAGCTTAGAAGGGCATACACAGGCAAAATAGTTTATTTTCATTTATTTTTTTGAAACTAAATCCATACAGTATTGTAGATGCTGTGAAACCAATTAGTGTTTTATATGGAATTGAATAGCAAATATTGTACTGTCAATTCTCCTACACGTTGAACTAGTCATACATACATATATGATAGGGACTAAAGAGAGGGGGAAAAGGATTTTCTTCTTGCAAGTTAGCCTCTGTATAAACTTTCCCTTTAACTTGGGGAATTTTAGTATAACCTTATGTAAATCCAAAAATATATTTTAAACATTTGTTAATTTTAGCTTTCAATTTGTACATCCAAAAACTTAACATCCAATTTGATAAAAAAAAATATTGGTTGGGAAAAAATATTTTAATAAAAAATTTTACAATTTTATGACAAACACAGGTGGCACATGAATGGTACCTCAAATGTGGTCTCCCACATTTCACAATCAAAATGGATATTATAATACTCAACAATTTTTTTTGACTGAAAACAAATAAAAATCCCATGTCATCTTAACAGAAGAAAAGAGGTCACCACAATAGGGAAATAACAGAAACAACTGTATATGGATGACTGCAAAACAGGTGACCAAACTAATAATTTATTCAAATTGAAAATTATGCATCCAATGTTGAATGGAATAGGCAAGTTTAGAGGTATGAAGAACCTCTTCCTTTTAATGGGTGATCATTTCACAGTCAAGATTTTGATAACTGATGCAGTGCCCACACGATGCAGAGCCACAACAGAATCCCCATACTTGCAGAGATTCTTTGTCTTGGCATGTTGAATGGCGAATTCTATTTCTTCTTCTGTTGTTTCTGCATTAGAAGCTCTAGCAGAAGCTGCACATAATATTGGAACCAACCCTCGGAATATCAGACTATGCCTTGCAGGGGCCTCATCACTGCATGTCCAGTCAAAGGAATCAGTTGAAATATCGGGGACAACCACGGAAAGAATTGGCATGGATGGCCTATATTTAGCCACTAATTTTGCAGTACTTCCTCCTCTAGTCAGAACCAATATAAGAGCAGCTTTAGCAGAGTTGGCTGTTCTAACAGCAGAAGAAGCAAGACTCTCCAGTGGGCTCATGGGTACTGGTGAGTGCTCCATAATCCTTTTGAATACAAGTCCATAGTCAACAGTGCTCTCGGCTTCAAGACATATTTTAGCCATTGTTCTAACAGCAAGTTCTGGGTAAGCTCCAGCAGCAGTTTCACCACTAAGCATCACACAATCTGTGCCATCAAGCACTGCATTGGCAACATCAGTCGCTTCAGCTCTTGTTGGTCTGGGAGATTTGATCATTGACTCCAACATCTGAGTAGCAGTGACAACCGGTTTTCCTTGGATATTGCACTTGTAAATCATCACTTTCTGTGCAAGAAATATCTTCTCTATTGGAATTTCCATTCCAAGGTCACCACGTGCTACCATAAACGCGTCTGTATTTGCAAGGATTTCATCAAAATTTGCAACTCCTTCCTGGTTCTCAACCTGCCACATGTTGAAGTAATGGACAAAAAAGATCACAAACAAGTAATAAATATAGACATGTAAAACGGATAGCAAATGTCAGAAGATACACATGAGATACGTTCTGCAATAACACATGTTAATGTGGATGCAACAAGCGTCTGCAATCCTCTATACTGCAGGAAATCAGCATTCTCCAAGCAAATGTTTTAATGAGCATAAAATGGAGGGGATTATGACAACATTACTGATTCTCAACAAATAAGACCTCAATACACTTGAGACACATATAAATAGGAAAAAATATCAAATGGGACCCATAAATAGGAACGGTGGGAGTATATTTTCTATGAAAAAGAACACTACATACCTTTGACATGAGAAGAATGTCCTTAGCATGCTTTCCCAGCAGTTTCCGAACTTCCACCAGGTCAGAACCTTTTCGGACAAAAGAAAGTGCAATCATGTCAATCTTATTTGGTACTCCCCAGCCTAAGATATCTTCCTTGTCTTTCTCGGTCAATGTTGGGAGATCAACTACCACTCCAGGCAGATTAACATTCTTTCTCTCACCGAGAGTACAAGTGTTCTCGCATCGGCATCTAACTAAGCCCAATTCTGTGTCACATTCCAAAACTTTAAAGGATATTGTACCATCAGAGCAGAGTATGACCATCCCAGGCTTTACATCCACAGCCAACTTTTTGTAGCTCATAGAGATCACTTTCTCATCTCCCTTTATGCTGTAATCGGTTGAAATGGTTATTTCGTCACCCTGTTTCAGCTGGATTGGTTTGCCATCCTTGAGAAATCCAGTTCGAATCTCGGGGCCCTATAACAACATAGATAGATATGATGAAACATAAGGAACTTGACATTGTTAGTTTCACTCTTTCAATCCCTGAAGAGGGCAACGTTTAGAAAACAGAGGTTCTAGAACTAGAATAATCACACAGTAACACACCACACATTTTTTTAACCACTCAAATCTGATTTTATTAATACATTATATGTGATCCATTTGCCTATGTCATTATACAGTGCCTCATGCTACATTTTCATTGAAATAGTGAGGCGTTCCAAGTGTACATAAGAACCTCTTGAAATGGTTGAAACTTGAAACAAACCTGCTTGGATAGATTTCACACCAACTCAGAATGCAAGATAGGAAACACAATATGAGCAAATGATCAAGACAACCTATTTAGACAACTTACACCAATACTTGATATTATAAAACTATCGAGAAGTTGTGCATTTAAAGAAGTGTAAAGCATTTTCCACTTATACATATGAAGGAGGATGTGCCTTGATGCAACAATAAGGACTACTAAGGTTGCTTGCCTAATGATATGGAGGTTAAGAAGAGTTCAAATCTTGGAAACAACCTCTTTATTTTTTCACTTGCACCCACTTATTTTCATCCAACGGCGTAACTTTATTAATACTTTAAACAGTTGGATGAAAACTAATACTCCATCCCGTCTCAATTATAAGCAAACAAAATATCAACATTTTTTTGGACTCCAATATAAGCAAATTTAACTATTCCAATATCGTTTTAATTGAAACAATTTCACATATAACAGATGGTGAATAGTTATTGTAATTATCAGTGTTTTTTTAATTAAAACAAAACAATTAATTATCTTTTAACTAATTTCCTTAATATGTATGAAATTAGTTAAATTTGTTTATAAAATATATCAGATAGATTTATAAACAAATTTAACTAACTTCACACATATTAATAAAAATAGTTCAAAGATACTTGATTACTTTAATTTAATAAAAACATAAAAATAATTACAATTACTATCAGTATTTGTTAGTGAAATTGTTTCAATCAAATATTGGAAATAATTGAATTAGACAAAAATATATTGATATTTTTTGTTATAATTAAAAAAAGAGTTTAAAATCTATGCACCGTCAGTCATTTACTATTTATTTGTATTATTACTTTTGTTTGAAAATCAATAATAATGTCGTAGATGATTGTTACACTGTCAGTGTGTATGGGTATTACATCCTTAGAAAAATAGGAGTTATATAAAAAAACATATTCAATGAGAATTTCCTCACATGATGATGTTCTTTCATACTTCAGATGCAGAGAGAAATTGATAGGGAAAGGAGTAACAATCCCCTGCTCACAGCACTCATCTTCATTCTTAATCGCAAATATTTACAATCATAAACCAAAAAATGCAACAAAAACATCAACAATCATTTTCTGACAGTTATCACGGATCAAACCAAGACATTAAACAAAACCTAACATTCATAAACAAATAAAATCAAATCTGAACGAGAACATTAAAAAAACAATATACCTTAGTGTCAAGCATGACGGCGCATAGAATACCGGTATTTTCCATGGCGATCCTAACGTTGTTGAGAGTTTCTTGATGATATTCATGAGATCCATGAGAGAAGTTGAAACGAGCAACGTTCATTCCAGCTCTTAGAAGCTTCTCTACCATTGGCACAGACCTCGATGCGGGTCCCAGAGTACACACAATCTTCGTTTTCGGTCTCTTCTGTCCAACCGTTACCACATCTTCTCCGCTTCCGTAACCACCCATCGTCTCTCTCTCTCTCTCTTTCAGATTGAAATGCTTCTCAAATGAATGCGAACGAAATGGGTTATTATTTTATAGAAATAAGGGAGACGCTGTTGTGATTCAGGAATGGAAATATTCGTTATACATTTTCTTATTCCATAAAGAAATAATATTTTACTTCCAAATTTTGGATATTCTACTTTATTCTATAAATAATTCCATTTTCGTTAGATTGTTTATGACATTTTTATTACATAGGTTCATTTCCGGTAAACAAAACGGTGGGAATAAACCACATGAAAAGAATTAGAATGCAGGACTAACTGTATTTGACCTTACTTGCATTATTACTCCCTTTAAGATTCTAATGTTATATGATTTACTACTAGATCTCAAAAATATGAGAAGGTCAGTTATTAGATGACTAGAACTCTCAAAATCATTAATTTATTATCATAAAATATAATAATATTGGTAATATAAAAAAATAATTTTTTCGAATTTATGGGGCTAATGTCATAAGGATAAAAATATTGTAGTTAGTGGATAAAAGATTGTAATATTTGATTAGTTTTGTGAATGTAGTTAGTGTATTATTCATCAATTATTTATATTAATTTTATTTAATAGTTAATCATTTAAACATAAATGATAGGTGATATAATTATTGTCTAAAAATCTCTTACACTATAAATCTGCAGGAAAACTAACTTACAGTTTGTAGTTGTGAAGGTAGCATGAAGCTTATAGTTGTGAATGTAGTTTAGCTATTTGGTAAAACAAGCTTTGTAACAATTTAAAACTTACAAAAATGACTAAAAATGACATACATTATTTATTTATTTTGTTATTTAATAATTGAAGTAATTAAATATATAGATAATTTAAAATAATAAATTATTTTTATATTTTAGTTGTAATTAAATATGTAATATTTTATTTATTATTTTTTATTTTAATATATATTTTTGTTTTCAATTTTTTCCCCAAAAATGTTGGTGTTACATAAGTATATAATATTCTTGTATCATTGACTATATATATGTATATCACTAAAAGATATAATAAGAAAATATTTCATTCAAAATATATACCCCAATATTTAATAGTCCTCCATGATGTATAAACTTTTCATATCTTTTTCAAAAAGTTTTAGAAATTGAATGACATTACATATATTTATGATTATGAAGATTGTGTAAAAAATTAAAATAATATTCCGAATGCATGCTAAGAGTAGAATAAACTTTCTTCTTACTATTTATTATGTCTTTGAGCTTTTTTGTAGTAAAGGAAATTTCATAATAAAAAAAAAAGAGAAATTAGATAAGTAAAGGGTGAATAACATATTTATTGAAACATATAAATAAAAACAACAACACAAGGAATTAATAGAGAAAATCCTTTAAAATCTGAATAACTACGAAGACAACTCTTCACGTACAATAGATGAGAATAGAAACCAAAGAAAATCCTATATAACAATTTAACTTTTACATCAAACAATATCATATATCTCAGTGTATAGATTCAAACAAAAGGAGGGGCTCTAACTATGTCACATGTAATTATGTCATAGAAATAAAATGAAAAAATACAGAATCAATAGGGTCTTTTATCCTATATAAAACCCTATAAATTGTGTAATATATGTGAAATAATAATTAATAGGAAGCCACATGAACAGAGGGGTTGTTGGTTTTTTTTTATGTGAATGAAATGTAAATGAAGGAAGGTAGGAAGATAAGGATTTGTTTAATTGATGATATGTAATGTAATTTGTTAAAATATTGAAGGGAAAAATTGAAAAACGAATTATTGAAAGTTACTTTCACTTTCTAAATGCTACTTTCTGAAAAGTAGTTTTCAAATACTACAATCCCTTTTTAAAAAGATATGAGTTTCACTTAATTTTTGTTTACCAAACGTCTCTGATAGTTCTTTGAGTGACTCAGAAAACTATGGACTATATGAAAATCTAGTTTTTAGGATACAACCATTTTTTCTTTAATTTTGTTTGACATATTGTGTTTGCTATATCTAGAATGTTAAAGATATGTATGGCGAAATTAGTTTTCCAATAGAATAATATTTATGTATTGATATTATAAAGATTTATACTATGTCAATGTATCATTTATCTTTTATTTATGCAGTGACAATATAAAAAGTTTTTACATTGTCAGTATATACATTTTTTCTCTTTCCAATATACTATGGGCACACATGATTCTTCAAATACCAGGGGTTGACTAGAAGCTCATCCTTTATCTTGGTTATAGAATATTACACCACCCATGTTTTTTCTTCTTACGGTGATATAATCTTAATGGAGGAATCTTTGTAATCACAAGGCTCCTGTAAGCATCATATAAATTATTTTTTATTTTTGTTGATTAGTACATCCCACAATATCAATGTTAAACTTTTTAGTATGGTGAAAATGAGTTGATTTGACTTTGGTTCAAGTGATCTTGATTCAAATCAATTTATAAAATAAATAAAATATATATTATATTCATATATCTGTATAAAACTCTATTTGTATAGTAATCATAAAATGTTTTTTTACTGATTTTACATTATATATCATAATTCTTTATATATTTTGACATTATATATAATATATTTTTATATATTATATTTATATATAATCGAACTTGTTCATTAATCTTATGAGTCGAATTATATTTGACTCAACTGAATTATTTAACAAGCTAAATTTAAAGTTTAAATTTAATTGATTTTATTTATGAACTAAGTTTATAGAGTTAAATAATGAATCAAGTCTCAAAAGAATGTAGATTTAATTTGGTATTCATACTTTTTCAATTTGACTAATATCAAGAAAATCAAATTTTCATTTAGTTAAGGGATGTAATAACTTAGCAGGAAAATATTGAATGTGAAAGTTAGTAAAGAAAAAAGACAATAATCAGCCTTACCCTAATCAACTATAAAAGAAACAAGCAGAAAATATTTCAAATTTCAAGTATAGAAGCAATTTAATATATATCCAAATCGATTAAGCCAAATATCTATATCATTCAATAACCTTCTTGAGTTCATCTAGCAATATTATTGGTTAACTTGGTGCTTTCAATCTGTATCATTTGCACACTTGACTACTCATATGAGTATTTGACTCATCTACCACTTTTGCTAAAGTGTTCTTATAATGATTAATGAGAGATAAATGTTACCCGTTCTAAGTTGTGTGAAAAAGTGACAAGCACATGGGGATAAATGTTTCATTCATCGTTGTAATTTAGTAATAGAACTGAATATAAAATTATGTTTTAGTTAACCTAAATTAATTATAAATTTTATTATAGGATCTAAACCGAGCTGATTATGAATAGTTTGGTTCTGCGATTTTCCTATTTTTTTTTATAAATTATGTATCTTTGAAAGTTTAAAATGTATTGCATGAACATTGTTGGTCCATAAAATAAAATAAAAACACTGCTATTGTTATAGTCTACGTATTTAAAAGTTAATAATATATATAATTATAATTAGTAGTGTATATAACAATTTAGCATATATAACAATTTATAGTTTAACACATACATATAACAATTTAGTACGTAATAAACATATAACAGAAAATATATAACAATTTAATAAAATATATAACTATAAAATTCACAAAAATGATAATTTATGTCATAAAATTGGCTGAAGAATTCAAATAATAGTATAACATCATTCTCTTGTATCTATTTCTTTAATATGAGATTTGGTTCGAACAGTTTCTAAATTTCAAAAACAATGAACCAAACTTATACAATTCCTTAAAAACCATATCGAACTACAAAACTGAACCACATTTTATGGTTTCGTTTGGTTTATCTTGTAACACTTCAGTTATGACATACGACCTCTCAGACCCATGAATATATTGAGCGTGTCACTGTAGTATTTTATTCCCCTCCCAGGGGGGCCTTCCGCTACTCGAACTCGTGACCTCAGGGATAAATAGTCACTATACCACTGAATCGCTACCATTAGCGGAAGGCTCCCTGGGAGGGGAATAAAATACTGCAAGAGTATTTAAGCTTAAGAGGTTGCACGCTCAATATATTCATAGGTCTTAGAGGTCGCATGTCAGAACTGAGGTGTTACATGTCTAACCTATTTTACGGTTTCAATTGAAACCACGAATGCCCCTAGCACATGTGAAGCTTAGGGCATAGAAGGTGTGTATAACTACGAGAGAACGACTGAACGCCTAACAAGTTAGATTGTGACTCCTACTATTGCATGATGTGTTCTTGGAAGGCGCAACAAATGTGATGGTTCGAGACCTTTAAGGACAAGAAATCCATTTTAAATAAAACTACCTCTAATTAAATACATTTATTTTTAATTTACATACTTTATTATTGTTTATTTTTACAAATCATATAGTGATTTTACTATATTTTATAGTTTTACTTTAAGTTTATTTAGTGAATAAAAAATATGGTTAAAACTTTAAAACTTTTGGAATTTAAAATTTATAAATTAGTATGTTTTTCAAATTTGGTGTTAAAGTTTTATATAGTCTCTAAAAATCAGCTTTGTTGGAAAAGATTATGAACATAAAATGGAATATCTTGTAGCTACTTAGTTTTTATAAGTTTTTTAGGAGGACATTTGTTGGAAAGCCACCAATCCCAGAAGGTAATAGTTTCTTATATTGTAAGTATTTTTTATATTGTCACTAAATTAAACATTATTGATTTGTTAACCATCATTGACTCTCAAATAAAAGTAATAATACAAATCAATAGTGGATAATGTGTTGATAGTGTAAAAAACTTTACATTAGTGGAAGTCTTGACTTTCAATTATGGAATTTTAAGTAAATTCCAGATATTGAAAGGAGGCCGAGATAAATAAGAGTATGAATCTCTTTATCATTTTGCTTTCAATAGTATTTTAGAAATGTTGCTACTTTTAGTTCCATTTATATTCATTCGTATAAGGGAATAATTGTTGTGTGATATGCATTCATTTCATACAATGTTACTCCCAACTTTGCATTGTGTTAAAACTTTATCAACTCTTATATTATCAAGTTTTATACTCTATCTTTGTCAAACATGCTAAACAAGGCTAAATATATGAATGTGAAGACTATATATGACAATGAATATGTTTCTGAGAATCATTGACAATTGCTATAATACAGGTTAACATATTTTATAGTGTAACAAGATATAAGCCTTTGTGTGATGTTCCACGCATTCCTTCATGATCAGAAGAGAGAAGGGTTTAAATATTTTTGAGACAATTACTCCTACACACAATCAATAAAATATTTACAACATATTAAAATTTTAATTCTAATTAAAATTTTAAAATTTAGTCATAAATGATAATAGGAAAAAAAATATAAGTACACTTATCTCTAAATATAATATGTTTGATATGTTTTCATAATTTTGTCGGGTAGATCATGAAAACCAAAAGTTGTAAACATTTAAGGAGTGAGATTAGAAAAGAATTAAAAAGTAGGATTTTTTTCGTATTAATCATTTTGGGTAAAGAAATGAGTCATTTCAGGGTGTATAGTTGTCATTCCCAATAAGTGTCGCTCATAGAAATTAAATAATTGATCTTTTGATCATCCTATAAATTTAGTGAAACCTTATATCACTAGACAACAATTTTATTGTAGAAAAAAGTAGGATTATAATCAAAACTCGTGCAACTCTTGAAAATTAAAAACTTAATTAAGTTTTTTAATAACATTTGAGATGACTATTATTGGTGAAGAAGATTTTCTATTTTGTGTAGTGTATGCGCTGGTGCCACATCCATCACAAGGTAAACAAATAAATTAGACTTTTGCTAAAATAAACTAAAATAATGAAAAATAAATATTTAATTGAAATTTAATATACAAATCAATTAGTAAATGATATATAGCAAAAGGAAAAAGGTTCTTTAAGTTTTCAATTTGTCAGGACATATAGCTTTACTTAATAATCAACCTCTGCCAAAATGTTCTGTGAGCAATTGTTCAGAGACCGTATATACTACATGGCACGGTATGGTCAGTCATAAACGGTATGGCATTTATAAAAAATATAATTTAATAAGGGTGTCAGTTTTTTTTGGTACTATTAATTGTATTTTTTTCATTTTTTTTGTACTATCAATTGTATTTTTTTTATTTTCTTTTTAAGGAACTAATCATTTTGAGATTTATGGTTGTTCCTTCCAACAAGTGTCACTCCTAAGAATTGAATTATCTACGAGATCCAATAACTCTTATATCACTAGACCAAGTGCGAGAGCTAATTATCTTCCCCTAAATAAGTGAACGCCTTTATTTAGTCATAAAATAATATTTTATTTCCTATAATATATTGTGAAAGCAAGAGATTATGTATTAATATATTTTAGATTAATATATTAATATCAATTATAATTAAAGGGGTGTAAACAAACAAATTTAACTTGCTTTCAGGGTAAATAAAACCAGATTTCAAAGTTTGAATAGTTTTATTTAAACACAATAAGTTAGAAAAACATAAAAGTGTCTTTTTTTGGTGTAGTGTGGAACTAAAATTGTAAATTTGGAATTGTAATTTAAATTTTAAGATGTCGAATTTTAATTCCATGTTTGAATTGTACAAAGAATTAAATCATATTATAATTCGAATTCAATTATATTGTGAAAGCAAGAGATTGTGTATTAATATAGTTGACATTAATAATTTTAATATCAATTATAATTAAAGGGATGTAAACAAACAAATTTTACTTGTTTTCAGGGTAAATAAAACCAGATTTCAAAGTTTGAATAGTTTTATTTAAACACAATAAGTTAGAAAAGCATATTATAATTGCACTTATATTTTTTGTATGTGGAACTAAAATTGTGAATTTGGAATTGTAATTTAAATTTTAAGATGTGGAATTTTAATTTCATGTTTCAATTGTAAAAATAATTAAATCATATTATAAATCGAATTCAATTATATTGTTTAGAGAGAGAAAAAATCTAAAATTCGAATAAAAAATATTTTTTAAAAACTGAAATTAGTTAAATTACTATATAATTTAATGTATGAATTTAGCAAAACATTTGAACTTATACTATTAATATATTCACATGTATTATCGTATCTTTCCACTCGCATTCCTAATTTTCAGATCGAATATAATGTATATTCCTTATATACTAGAAATTCTTTACAAATCAAATATTATTGTGTATAAAATAACTGTGGTAGAACATTAATTGCTTATTTGAACATCTCAATTGAGTAGAAGGATCTCAAACAAAGTCAATAAATGACTATATAGCTAAATATTGACAATCGAAAGACTGAAATATGAGAAAGAGAAACCATGTAAGGTATTGATGAATGATGGATGGTAATACCTCTTCGGTGAGAGTGAGCATGCACAAAGTTAGCAACATAAGTAATACATTATAAAATATGCATTTTATAACTTGATGGAGCAATGAAACTATAACGTAAAGAAATTGAATAGTAGTTTTGAAATTATAATATGCATTTTAAACCAATAATTAATGTGTATTCATATAGAAAAATTAATGAGTAAATTGGATCATATAAATTATACATGTCTGATTACTAATTGTCGCTTAGTCTTGTTTTGCCTATAATTTAACATTAAAGTTTTTCATACTTACCTTAATATATGTATGGTCATATGCTTTGAAAAGTAATTAAATTAATTATTATAATTTGGTATTAGAAGGTACATTACACTATTTCAACAATGAAGGATAAATTAGGTATAAAATTATTTATATTTATGGTTTAAAATGAAAAAAAACGAACGTATACGTTACAACAAACCCACATAGTGGTAAAGATCTTTCTCTTCAAGACTTACATAGAGTTTATGGGTAGAGAATGGAGGAGATTAGAGGCATATTAAGGTTCGTAACAAATAAAGAATATAAGGATTTCATACGATATCTCAAAAAGAATTAGTTCATAACTCTTAATGGAAAACTTTTAAGTATCAAAAAAAAGAAGATAGAATTATACATATTAACATATGACATGTTTAGAGTAAGTATTAAATATGTGGAAGTATTAGACCAAGATTTGAGTCATGCCGTCTTGGTCAAAAGAAGTTACGCACAACTTATTAATTTCAATACCAACCATCAATCAAAGTTGAAGGATTAATTGTTAAGGAAAGCAAGTGGAAATAAAAATAATTAAATTATGTTCTTTGAAATCAATAAGAATGTCAAAGTTCATAGTGCTCTAAAACATACATATAGAATCCTTTATAAGGAAATAGTTCATATATGCATTCACTAAAACTATTGCTTATTGTGTCATTATTTATGGAACAACATAAAACTAGTATAATTGCATATTCTAATTACAGGTAATGGTATATTTTTTTTTGCATTTCTTTAATTTGTAAGAGAAATTTTCTGATGATCATAAGATATGCAATTGATTCGAATCATGTTATGCGTATGAAAAATAATTTATTGATATAATAAAACTTAATAAAGTGATATCTATGCCTCAAATTGAACTAGTCTAATCTTAAATTAAACATCATTACATGTAACACTTTTAAAGTATTTATTGAACATGTGGAAGTATTAATCCAAGATTTGAATCTGGGTCAAGAGAAATTATATGGCTCATTATAATATGACCAAACCTTACTCAAAATAGAATAATCAATTGATAGATATAGCGAATGCATTTTAAACAAGTAAAAAATAATTAATTTTTTTTTCGAAATCGATGTCAAAGTTCATATATGCATGCACTTAAGATAAATATAGAATCATTTATAAAGGAACAAAAACATTAAAGGTAGTAAATTGATAAAATTATTTAATATAATCATCTAATTAGTAATTCACAAACACTCACAAGAATTCTCAACCATACTCGATGTTTTTTTATCTTTTTCTTCAAGTTTCTAACTAAGTCAAAGGATTCAATAGCATATGGCCATACAATCCTAAATATTTTTTCTTTTATGGATGTACAAAATTTATTTCTCCCTTGATAAATACCACTTACATTTCAACTCTTTATCACAATCTCACACAAGTTTAAGTTTGAAAATAAATATTCATTTTCTTTGGAAGGTAATTCACAATGTTAGGTGGACTATTTGTTGGAGACTCATGGGATAGAAAACTCAAGCGAAAAATTGAGGAGTTATGTACCATGGATAAAGATTCAGAAGAATTGTCACTCTCTTTGAGTCTTGGAAGCAACAACATGGTGCATGAATCATCCAAGAGGAAGGTCGAAGAGAGTTCACATTTTGATCTAAAACTTGTCGAAAACTCCAACAATAAGGAATTGATCAAAGCGAATGAGCAACAATTCTCTTGTAAGTTTTGCTGCAAGAAATTTCCCAACTCCCAAGCTTTGGGAGGACACCAAAACGCTCATAAGCGTGAAAGGAACCTCTTCAAGATGAACAGAGAACTTTCTATGGGTACTTTTGAAGCTGGTTTTGACCCATATCCTTATCCATCAATGACAAATTATCACCACTTTCCTGATTCACATCCTTATAGGGCTCATATGCACCCAATGGCTCACATGTCTCTCGTACATTGGCGTCGTTTCAAAGTTGGTTATGGCAACCAAGTGATGTACAACATGCCTTTCTTGGGTCACCAATTTGGGATGACTTTCGATCCATCCACTACAAGTGTTGAACCTCCACATAGATTGACTCATAAAGATGCATACTTTGGTTATGACCTTCCTCAAATTTCTCCACTTGGAGAAGATATAATTAATAGATCTATCACTACTCATAACGATCTTGGAGGCCTTCAAGGAAATCATTATATAAGGAACCAATAGGTTTTATCTACAAGGCAAACTTGTTCCTCAAGCTTTAATATTTTGTTAGGCCAAATCTGATCTATGATAAATGACTATATAGTCTCTCTTGTTTCCTTTGATAATTCTTATTTTTTGTCTCTGATTGGTTAGGATATCCTAACCAATAATTTAATGAGACTAATAAATAAGAACCTATCATGTTTAAGGCTTTTAAAATAATTTTTTTCATTTTGTATTTTTTTACTATTACTACGCTTATGATTTTTTTATTTACCTTGTCAATTGGATTCCAATGTTTAAATGTTTTGCAAATTGAAATAAATTTGTAATTTAATTTTCAAATGAAAGGTATTGTCTATATCTATTTGGTTATGGTGATTTCTACCTTGATATAAGTAATGAGTTTAGATATAAGTAACGAGTTTAGATATAAGTAAAGAGTTTAGTTAAGTGCAATTATCACGGGGGTAAAAATTGATATATATATATATATATATATATATACTATCCATCACCGATAACTCATCTTCAATAATGTCAAACTAGGGAAAAGTGTGATCAATTAGAGTTCATGCATGTAATTGTGGCATCCCCATTCGTGGAAGCTTCTTTATCTTATTTTTTACTTTATCTTTTATTTTATTTATCTTTAAGTTCCCTCTCTTCAAATAAAAAATTCTTAGAGGATTTACTCATGTAAATTCAATAAGACAACATAATATATTACTAAGTTATACACATCAATAATTAGTTTTTAGAAGAAAAAGAATGGAAAATGACATATTCGGTAACTTGTATATCTTTGAGAGACAATTTAAGAGTTCCAAATATATTTTACATTAGAAGATACATTTTTCTTAGTTGTCTTGCTTAAATTTATGAGTTTAAAATCTATAGACTGACAATGTAAAGTTTTTTACACTTTCAGCCTATCATCCACCATCGATTTGTAATATTTTTATTTGAAAGTCAATGATAGCTAACATATAAATAGTGATGATTTACTAAAAATGTAAAAAACACTTATATTATCAGTGTATATATATTAAATCCTAAATTGGCAAACACATTTTCATTATGAGGAAATTTATAGAGTGAGATGGAATGATGACATTTAGAGATAAATCAAAGATATTTATTAGATATATTAGAGTATATATATTGAAAAAGTGTTGAAATGCTTAAACATGCAAATAAGTTTGTCTAAGGCTCAGTTCCCTTATACTTAGGAGGAAAATGACCACATGGATTAGACTCCATATATACCCATAATAAGATACCACTCAAATCTAAGTGATCATTAAAAGATAACTATCAAAAACATTCTAGAATACTTGATAATGACTAAGGATATATTCTTAATATATGAAGGGGAAGAAGATCTATCTAGAAAGGATTACATCTATACTAACTTTCAGTCTAATAAGGATAACTCTATATTGCAATCATTTGTCATTGTTTCTTGAGTATTGGAAATATAAGTTGGAGGAGCAAATGGTTGAATCTACCACTAATGCCAAGTATATTTGTTTTCCCCAAAGAAGGGGTATCATTAGGATCAAGAAGCTCTTTAATGAACTTGACATGATTATTAGCACTTTAGACTTATATTGTATTCATATTAAAGCCTATTACATAAACTATGTAACGCAGATCACACAAGGTGAACAAAGATTGTAGGTGTGAAAAGGAAGAAGAGAGAAAGGAAAAGATGATGGTCATGTAATAATTTAATCTCAAATTTTAGATGTAATTATAATGGAGTTAGGATCCATTAATACCATGTATCAAACTTAACACTAACACCAAATCTAATTCATTTATCTTATTTACATCTAAAGGTCAAGATATACTCATTAAAAAACATGAGTATGACATTATTTTTGCTTCTCAAATCTCAACCTACCATCCTCTCTCTTGGTCTAGTTTTCTAGTTTCATAATTGTCAAAACAAAGTCAGTTCTTTTTATACTAAATCCAATATTATCAAATTTTGTTCTTAGTAAATCTAGTACCAAATTGTCCCAAAACATCACAATAAGTTTAGGACTTTAGGCATCTCATCATAAATACATCAATTAAGTGCAGAAGTGTATCATCACTCCTCAACACACAAAAATGCAGCCTCTTGAGACAAATAAGCTAAGCTAACGTGAAGATAGGGATGAAAAAATTAAAGCAGATAAGAATAGATAGATAAAAATCTAATTAAAAGGTAGATTGATAAGGGGAAATAATGTGATATTTTAATGAATTAACCTGAGCCTTTAGATATAATTAGAATGAGTGGCTTATATTTGATACAGTGTTAGGTTTGACACTTGGTGTAATCCTAACTTGTTATAATGAATGGATCAAATTTTATGTAACTATGAAGTTTGAAAAATGGTGTCAACCTATCCTAACTCATCCAAGTAATTCTTATATCTTTTTTTTCTTTTACATAATCGAACACTTCATTCTTGTATTTCTCTTCTTTATTGAATTTATTGTCTAGACATGTATAAATAAACCCATATTAAGTATCCTCAAGACACCAGGAAAACAAAATTTGCAAATTCTACATCACACCAAGTGTAATGTAAGTATAGTTTTGAATAGTCAAAATAGTAAAAAACCACTTACCTGTTTAATAGACAATAATAACATCAACTCATTCTAACAAAAAAACCTTGCCTTCTAGTAAGTGTAGTATTTTGCATAGTATAAAGATCAGTCCTTTGGGTTTTAGAGAGCCTCACATCCCAGGTAGTGAAAGTGAGTTCAATAAAAGAAAAATGTGGTACCAGATTAGTCATACCAGAATGTTGCAAACCTGAATCCACTACAGATTACCAAGTCATAACCGTTCCCTAGCCCCACCCTAAGCTCAACAAGAATCATATTTGGGTAAGCTCTAGCATACAAAACTTAAGGGGACCACTTCTTTAGTTGCTTGAAGATCATCACACTACCTGTTCAAAATAAAACTTGATCGTCTCCGGACTAGGCTCGAAAGAGAAGCAAATTCACTTTTCAGTAAACTTACCTGGTTAAATCCATCCCGTTTGTTACAACTCATCGTGTTTTTCAGATTGTTCCGAATTCAATAACTCCAGTTTGTGTTGTAACTCCTGTTACATTCCACAGTTACCATTAATACCATATCTGAGAGGTAAAACAACACTTGTTTTCGAGGAATTAGAGAAGTACCTTCAGCTTTTCCTCCTGACAAAGGGCTGGGGTAGATAATATAGCTACATACCTGCCATGAGGCCCATGAAACAACAATGAGAAAAAGAGAAAGCATCACAGAGAAAACTGTGATGGGAGGTGCATAGTTATTTAAACAGGGGAAAAAAGCATTCCGTACTCGCAACGGCTGGGTTCATCAACATCAGCAACCTCGTTTTTCAACCCGCATCTTAGCTTGACCTGTTAAAACACAACCATCATGCCAGGTTCACAAATCTGAACATTTTACGATCTTATTTCCATGGGAAACTCCGCTGACTAGATTATTATAATTTTTTAAGTGGAATGTATGGAAACTGAAATTGGGTTGCCCACAGTTGCAAAAGTTTCACCAATCATAACTCCCTAAGTATGCCCGAAACCCAGGATATCTATTAGTTTTAATATTATACTTTAACATTGAACTTGGTCGTTTTAGAATAAATAGGGGGCAAAATAGTGCCTTGTGAAAACCGTAAGAAACAACTGCTTATTATTTTTAAAAACCGGAAATATTTACCTTCAAGCTCCTATCGGGACCATTCCAGCAGTTATCACCATTAGCAAACACCATTACTTTGTATGAGTCCTCAAATTTGTCCCAGCTCCTGTATAGAGAACAAAACTGAATTATTTTTTCCACTTTCAGGGAGTTCTCACCAACTAATACTTGCATACTTGCAAATTATCCCAAAACCTTACCCCAAACGAGTGGAAGAATGTCCCTCATCCTGAGAAGCCTGTTTATAGGGGCAGACTTTGTAAGTGTACCTGTACAAAATTTTCCATTATCAGAAAGTGAGATGAACAGGAACCACCAAACTAGCAGTATCACAAAAATGTCAAATATATCAGAAAGTAAACCAGTAAAGGAGAGAAAATATAACTTGTTCTGCTTGCTCTCAAAGCAACGATCATAGAATGAATAAAACTCCTTCGCTGGACCTGTATTATCAATTCCAGATTATTCAAGCAAATTCCATAACATACACATATATCTAATATTCAAATGCTATGAGAGCAACAAATGGTACCAGCATAATACTAACCAAAATCTTGTTTTAGCTTTTGTGTCAGACTCGATATTCTAGACTGTATTTTAGACAACTTGGTACTTGACTCATCATATTCCTTGCGTATACGAGCAGCATCTAAAGAAGCCAAAGAAAAAGGCATAATTTATATCCATCGTCTATCTGGATATATAATATTTGTAATGAAGTGTTAAGATGTACCTGTCTGGTTCACTGGAGTCTGGAATAAATTAACAGCATGAAAAATGTTCCGCACAGATTTCTGTATTTTCTCTAACCAAGAAGGATTGTCCGTTGTGTCATCTGAGTTCATTTGAATCATCTTATCACAAGTCCATTTATATACCAAACAAAGATAAGAAATTTGCATTGATTGCTATAAAGAACCTGACAAGTCTGGTTCAGCATCAGTCTCAGATTTGTAAGAGGAACTAGGGTCATCATGCTCGTCCTCTCGAAAGTCGTCATCTTCATCTTTGCTGCTGTCATCATCAGTTTCAGAAGCATAGCCATCATGTTGCTCATTATTTGTCTCATTTGGAATATCTTCCTGATCTTCTTTGTCTGATGGAGCATCAGCTTCAGCGCTTTGCTTATCAGTATTTTCTCCTGTCCACCGAGAAGCAACAAGCCGGCCCAATTCCTCCTTTGATAATCCCTCAGTATTTTCAGATACATCATCTCCCTATAGATATACCCACAGAGAAAAGAACAAGCAGATAAGCCAAGTGGGGGAAAACTGTGACGTTTTTAAGATATTTCTAAACTAAAACCCCATCCATAAAAACTGCAGTGGGTTGTTAGAAATAACTATGTTGAAGACTGGTAGCTTGATTATCTCTAATGCAAATGAGAATGCCTATAAATAACTAGACATCAACAACTAGAACTTTTAGATACTCCCTCTGATCCTTATTATAGGGCACCATGTAGAAGGTTTTTGTGTTCCTTTCTATAAGGCACTTTACAATTTCTATGAAGCATTTATTATTATTTTCTTCTTTACCATTATTAAAGTCTTCAAGCTTTTCTCTTTCTTTTTTGTCTGTGATAAATCAATAGTCCATATATAGTGGGATTAATTTAAAAGTTTGTCATCTTCAAGACTAGAAAGAAGTACTACAGCATTAAATGAGGGTAAAATTGTAATGCTGTAGCATTTTTTTAATTATCAAGAAAGTAAACTAAATTAACTACTTTTGTTGGTCTTTGTAATTTAGTTGGAAGTGTCTTATAATGACCGAGGGTGAGCCTCAACGCAACAATAAGGTTGATTGTCTTGTAACCAAGAGATCATGGATTCAAATCCTGAAAACAGCCTTTTCGCTTGCGAGGATAAGGCTGCACACATCTACCCTCCCCGAACTCTACTAGGTGGAAACCTCATAAATTGGGCGCCCTGCCATGTAATAACCAGTGGGATTACAAGAAAAGACATGAACCCTACTCTTCACACTTGTCTTTATGCAAAAAAGATAATTAAAATACAAACCTAGCCACAGAAAAAGACAGTCACGAATATAATTTGAATTCTAAGTCTAAACTCCAAACCATTTATAAGGTCATACAACTTAAGTGGCCAGTAGTGGCAAATTGCGATGCTATCACGCCAGAGCAGAGCTCTTTGAAACGAAAAATTCAGGTCTGTCGCATTAATTTGCAGCCCGTTGTTGGCACAATAAGGATAAAAGGTCAAACCCCAAAAACCATAGGAAAGATTTAGATATCAATGTTTTGTCAACGGACATGTAGACGATCCCGCCTAGTGGAACTAAGGCTTAATGTTATGAATTTGAGGTATTTGTTAATCAGAATTAATTTTTATATATTTTATACCTCTAAACTTAATAAATTCATCAATCTTGATTATTATTTACATTGATCTAATTTTATGAGAATATTATTTTTATTCGAAGATCAATGAAAATAGAGATGGTGAAATATGCAAAGTTTTGGAAAGAAATATTTGAAGCCAATATATGAGCCTCTTACATTAATCACTATGGCTGAAGAAAGTAGAATTGAATATTAGTTCAATAACAACTAAAAGAGTAATTTCAAGGCAAGAACTCCACATGAATATTTTCTTTGAGAATTTATAAAGGGAAGAAATTATGTGTGGGGAGTTGAAAGAGACAGACTCACATTGATTTTTGAATATTGTATATTGAGTTCGGGAATAGCGTGAAGATTGGATAGAGATATACATATATGTAAATAAGAGAAGATATAGCCAAAATAAAGGAGAGAAAGCCAAAGAAGTAATCACACAAGCCCCATTAAATATTTAGAAGATAATCATAGAGATATTTGATTTGAAAATATGTGATGGGATTCATATCTCCAAACACCTAGAAATAGAGAAAATCATGAAGAAGGAAGAAGACAAGCAACACACAACAACTTCAGAGAGAGAATTCAATTCAAAGACCGAAGCTTCAAGGCGGAGGCTAAGAGAATATTTTTTTATTTTATTCTTCTTCATAACTGCCTCTCCATGCCTAGACTCATGTTGTGCATAACTTGTAATCTAAACATGGATGAGTAGTTTTCTTATTCTAGGGATTGGGATTAACTATTTGCTAACAATTAATAATAGCGAAGTTTTGATTTTCTGTTTTGTCAATGTATGTTTGTTTTATATTCAGTTATGTTATTTTAATGCATGTGATTGTGTTGGTACTCACTATTGCATGACCATGGATGTTAGGGGTACTGATAGGAGAACCCTAATGTCTGATATACATAATTGAACTTAAGGTTTTAAAGCATGAGAGTAGGTTTAATCCCTGAGATGGCTCAATGAATATCATGGATCTTAATGGGTCTGATATACTGTAATCTTCACCATAGTGGAAGTTATGCGTATCAAATACACTATTGTCTTACGAGAGGAAACAATAGTTACCTTAGCACAATTCACCTTCAAATATGACAGATGTCTTTATGGATTTGTTACTGTTCATTGTGGTGAAACTAATCTTTGGAATAATTTCTCTTTTGAATTAATTTATATTTCATCTTTTATTATCTTATCTTCTTAATGTCTTATCTTTTATTTTATTTACTTTATCTTTAGCAGACTCCCACCTAGTGGGATTAAGGCTTGGTTGTTGTTGCTGTATTCAAATTATTTATACTTTTTTAGAATGGATAAATAGAGTTATTAAGAAATATTTCCCGTCCAAGTGGATTCCATACTCTTTTATTAGTTGCGATAAAATGGTACACTTGCGGTATTGCACGCACCAATTGCCAGATTGTCATGATACCTTTATGCTTTCTTTTTAGAGATAGGAAATCAGAGCATAAAGTGCATTTGCTAAACTAGGCAAGAATTTTTTTTGCAGATGTAATATGCAGTGATAAAAAAATAGCGGATAAGGTAGATAAGGAATGAAAAAAAATAAGTTTGACGGGAAAGCCTAGCAATACCTGTTCGTCAGCAATCATATCAAGAAAGTGTTCAAGCAAGTAAAAATCAATTAAAATATGTAAAAATGAGAAGAAGAAAAACATCTGTAGACTCCAATCTTACTGAGTAGTGACTATGGACTGTGGAGGTACCTTATTGATGGTTTCATCAGGTGACTCTTTCTTTTCAACCTTAATGTCGGTGTCAGATTTAACATCAGGTTCTCCCTCAGCTTCTGTTCCAATCTACATCAAGAAAAGGACAAATTAAAATGTTCAGCAAGTTCCAGAAAATGTCGCTTCAATTACAAATAAAAAATATAAAACAGGATTGAAATAAAATTTTCAATCTCGAAGACATACATGCACCTCTTCATTAAGCAAAGATCCTTCACTTCCAGGACTATCACTGGCTCCATCATAATTGTCATGTGCATCTGCTAACTTGTCCCCAGCTTCAACCTATAAGAAAGCTTTTAATGTTTTCAACCAGTTACCACGTAATGGGATAGTGAGACATAATCAGAAACAAATACACCCATACAACTTAAGGAAAAATTATGCAGTCTGCCTCACTAGGGGTGAGCATGGACCAAGTTGAGCCGATTAGGGCCGGGTAAAGGCTTGTCCATTACCCGGACCTAAATGTTGGTTGGTCATTTTTTGAACCCGGTCCTAGACCTAACGGTAACTCGACCCTAAATGATGATTGGGTCAGCCTGTGAACTCGACCTCGGTCCTAGACCTGATTAAATATCATTCATACCTATTTTAGATAAAGTCTTCTCATTATTAATTATCATTATGGACATGTAATTTAACATATAAAATGATATATGTATATATAATGTTAATCATATATATCATGAAAAATTAGAGAATCAGTTATACTTTCGACCAAAGAGGTGTCGTTACTTTACACAATTGAAAAGAGGCACACATAAACATAATGAGTGTGTTTGTCCTCTATCCGGCCCTAAATATTGACTGAGTCTAATTCTTGAACCCGACTTTAGACCTGATGAGACTCGACTCCATTCGGACCTGAACATGATCGGACCATACCGGGTGAGCGGGTAGGGTCAGTCCTGCTCACCCCGATGCCTCACCATAGGATGGGTGGAAATGATCATTATTAATTAAGTTTTTATCATTGTTTGCAAGTATAGGTAACCAAATAAATTTGCAAAAAAAGTATACTTCCTTGTAATAAAAAATATTCGCAAGTTAATTTAGAGGTAGGCATAGTTCCTTGCAATGTATTACCTTTTTTTAACGATAACATGGCTAACTTAAGGTTTACTAAAATATCATTAAAAATCATATACACACAGTGCCATCTCGTATTGACAACTGAATACCAGATTAACATGTTCAAAAGTAGAATAAAGTTCTTCGGGACAACATATTCTGATTATACAGTGAAGTTTTGCAGCTTAAATAGCAAATACTACCAAACCTGATCTGCAGAAGAATCATGTAGAGTTCCACTTTCATCATGGTTACTTGTGACATCATTTTCTTCAACATCCAAATGCTTGTCAGCTTCATTTCTGTGCCCTGTATCCTCGTCACCAGATTTAAAATTTCCTCCATTAGCCTTCTCTTCAGCCTCCTTTTTCTGCTTCTCTTCTTCTTCCTTCTGTAAACGCTCCTTCTCCTCTGCCTTCTCTATTTGTTCTTTATGCTCTTCAATGGGAGATAAAGTGAGGTTATCAAAGAATTGTTACAAGAATGATGAATCATAACATTTGTATTTCCCTCCTATTCAGTTCTATATCCATAAACAATCAACCATGTTATATCCCAACATGGAAAATGTGCCCCCACCTCAACATTGGAAAAATGCCCAAAGCAGACCCTCACTCCCGACATGTTAAACAGACTGATAAAGATGACCCGATCTCATCATATGTGTCTTGTTCATCAAAAGTAGTTGGGTGGTCATGTGTGTAACTAAACAGTTGGTTCACTCTTTTTCATCTATATTCCAAATAATACAATTGAAGGTTTTTTTTTGCAAGCCAATAAAGGCATCTAACATAACAATACTACAATCCTGCATCCCTAACCAGATTTCTCCATCATTTACCCGATCCTACAAATGTAGAATACACATATTACAACATGTAGCATTATTAAATTACTCTCAAGCATGTTTTGACACAGTGTCTTCTTGTTTTGTCTTTGTATGGGTAACCATTATTTTTACAATCAAATTCTTCTATAAAAAAATGCATGCAAATCATATATCTTAAAGGATAGAGAACAAAAAGGTGATACCCTTCAGCTGTTTCACAAGCCCTTTAAGGGTACTTTCTTCTTTTTTCAGTTTTGAAAGTTCTGATTGATCCTTCTCCTGAGCTAATTTAGCTTGTTCAATTTCTTGTTTTCGCAATTTAACACCCTCTTGATATGTTGCAATCTTTTTCTTCAGCTTCTCTCGAGCAACTTTCCCAGACTCCCAGCAAGTATTTGGGCAGTTCACTTTACCATCATATTCATCGGTTCCATCACAACAGTCTACACATTATGGCAAGAAATCAAAATAAATACTTTTGAGCTAACGAAACACAGGACTCTAGATATAATCCAAACCACAGCCTTGTAATTTGTTGGATAACAAGTTATTGTTTCAATAAATTATAAAAGAAAGGGAAAACATTCTTAGATTATGTGCATCTACAAATACTTAAACTAAAGATGCTTTTGCAAGTGTTTCGTATGTGCACAATGTTAGTGAAGGGTCTAAACATGCCAGACTCAACAAGACTGGTATTAGTTATGGGACTTGGAAAACATAAATGCAGCTAAAATTACCTTGAACGTATATAACAACAACCAAACTATTTACCCACTAGGTGAGGTGGGTGGATCAAACTGTGTCATTATGTCCTAAATAAATCATGTCTATAGAAATTGGAAAACTATTTATCTGAAACCCTCTTATAGTTTCGTCTAAAGTTTTTTCTTGGTCCTCCCCTTCCTCAAGCAGTTGGGAAACCCTCCATCTGATCTACCCTCTACGTTATGAGTTCTATACATCTCCTCCACACAGGTCTTGAACATATAAAAATACAAAGGGAATAATTGTAAAGGCAATGCCCAGTAAAATTTACATCAAGTAACAGCTTCTCTCCATGAGCATCTTTATATATCTATGTTGTAGACTATATGAATAATGCCAATGATAATAAACAAGATATGTGCACCAGACCCAAAAGTGTTTACCTCATAAATAAAAAAGATCGCTTAAAAGTGACAAATAAATGCATAATCAGCACTTAGACTATAGATCGGGTTCTAAATCTTTACATAAAGGATGAACATCATAATGTTCTATCGTAGGTCATGGCTACAGATAAAAGTACTTAAAGCTACATCATTCTTAATGAGTTTGCCAATAACTTTTCTTAGGAGACTAATCCCTTTAGAATTGAGGTTTGTCTATCCCAGTAAAGTCTTTTCCATACTAACGAAAATCAAATCGGTGACATCGCTGGTTGTATTGTTCCTTCATTACTGGTGGTACTAAAACATAAAATGAATAAGAATAAACATAATCCACTGACCGCATATTCCATCATTCACTCTCGACGAAAAGAGGTAAACAGGAACATGCCCTGCATTCCGACAATAAAATTTTCCACCCGGACATGCTGATGTACCTGGTCTCAAAAAAAACATGTCAAACAAATGTTACAAACAACCATGATCCAATATAAAAGAAAAAAGAAAAAGAAAAGAGAGATAAAATGGACCAGGTTCATCGGTGCCATCGAGACAATCACAGAAATTGTCATTGAGTTGTTGTATAGTGAATTTTCTAGATCCATCTTTACATTTTATTATATCAGAAGACTTGTAATATTTTTCATCTGTCACAAACAAAAACACACGTTAAGTTTATTATTCAGATAACAATGTAAAATAAAAGGGGTGAAAAAAGGTGGAACCTTGGGGAGAAATTCCGAGGAATTGGTTACTGGGTACCGAAGAAGAATAAGAAAATGTGAAGCACAAAAACAACGCCAATAGATGAGAAATGAGGATTATGATTTCCGTTCTCAGCTTCATCTTGTTGTTCTGCCCCAAAATAAAAATGTAAATTGATATAAAAATAACAATAAAATATATGAAATAATAATAATGAGTGTAGATTTGATATAAAAAGATTGCATACTGTTTTAGAAACGAGAAAGGAGTGATTGTTGATCTTGCGAGGAAAGCGACTACTGGAAAGTACTGAGTGCTAATTTATCTAATCAAATCAGATTTGAGAATCAGAATTCGCATTTCATTTTCAACCCTCAACATTCTCAATGAATCTTAACTTCTTAATTGTTACCGTTTTTTTTACGCAAGAGCCTGTTTTTTACTCTATTTTTTTGTGAGAGGTTATTGTAAATTTGTAATTTTCTTTTAAAATTATAATTAGAGACTTATAGCTTAAAAATAATTAGAGGATATTAAAATTGAGAAGGCATGTAATTAACAATAAATAAAAATTGAAAAATAGACTGAGCTAAGAAGTTATTAATTAGATATGTGATTTTGTGGTTGAAGAAACACATAGCAATCATAGAGAATGATTTATCTTTGTATAAATACATCTGAAGTATCCCATCCCAGTCAAATGGCTCCTCCATTGATTGGATTGGACTGTGTCGGTCAAGCTCAGACATATAACGAGGTCTTATATCATTAGGATTCATGATACTAGTCGACTAGTCGAGCTAGTAGAAGAAGACATGTCATCAACTGAATACGACCTCATGCCAGTACATGGATCACGCCTCTGCCACCAGTATGTTGTGTTGCCAGTACTTGCCACATGTCGTCTCGTCTGTAGTTCTCACCTAACTTCTTGCTTTAAGGCAAAAATAGGCCTTGACTGTGGGGATTCCTCGAAGCCACGTTTCTCGTCTTAATGGCAAATTTACTTCCCTTGTATGAGTGCATTCTATAAGTATGTCGTCAAATACGATTATCTATGTTTCTTCAATTCAGTTATCTTTTATGAACTCTTGATTTTCCTTTAAGTCCAATTGGTGTTCTATATTTTAAAATCTTCATTGACAACTAGGACAAAACACAAAAAATTACTCATGTTTACTCCGAAGCAAAAGAAAATAAAATAGAACTAAATTTAAATTCATAATTAGGCTAAGAAATGAAGGCAAAACAATAAGTAAATATGTTACAATTTCACATGCAAAAGTTGTCTTACTATAATCCACATTAATGCCACACCATCAATATTTGATGTAATATATTAGTAGTACCACCAAGTACTAACATAATTTTTTAAGGGATTAGTATTAGTATTATTATCATGAATTGTGAATTACCATCTAAAAAATTGTTATTATGAATTATTAACTGAGAAAACAGTATTTGTATTGAGTATAATTTATTTTTAGAATATCCACGTATAATATATCACGTGTTAATAAAAAATATAGATCACTTTACTGTAATAATATTATTAAGCTCTTATTAATTTCAAGCAGTGGCATTGGTGTAGATCTTTTCTTCTTCTGCTGGAAGTGTGAAAAGCCCTAATTGAAGGCTCTGCAATCTGCATAATTGATATTGTTTCGCATAATTGATATTGTTTCGCATAATTTGCTTTAAATCTGATCCAAATGTTAGGTGGCCTCTACGGTGATCTTCCTCCGCCTTCTTCCGCCGAAGAGGAGAAATCCATCAACGCCGCCAATGTCTGGTCAAGCAGCACCAAAATGGCCCCCGCCACGCTTCGTAAACCCGCAACCGTTTTCTCTCCTCCGCTAACCGTTTTAAGATCCCAATCCAAATTGAAAAACCCTAACCCTTCCAAAACAGTGATTTCAATCACACCGGTGGTATCGGTGACCGTGCCGGACGATGTGGTTCACCAACCGGCTCTGATGGGCGTTCAATCGACGGTCATTGAGGAGTATGACCCGGCGAGGCCGAACGACTACGAGGAGTATCGGCGGGAGAAGAAGAGGAAGGCGAGGGAGGCAGAGATGATGAAGGAGTTGGAGAGAAGAAGGCAAGAAGAGGAGGAGAGAGAAAAGAGGGAGAGAGAGGAAAGAGAGAGGAGTGAAAGAGATAGTAGTAATAATAAGGATGCTTCTAGGTTGAATATTTCGGGTGAGGAGGCGTGGAGGAGGCGTGCGGCGATGAGTGGTGGTGCGGCTGCAGCGGTTGGGGCAGTGCCGAGGTCGCCCTCGCCGCCGAGCAATGTGGATGGTTTTAGTATTGGAAAATCGGAGACGGGTGGATTGGGATTAGGTGCGGGTGGGCAGATGACTGCGGCTCAGAGGATGATGGCGAAGATGGGGTGGAAGGAAGGGCAAGGGCTTGGGAAACAGGAGCAAGGGATTACCACTCCTTTGATGGCGAAGAAAACGGATAGGCGAGCTGGAGTTATTGTGAATGCTAGTGATATTAGCAAGGCGGAGAAGAAAGTGGTGAAGAGTGCCAACTTCCATGGAGTGCCTACAAGGGTGCTGCTGCTTAGGAACATGGTATGCTATTTTGCCTTATGTGTTTGTAGGTTCATTTGTGCTGATTCGATTTGAGTGCTTATGCAGTTATGCTCCTTAAAAATGTTGGGATTTTTAGAACTTACTGAAACTTATGAATGATATGGCCTTGTTTTTTCCTCACATGTATGGTTGAAATTATTCTATAGCTATTGTTGATGTAACTCTAAAATATAAATTTCACTATTTAATGATTGTATTCACGTACATTGATTTCAACTTTGATGGATGTCTTCTGGAATTTTAGCTAACCAGTCTTGTACCAATAATACAAATCAATATTAGCCCAACCATCATCCGAATAACCATATGTTTTCATATGCCCCTTCCCAAAATAAGCCTTTTCCCTGGTGCTGCTTTAATGTATTGAAGTTTCAGAGAATTTCATCTGAGTGAGAGTTACATGAAGAATAAAGGAATTGACTTACCACACTCATGGCAAATGAGATTGTTAGACCAATGTATGTAAAGGCGGATAGGATGTGGAATATTGAGAATGCTCATACTAATGTGCTAAAGTATAACAGAATGTCAATGCGGTAGTGAGAAAAAGAGGAGAGACAGGTGGGATTTTCGGTTAGAAGGAGTCAGAAGATATATAAGAGGAGATAAACGAGAGAGGGTAGACCATTGGTGGTTGAGGATTTGGAGGGAGTTTACAGGCTTCTCAAACCACCTTTGGCGTCTTGTCCTTTTACCTTTTCTTTTTCTCTGTTTTTTTAGCTTTTCCCTTTTGGTGTAATGGCTTCTCAGGCACCGTTTCTCATATAATTAATCCTTTCCTAGTAGAAGATTGACTTTTTGGATAGATAGGTGTATCAGGAAACTATATAGAGCGAGGAATTTTATCCTATAGCAAGAAAGATGCATGCATTTAATCAGATAACAATGTGGAGCTGTGTAAGAGAAGCATCTCCAAAACGAATAGGGAAATCCATATATATGAGTGAAGTCCAGACTATTAGCTGTGTAAGAGAAGCATCTCCATGACGAAAAGTTGTTTGATTTGAGGTACCTATTAGACATGAACTCTTCAAAAAAGGAAGAGAAATATTCATGCGGTGGTATTACCAATGTGCAAAGTATGAATAATAGTACCAAATAGAGTGGATTTCAGCTTTAGAATTTCAAACTATTGGAAATAACTTGGAAATGTTTTTCATTAAAATGATCCAAGTGTAGTGCAAACAATCATAAATAAAGGTGAGAGAATACTGAAATCCTTCACTTATATTGACATGACTGAACCCTTGTATTTGGATGAGAAAATGGTAAGTTTGCACTTTATTAACACATTTAGGAATGGATGCATGAGTTTGCCATTCAAGGCTTTTAAATAATGTACTTGGATTAGTGTGGAACCATCAGTTTGGGGAGGCCAGGATGTCCAAGGTGGCTATGAATGAGGTTAGGAGGTTCTATCACGGTGCATGTCACTAGAGAACTATGCACATCAAGATGGTAAAAGTCAATATGACTGACTACCTACTCCTATCATTTCTCCTGTGCCATGATCATGCATGATCTTACACAAGGATGGAGTATTAAGAATTTTTTAACAGAACAATGCAGAGATTGAACGAACTAGCTAGAGATAAGCAATTAATTGCAGTTATTGTGAATATTGGGAAGTGAAGTGCTATTGAGCAAAAATAGAAGTGTAGTATACATGAGAATGTTGAGGTGCACCCTGGATGAATAGACATACAAGAAAAGATAGATGAGGAGTGGATATATGCAAGAGATAACACCTATTTAGGATATAAGTAAATGTATTTTGATATTTGAAGGTAGGTTAATGAAGAAGTTTGGAACGAATTGAAACATAATTCCATGCCACTGTTCTTATCTATCTTCTATCAAGCTTCTACAGTAACCAAAGCAATTACGTGAATGCAAGTATGGCCTGCACTCTGCACTCCTTGAACACGAAAGTATCATTTCTATCCAGCCTCTTTGTAATCTTGACTCTTGTGATATCTTATGAGCCCCAATCGTGATGTTTTCTCTAAGCACCAAGGGAAGTTCATGTAAGTTGGTTCCCAAGTAAATGTGTGTGAACTCTTAGTCTCGTGGTACCAGAGAATCCCCATTTATTATTAGATGATTATTATCTAGCCCTTCCTTTGACTTCGAGATTCAGATTTAATTTCCTCCGAGCACAAGTATTTTGTCTCTGCTTCTCATTTCTCTTGGGTGTCTTGTTTGAGTCAATTCCGATGATGAATATCATTCTGTCCCTTTCTTCTTCATATGAGGATAACATATTGATAAATTGAAAGACTTGGCCACTGATCAGAAGAGTGAGAATACAGTACTGACAATATTCAAAGGATGGAATTGTCTATGTTTAGATACATGAATACCTTTATAATTGTATGGCTAGTTAAAAAGAGCATGTTAACAAACATCATTCTTTGTTATAAAAGACAAGCATGTCTCAATGGTAAATGTCTTTTCTTTCTTTTGTTATTGAAGTTGATGTTAACAATGATGTCGAGGTCTGTGTTTAAAGTTTTGAATCATCAAGGAATGCCGCTAATGATACAATTAACTTGAGTAGGAGATACTTCATTCTTAAGTTTGGGTTACCTGTGTTTTATTAGATTCACTGTTTTGTGAATTACCTATATAAGGCCTAAGCATTAGGGATCTTTTGACTTGTATTGCTTGATTATGCTATTCTCAGTTGCCTTTCCATATTTATGGAGTTCTCTCTCTTTCATGATGCATTATCTGAGATAGTTGATAAAATATTTGCTGGCTCTTGGTAGTCTGTTTCTGTGCTAAACATTTTGGGCACTGGGGTAAAACATATTGGTTTGTATAATTTATTTCTTGTTTTGTGATTTACACTTTCCAAGTGGTAAATTTGATCAGAAAGCTTCAAATCAGATTGAAATGTTTTTTTTGAACAAGTTTTCTTTGAAAGGAGAGGGAAAAATAAGCAGTCCTTCCTAAGAAGGAAATAAATAATAGTAATTTAATTTATATGCCATTATGTGTGTATCTGCATGTTTTGATGCTTGTAATTTAATTTATATGCCATTATGTACTCAATCATCTAGATGAACCTTACTTTGTGTATGCATGTGAGCATGCTTTGATGCCTTACCATTTAATATATGCCATTAAAAGTTCAACGCTGAATGCATGAGTTCATCCCAAAATGTATTTGATGTCTTTGTAGTCTAATTGATTATGCATGAGACAACATGTGTGCTTTCTTGTTGAAGGTTGGCCCTGGTGAGGTAGATGATGAGCTAGAAGAGGAGGTAGGGTCAGAATGTGCTAAGTATGGGACAGTAACTCGGGTTCTGATATTTGAGATAACAGAGGTAAATTTCCCTGTCGATGAAGCAGTAAGAATCTTTGTGCAGTTTGAGAGACCTGAAGAAACAACTAAAGCACTTGTTGATCTTGATGGTCGATACTTCGGAGGTAGAGTGGTGCGTGCCTCCTTTTATGATGAGGAGAAGTTCAACAAGAATGAGTTGGCTCCAATGCCAGGAGAAATTCCTGGCTTCTCCTGAAATAACAGAGCCATCTATAATTACCATTACTTGTCTTTAATGGTTACCATGAAGAATTGAAGTTATGGCTTAAGGTTTCATTACATTATAGTTGAGCTTCATTAGAAGATCAGTTCTGGTCTTAATTTGTTTTGTCACAGAGTGACAAAGGGATGTTTCTCAGGGAAATTATTAAGATCAATGAACATTGAAAGTTCTTGTTATCGTTGATGTTATTATGATCACTAGTATCATCTTCCCCATCATCCTCTGCTCCATTAATAAATTTTCGCTTAACAAAAAATAAATCCCAGAATAGCAATTACTACATTAAAATGTCACTGCTAAAATCAAGTTATCAAATGTCAGCTTATTAATTTATCATTTATTAAATCATTTACCAAGTACTAATAAACACCTTTTTTTTATATTATCAAATAAGTTAGTGGAATAATTTATAAGCTTCGTTACCAAAATAAGTTAGTGGAATAATTTACAAGCTCTGTTACCGAAACACCTACATAATTATTTTGGCAATATTATCTTATAAGGTAGCGAATATATTCAAAATGGAATAAACCATAACCTATAAGTCATTATCAAGTAAAAATAGACTTACAAGACTTTTTGCCAAGCATAACCAAATAACTTATTTTTTTTATCAAATAAATTAATTGACTGGATCGTAAGTCACATTTAGTCCTCACCAAACACAAACTAGTAAATCATTCAGTAGATTTATGAGACCCTATAGCAAAGACAATAAAATGTTTTAATTTTAATGAAATAAACTAATACATCAAATTACAAGTCACCTTCACTTGGCGGAAACACCATTCACCCCAAATCAAAACTATGGTCTTTTTATCTGAACTGAACTTTTTTATCCTTTTTATTTTTGCTTTCTTGATTTTATTAACATCAGCATAGTCCATCATTCATCAATAATTACATCTGCGTTATTTAATATTTATGCTAGAAAGTCAATACGAGTGATAGAGTGCAAAAAAAGAAGATTTTGGGTGTTGAAAGTATCGATTGGGCAAAAAGTGAATATCTATCACTATCAATGTTGTGAGTTTAGTGGGGAAGTAAGTGCAAAGAAATTGGAAGTTGAGTTTCACATTCTTCTTTATCTCTCTATTATCAAATTCAATGGAGTTTGAGGTTATAGCTGTTGGCGGCTTAAACAACTGTTTCGTTTCTCTTCCTCTTCCTCTTATTCAATCTCTCCAATTCACGCGCTCTTCTCCACTCGCGCTCGAGCTTCGTTCTCCTTCTCACCCTCCACACCTCTGGTTCGTTGCTTGGTCCGGAGCCACCTCTCGTTCTTCTTCCACCATTGAGGTACCTTTCCCCTTTTCCCTTCATTTTCAATTTTTTTGGTACTATCACGAGTTTTGCCGCATGTTAAGCAACTAATGACTGCTCTCACAATAAGTGTTGCTTCCGGAAATCGAAATTGATATTTTTTGGTCTTTCTGGTATCTAGCAGGACACTAGAACCTTGTTGGTCCATTTTCAATTCTAAATTTCTAACTGAATAATAATAATTATTATTTAGGTTTCGGCACAATTTGCGGAATGCATATCGTTGCCGAATCATGCTACAGTTCAAGTGAAAGTTGCTTCACACGTGCCACATGCTTCTATGGTTACTATTGAACCTCACACTGAAGATGATTGGGAAATTTTGGAGCTCAATGCTGAACAAGCTGAGGCTGCAATCCTCAACCAGGTATCTTTTTTGTTTCGTATTATTCACTCAACCATTGAAGATTTAATCAAAATTATAGTTGCTAGGTTCAATCTTTAACTTTGTGTACCGAGAATGGAATTCGTCTTTTGTAATACCAAGGTTCATCTTAAAGAAAGTAACACACCACATACCAAATGAATTGTTACCTGTATCTTTATCGCATTCCTAGTAATTATTCTCGAAACATGTGTGTATTGTAGTAAAATGAAGTAAACATCCATCTACATTGTGATAATGTGATATAGTGATACTATGGTGGGCGTGTTGTGAGAATGTCATGCATGCCTTCTTAGTCATCATGCTATAGAATGATATTTGATCCTTACTCTTTCTTAAAATTGTGTACTTTTTCGCTAATGGGGTTGGTCAATTGGTTGACCTATTGGTCGTGATTGTATAGTTACTAGGTTTCCTCACCAACATTGCGTGCTGTGTACTCAATTCATTGTTCCACATGCCGCATGCTATGCTCACCTTAAGTAAGGTCCTGCATAATAATGTATAAAGTGATGAATCCCATATCCAGGAATCTTGTTAGGTGATTTATAATCTATCTTACTGTAAATCATTGCTCAGGCTGGTTGGTGGGTCTGAATGGCAGCCCCCCCTCCTCACCCAAAACTTAAATCTATTTTTGACCCTTTTTTGTGTGTATTTTCAATTGTTTATCTTGGATCTCATGGTTATATTTTTTTTATTGTTTTGGACCATTTATATTCTCCATCCCTTTTCTATCATCTACCTGCAATAGAAAATTGTGTTCTAGTCAGTTTAAGAAGAAATCAATCGATTTGATGATGTATTGTGTTAATACTACGCTGTTGATGACTTGATGCAGGTCAGGATTGTCCATGAAGGGATGAGATTTCCTTTGTGGTTGCATGGTCACACTGTCATCACATTCCAGGTGGCTTCTGTTTTTCCGAAGAATGCCGTGGGTAAGATGATGCCTATTGCTGTCTGCATAGTTCTTTGATACATTCTTACATACTTGGTTAAAACTTCAAAGATAATTGTGAAACATTATGTTTTGCTCCCTTTTTATATGTAGCATAATTCCTCTTGAATCATTGGCAAACATGGTAGAGATGTTCTTAAATGTTATCAGTGCAGATCCCAAATTAAAAATGAAACCTCGGTTTTTCATGACCATAATTATTTTCTTTCATTTGAAATCAATCATGCACGGAAAAGATATTTATTTGAGTTGAAATTTATCACTTTTTTGAATTCTGCTTTGTGTGCTGCTCATGGCTACTTTAAGAGAGTTGGTGTCTCAGAGATGTAGAGAGATTGGCCAAGCTTCCTGCATTCTTGTTTTGCACTGTTGGTCATATAATTTATTTTCTTTCATATTAAAATAATTCACCCTGTTTATGAACTAAGTGATGTTAATATTTGAAACTAGCATTTGGATTTGTCATCAACATTTTGTTCTTTTGTGTGTGGATGAATCCCCTTCCTATGCAACTTCATCATCGAGCCTTTTAAACCTTTTATTTATTGACTTAATGCATTTGCACATTATACTTGTTAGGAATATATACTTATTTGTTACTTAAATATTCTCTCAAAGGTATTTCTTTCAGTATAAATCATGATTGTTAACATTTGAACTATTGAGTAGTATTATTCTTTCTTGTTTGTTGATCTTCCTTAGTTGATTCTTATACTCCTACTGTAAAGAAGTCTCATGAATTTTTGAGCCATGAATTGTGTATATCGATGTCGTGAGACCTGTCTAACACGTGGTACATCATCAGTGCAACTCATGCCAGGAACTGAAGTTGCAGTTGCGCCAAAAAGGCGCAAAAGAATTTTGGATTCAGCAGGAGATTCACATCCAGACTCCTATGATAAAGAACATACTGCAAAGATGCTGCTCCGGATACAAGATACAAAGGGGTTATGTCATACCAATACTCATGTCAAAGATGTTGAGCTTGATATAGAGCTTACTTCTGTTGCTTTTGTTCACCCAGAAACAGCCAAGCGCTTCTCATTTAACATGCTTCAATTGGTTTCCATAGTTCCAAGAGTAACCAAGGAGAATGTTAATAATTCCAGAACCAATATTATGAAAGCAGGAGGCGGGTCAGCTGTCAACGGAGTTGAGGATGGAAATTTATCTGATAAGAAAGATCATCAACAAGTAACAGTTCATCTATTGTTTTCAGAGTCTGTGGCTGAAGGACATGTGATGGTAGCTAAGTCTCTTTGCCTTTATTTGAGAGCTGGCCTTCATTCATGTATGTCAAATTATCCCAATATCATGTTATCTAGCCCACCAGCTTTTGAAACCAATTATATGTGCACACTCATACATTTAATTGTGTAGGATATTGCATCTAGTAAATTGTTATTGGATGTGTTCAAGTTTGGTGTTTGTGTTATCGGTTTATGTAGTTAGGATACAAGTATAATCTTGCATTTTTTTATGCATCACGATGTTATGCATAGCAATCAGGGAATAAGCTTTTTGTTAATTTGATAAGTAGTGGATTTTTTCTGGTATTTAAACTTTTATTTTGCCTTTTCTAGACATTTGGACAAGGAAAAAGTGTAAGGCATGTGGGCTGTGTTCTCATTTTGGGAATTTGGTGCTTTTTTGGAGTAAAATGATAGACATTCCAATGAAGGATTCTTAACCTGGATACCTTTATGCGATTGGATTGTTAGTCTTCCTTTTAGTGCTCATCTCATGGTTTTACATGAAAAAGGAATAGGAGTATCCTTGCCAATGTTTTTCCTTTTCTTTTTCTTTTGGTAAATTGGAGGCACAGGCACCTACATGGGGATGAGGAATGCTAGTAGAGGATCAAACCATTAACATCATTATTACACCCCCAATCTTAGAGACTATAGCTGGTAATGCTGAGCTACAAGCTTGTTGACTTATCTTTCCCTCTCACTCTGCCCTTGCCCTCTTTAGATGACCTTTACCATGCACAGAGCAAATCATACAAGACTTGTGCACTAAAAAAACCCGTAGTGGTGACTCAATTGTTGTTAGTTGTATTTAGCCAATATTATCTCCTTGCTTTCTTATTGCATCATTTTACTGCATAAGAATCAATTGGCATTTAAGCTTTGTGATTTTTTCCTTTTGCTGATTTGATGAAAGGTGTTACAAGGAAAACAAAATAGCAACACAAAGAGAAAGCATCAATGGTGCAAACCTTTCCATGCCCTCCACCTGCTAAATAGTCACATGCTCTGCACCACATGAGGCCAATAACCAATTTTTGTCTAAAATTAACTGCTGATCCAGTAAAACATTGTTAAAAATATGAGTGTTGCACTCCAGCCGACTGCACTTAATTATAGTATAGATTTCATATCTGTATAGAAAGTTAGCCTTGTCATTTCTACCAAATCAATAAAGCTAGTCAATAAATGTTGATCCAAAGATCTAGGGCACATCGTTATTCACCATAAGAGCAGACTGCCAAACAACCTATTCCAGAAAGAGGAAGAAGCAGAACAATGTAAGAACATGTTAGAGTCATACTTCACACATAACACAGAAAAGACAAAACAATATATCTCTTGTTTGTGCACTTCCTTTTATGTTATGTTATATGCTCTTTACCAGGTTAGATTTTAAAAGGTTGCTGTGCTGCTATTGCTTCTGTTTTGCCTTCTTCTTTAAATAGGTGGATACATGTCATAATTTTCCATTTTCTCTTGCTCTTTAATATATATTTCAATTGAAAAAGTTACCGTCCTTTCAATTTTGACATGTGATTTTAAAGCCAATATTTGCTTTTGTGGTTGCGTAGGGGTTTACTTGAAGGCATGTGATATTATTTTGGAAAAGAGTTTTCCTTCCATCTCTCTTTGTCCTTGCCAATTGAAACCGTCAAGGCATGATAGTTTTGTTGAGAAAGATGGTCTAGAAGTTATTCATGGCCACACAAATCACATTGATGGAAAATTGCATGCAAAAGCTATGTCAGGTGTGTTTGTGGATACTATGGATTGGTCGGTCCACGGTGAAGTTGTTGCAGCACTGTCTGATGAATCCAATTACAAAGCTGATAAAGAGGCTGCAAATCAGTCTCAGAATAAAAAAGGATTACAGAGTCTTGTACGACTATGGTATATTGCACAGCTTGAGGCAATAAATTCCGTTATGGGTGTGGAGGTTAATTCATTGATTATGAGTAGTAAAACCTTGCTTCATTTCAAGTTGAGCTCTTACAAGCTTGGGAGTGATGGGAAGGTTCGGCTAGTTTCTAATTCTTCAGAAAATAGTGGCAAGACAGCTGAATTGTTATTCATTTTGGCCTTTGGTGAAGAATATCCACATAATGGGAAGCTTAATGCATATGAAGTTGCTCTTGGTGGAAGTCTCAATAACATAAAAGTTGGGGATCTGGAGCTTTTTGAAAAGGTGAAATTGGGCGATCCGGTATCTATTCATCATTCTATTGAAGAGAGAGCCTCTGAAGAACACATTAGTTCAGATGTATCTTCCCTTGGCTGGATGGAGACAACTGCTTCTGATGTTATCAACAGTAGGTTTTTTTTGGGGGTGGTGAAGTGGTCCATTATTTCACGTGATTCAGTGTACTCATGATCATTTTATTGAGTTAAAACTTCATTGATTTTTTTTTGTTTGTGTTGGTTAAATGGTAATCGTTAACAATTAACAGATGTACAAGCCGAAAAATGAAATGGTGTGTATGTAGACATAATACATGCCAATGATGATATGAAAGTTGCTCTTACTTAAAGATGAAACATGACCGTAACCTGTGCATGTACTGGCTGGTTTTATGGGCCACAGTTTACTCTTCTTTCTGTTCGGGAGTTGGAAGTTTTTTTCTGCTAGTCATATATAGTTATGATTAAGTTGTCTTATCTCTGTTGCGAAAGGACCGGGAAAGAGAAGAGGCATAATTATCTACGACTAGCAGAAAAAAACTGCAATTAACCAACTGATTGTTAATCTTTCCTAATTCCTTTACGTTCTCTCTCAAACTAGAGCATGTATAATAATCTCCCAGCCTGTTGCAAATGAAGTACCTTTCAGTTAGGTTTTTTATGCCATGTTAAGATGGATAGTTTGTGGAAGGTTCAAGTAAAACTGATGCCACACCTTTATTTTTTTTATACTAGGGTTGTGCTATAATTTACATGTAGGGTGTGTTGCAAGAGCTATTCCTGATTTTTATAGTTCCTAATTTCTACAACCTCTTTCTATTTGTTCTTTGACAATGATTTTGGGTCTTCTTTTGTAATGAGGAAGCAATTATTGTCTTCTCAGCTGTTTGATGATGATAAATGCATGTTATTCTGATCTTGTGAAAGAAGTTGAGAGTTGCTGCTACGTGTTTTATATGGTGAATTTTTTGTTGCTTGAATTTTCTGTTTCTGTTGTTACTTTAGGCCGATAATACTAGTGACCCTTTCACAGATTTGTTAGAATTTAGTATGAGGTGTCCAAGATTCACCTGTTTTCCTCCTTGACGCTGCTGCTTATTAATTTGAACTCTACCCACATAAATTTTTATTCCCACAATGGTTGCAATCTTATAGATGTGATGCCTTTTAGTGATATTTAACTTGCTTTTTTTGCTGACTGCAGGGTTGTCCATATTGTTGTCGTCAGCATCTGGTATGTGGTTTGGCTCATACAACTTGCCAATCCCTGGACATGTTCTAATATATGGACCTCCAGTAAGTAAAGTTCTGTCAATGGACATTATTTATGAATTATGATAAATCCTTATAGTGTAGTTCGGTCCATGTAGCTGTCCTCACCTACATAGACTAAGCATTGGTTGTTGTCGTATGAAGTTTATTGCATAATGAATTTAGCTACTGGCAGACAAAAAGTTCTAATTGATGGATGGTTAAATGTTAAGAGGCCTTGTGATTACTTGTTTACTCTTTAATATATTAATATTCTGTTAACAAGCCACTTAGTTCTACAGTGTTTGTTAGGAAAGACTGAAGGATCTGGGTCCGTTAGTGAGGACTGGTTAATGTAAGGTTATAGAAATGCTATCAAGGGGAATCAGGACTTATAGGAGAAATAGAGTTATTGAGATGGAAAATTTGACTTGATGGATATAGAAGGAGAGGGGAGAAAATAGAAAAGTGTATAGAGGAGTAAGGGAGAGTACAGGGTCTCTCAAATACCCTATCTTACCTATTTTAGGCTTCCATTCTTAATCTTCCCTTGTAAATCCACCACACAAATACTGATGTTCACTGAGGGATAAAACAGAGAATTCATCATAACTGTGTCTGTTCTGGTCCATTTTCTATCAGAGTGCTTAATGAGTAATGTGACTACGTAATGACTTAATTGGCAACTAAACTGCAAAATGTTTACCTACTTTTTTTTTTTTTGGATTTTTTGTTTTTCACTTTGAAAACCTTTAAGGAAGTGAGGCCTACCCAGAGGCTCCACATTTATAAGAGTTTGATGTAGACTTGCCACAGTACATCAGAGTACAAACTAGTGATGCTTTCCGATATTCCTTTAGATTGCTGATTGAGCCAAAAAATAAATAAAAGGATAGCCAATCTCGTTTGAGTTAATTATATTTGCATTTGATATTTTAATATTTTTTCCAGGGCTCTGGGAAAACTTTATTGGCAAGGACTGTGGCAAAATTTCTAGAGGAACGTGAAGACATCTTAGCACATATGTATTGTTGTTAATTCTAATTTAGTCTTTCCTTTCTGATTTCCGCCCATCCTTCTTTCTATCCAATTTCTACTGCTTGGATTTGAGAGTTTCAATTTCAAATTCTATGCAGAGTTTTTGTTTCCTGCTCAAAACTTGCTTTGGAGAAGGTCCCAATCATTCGCCAGGAACTTGCAGACCATGTAACTGAAGCTTTAAACCACGCACCTTCCATTGTCATCTTTGACGATCTTGATAGCATAATTTCCACCCCTGATTCCGATGGATCTCAGCCTTCAATGTCAATTTCTGGGCTAACAGATTTTCTGGTTGATATCATGGATGAATATAGGGTAAGAAAAGCTCCTTGTGTGTTATTTATAGAATATATTTTAGATGATTCTCTGAAATATGCCTAAGATTGGTGCTCTTTAATTTTTGGGGTGTGCTTTTGGTCTTAATTGGGTTGCTCCACCACCAAAAATGGTGACCTGGCAAGCATCATGGGATGTGCTGATCGCCCTGTTTCTACGAGCAAACTCGTTGGTCCTGGGCTGATCCCACCAAACTTAGTTCTTAGCTCTGTTTGGGATTAATGACTTCATCAAAGATAGTAAAATCATACGATCTTACAAGGTGGCTTGTGTCCAAGCGTACCGACAATGAATATGAAACAACTAAGCCTTTATCAACAGAAGGACCAAGGCTGCTAGTACTCATTTCATAATGAAACCAACATGATGTCCTTGTCAGGTCCCAGAAGTCTTCTTTTTTTGAGATCTCTCAACCTTTGTCCAACTTCTTCACACATCTTCCTAATAAATGAGATAGTTTCTAGAGTCCTCTACCTCTCTCCTTTGTAAGCCTCTTCAATATCCAAATTGATCTGCAAACGCTGGGTCAGTCTCATACCACCGAGCAATAAAAATAAGGCCTTTACTAGTGCCCGAACTCCGGAGTCTTCAATCCACAAGCCCTCAACAGAAGACACAAGAAACAGTGAAAAGTATTTTTTAAATAAAACAGACTGTACAATTTACTCCAAGTTCTCAAATAGTTCAATCTAAGCAGGCCATATAAAAGTGGAGGAGCCACTTAATGGGTCAAACAGAGGCAGAACAGTAACCGAACAGGCCTAACAAAGGAAACCCCAACACAGTGAGTTAATACTGAGAAGAGATGTAGAACCTCAGCAGAAAGGGAAGGGAAATCAATTCTCATGTTGAACCTTCCTGCCTCAGCCCAGACAAGTAGAACAGCTGCAGGTCATTTGAGGGATGTTGAGTTATGCAAAAGCAAAACAAATGAGGCCAAAGGAAGGCAAAGACAAGAAGGAAAGAAGCAGAATCTGAAACAAAAGAAAAAATAGTTTATCTGCTCACTGAACTGCAGGGCCCATTGGGCGTCTTCACATCACCCACCGACCACTGTTGGAGATGCTTCCCTGAGTATTGAATGTGACCTTAAATCACAACCAGCTGATTCTAACTAAAAAGTAAAACAGAGGAAATATTATACAGCAGAGTTCTCAACCCAGCAATAACATGTAGTTCTCCTCAAGGTGGATGATACTGCTCTAATATGTGGAAAATTTGAAAAGCTAGCAGTTAACTATGATCATGATGCCCTAATCTAATACTCCTATTCAAGCAATTGGTTATTTAGTAGTACTACTTACTAGCCCCACTAACACAAGACTGAAAACCCAAAATATGTTCTATTGGAGATAAAACCATTCATGATTGTTCTTGTAATAGCTTAACATTTTGGGGTAGTTACTTAATTTTCAACAAGAATAAATAAATCCAAGCTTTACCATGCTTTTCCCTTTACAACAAGTGTCAATGATGAGTGTAATATGCTTTCCTCAACTGAGACAATTGTGCCTTCTTGGTGTCATTGTGGTGTTAGGCTAATTTTTTTTATCAAGAGGCTCTCCCTGTCCATACACAGCTAACTTTTCCCTAATTAGAGAATTATTTTACTTTGTAGAAATAATTGTCCTTTCAGGTCTAATGAATAATTATAGCACATAATAACAAATTTGCAAAAGGGTAAATATATAAGATCTTCACTTTGATATTCAATCATTTTAGTTTTATCCCAAATTCCTTTATAAATTAATTGCCTCACCATTACTCTGAACAGGAGAAGAGGAAAAAATCATGTGGATTCGGACCGATTGCCCTCATAGCTTCCATACAGTCTCTAGAGAAGATACCACAATCTTTGAGCTCTTCAGGTTTGCTACTGTTGCGTGTATAATAGTAATCACATTATATCAAATTTTGACTTGGATCATCTTCCATTTTTCTGTATGCATTTTATACCTCGTGTTCTGGCTGATGATTTCTTGATTCTGTTATCATTAGGGCGGTTTGACTTTCACATACAGCTGCCTGCTCCTGCAGCTTCAGAGCGTAGGGCTATGTTGAAGCATGAAATACAAAGGCGTAACTTGCAATGTGGTGATGATATCCTGCTTGATGTGGCTGTCAAATGTGACGGTTATGATGGCTATGATATGGTATTCCACTTTTAGATTTGTTGTTTAGACAAATGTGATTCATTATTGGTTGTCAGCTTGGTTGATTTATATCAACTTAATTGATGTGTTCATGAAGCACTCCGTTATATATTCCTGCAGCAACATGGTTAATAAATAGTCGACCTTAGACGTAAGGAATGTAAAACTCCTTGATCATAAAATGAAATCAAAATTTTAGATGGTTGGTTGGACATTTGAACATCATTAATACATAAACTTTCCTTAACTATGTCTGAGCTGCATGTGAGATCAAAATATTAGATAATTTCACCTTTTCCAGGAAATATTAGTTGATCGAGCTGTCCATGCTGCTGTGCACCGTTTTTTGCCATCTAATGCTGCTGTTTCTGAGCACGAGTGTCCTACTTTACTTGGGGAGGATTTCTCTCAGGCCATGCATGATTTTCTTCCAGTTGCAATGCGCGACATTACAAAAGCTGCTTCTGATGGTGGCCGTTCTGGATGGGAGGATGTGGGTGGTCTTGTTGACATTCGAAATGCTATTAAGGAGGTCTGGATTCTTGAAATACTGGAATGTTGTTTTCCCCTCAGTTTAGCTTTTGTATTTCATTTCTTTCTTTTAGATTTCAAATCATACTATTATATTGTTTAAGAGCCTACTCACGTAAAAGCCTGCAACCGTTAGGTGGAGGCCCAATAATCGTTTCATAACTTGAAGGGCTTTTTCCCTAGTGTGTGTTGTGTAATGTATGGTGCATACTCAGAATCAACATCGGACCTGTTCTTACACCTTTTTTGCTGCAGTTTCTTTATGGAATTCCTTTTTTTGTTTTGTAATGTGCTGGATGTCCCAATAGTAGAATGATAGCGAAGCTAATTATTGCCGTGTGACCCAGACAGATATTGCTTTCTAAATGAGTGTAGTCATTAAGTTCATGTGAAAGGCACTAGACAGTGAGATCCAATATCGAAATCGGGGTGATTGTAGAGTGAGATTCTCTGATGTGGAATGATCCTTTTCTTGTAGTTCGTTGAAAAATAATTTAATTCTTCTTGCTTGTGCTGCATGTTTACCTATGCCTGTATGTTCACACTATTTTATAATGCTGTTACTAATTAATTTTCAGATGATAGAGTTGCCATCAAAGTTTCCAAAAACTTTTGCAAAAGCACCTTTGAGGTTGCGGTCAAACGTCCTTTTATATGGTCCTCCTGGTTGTGGCAAAACTCACATTGTTGGTGCTGCTGCTGCTGCTTCTTCACTACGATTCATATCAGTGAAAGGGCCTGAACTGTTGAACAAGTACATAGGTGCTTCTGAACAAGCTGTAAGAGGCCAATAAGTTCTTAGGCTGTTATTGATATATGCTGTTCTCTGCTTAAAATAAAAAATTCTGAAGGTTACTGTATCCTGGCTCTTGAATGACTCTAAAGCGAAAACTACTTTTCATATTCCTACCCAATTGATCTTGAATGTCCATTAGGTGACCTAGGCTGTTCTTTTGGTTTGGTGCATAATATTTATTAGAATATTTCATATTGAAGTTCTTAATTTTGCTTACAGTGTCTGAGTCTTGAATGCTGATTTCAGGTTCGGGATATATTCTCTAAAGCAGCCGCTGCAGCTCCATGCCTACTTTTTTTTGATGAATTTGATTCCATTGCTCCTAAGAGAGGGCACGATAATACTGGAGTAACCGATCGTGTTGTTAATCAAGTCGGTATATATTTGTCACTTTTTGTTTGGATACATTTTATTCTTTGAGTAAAATCTGACCTCAAATTGTTCAATTTTCTCAGTTTCTGACAGAGTTAGATGGTGTTGAGATTTTAACTGGTGTTTTTGTGTTTGCTGCAACCAGGTTAGTTTCTCTGGCATGTATTCATTTATATAAAAAAATTAAACAATAGAATTCAAATAATTAAATGATAGAAATAAAAAACTAAGCAGGTGAGGATGCTGTTTCTAGGTTTAGATACAACAAGGAACATCAAAAAATGAAAAAAAAAAAAACTCAAGCGTGTGGCAAAGCTTCCCAATAGAATTCAAGCCATAAACACAATCCTCCAATTCCTTAGCGAGTAT
>NC_032014.1:8015754-8024804 GCF_001865875.1 Lupinus angustifolius | reverse complement strand
TTAAAGATGCAAGTAGTCCATTGAGTAAACTTCACAATGCCACTGAATTTTAGTCACCTTTAATTTAATCAGGTCTGATTGCAATTTATTCCACATGTCAAATTATAGAATCATAACAACCATTGTTCTATTCTAAGCTAACTCAGCTTATTAGTTGTACTTGGTTGAAAAAGTATCCTGGCTGGGATAAATTTACAATTGATCAAGCTTGTTTGTTTAGACTATTTTTTGTCACACACACATATGGAGACAGAACAAAAGGGAAATGGATATTAATTATTGGCAACTCTGATGCCTTTTTTTCATGTCAAGCAGCAGACCAGATTTACTTGATGCAGCGCTGTTGAGACCTGGTAGGTTAGATCGACTTCTATTCTGCGATTTCCCATCTTCAAATGAGAGATTGGAAATTTTGAGTGTACTTTCTAGAAAGGTATGCATAACGATATGATTATGGTCTATGTCTTGTTTCTTGCTTTCAGACTGTTTATAAATATCTTATTAGGATTTTTATTTGTGGGGTAAATATTTTGTGATAAAATCTTACAGTTTCATATGCATAAGAATTATATGATTATGGTTTGTGTTTCTTTTATTGCTCACGGTCTGTTTATAAAAATATCCTGTTGGGACTTTTATACCTGGGGTAAATGCTATGCGATAAAACACTAAAGAGTTTCATATGTATATTTTGTAAAACACTAAATAGTTCTTTTGAATTTATTCTCTGTACAAGGTTTCCTCACAATATATAGACCAAGCGCAGTTGACTGCTTTTCTAAAATAAAGCAAATAATAATCTGTCCAAATTATCATTCAATATACTATAATTATGTAGATGTTATATTTGTGGGAGGGTTTCTGACACTCCCCCTCAAATTGGTGAATGGATATCTATCATTCTCAGCTTACTAGTGGGATCTTGAAATCTGTGTCTGCTAATCGAACCCCTGAAGGAACGCATATGCATTAGTAATCAGTGCACAATCTAATTTCTCCTTGATGAAGTGTTCGTCTATCTCAATGTGTTTTGTTTTGTCTTGATGATCCCGGTTTTGAGCAAGACTGGTGGCAGATTTATTGTCACAATTCACAAACATTTCTTTGTCAATCAAGATGTGTCTTTCTATTTAATGCAGTTGCCAATGGCCGATGATATTGATTTGGCCACAGTTGCTAATATGACTGAGGGATTCAGTGGAGCTGACCTCCAAGCTCTCCTCTCAGATGCACAACTCGCAGCAGTCCATGATGTTCTGGAAAATATTGACGCCACTGGGCCCACGACAACACCAATTATTACCGGTGCTCATCTGAACTTCACTGCCTCCAAGGCTAGACCATCTGTTTCAGAAGAAGAGAAAAGAAGACTCTACAATATTTATCATCAGTTCCTGGATTCGAAGAGATCTGCTGCTGCCCAGGTTTCTCCCTCTCTCTTCTTCCTTCTCTTCCCCAGTCTCTCTGTGTGTGTATTGTCTTTATGCTTGGGAATTAGGCAAAGGCAAGCCCATGCTGATCGATCTGTAATTTAAACTTTGTTGAAACCTTCATAAACATTAACATCTCTCTCAAATTATCACGAGTGACTGAAAATGATGATTAATCCTAATTTGAAAGGAGATGATAGATGCCCATGTAATAATTACCTGATTTTTTTGTTCAATTTCTGAAAGCACATATCTGCATATTTAAGTTTCTGTCCCAAGAAAAAACTCCTGTACCACAATGGGTGTATAGATGACTTAAGTGTAATCCATAGATGTCAGCCTTGGTTTCCTTTGTTAATTACAAATGAAATGGGGCAAGTGCTACCCTGATTTAATCCGATAAATAATAATAAACTTGTCAGATATTTTCATGATTTTCTTTTGCTGTATTTAGAATGATATTTGTAATATAAAAAATTTCTAGGTCTGTTACTGTGTTTAGCTATGCCTTTTTCTTCAACTGGTTAACATATAATTGTTGCAGTCAAGGGATGCAAAAGGCAAGAGGGCAACTCTAGCGTGACAATCAAATAACACAGTGCAATTTATTGATGAGGTAGAAGCTTCTCTTTGGTATTCCATTTTTTTCTGAAGAAGTCTTTTCTGTTCATTTGTACCTGTATTTTAGTTAATAATAAATTTGTACAGGAGTTGATTATAGTTCAACTCATCATTTATTGTAGTAGATAATGCAAATGCCTCCTGCAATATTACGAATAAAGTAGGTAAAGAAAAATGCATCTGCAATTTATTTATTTGGCTTTCAATTTTTATTGTGGGCCATGTGAAATTACAAGGCTCAATGTGCAATGGTCAAAGAAAACAGAAAAGGAAGCATTAAGTTTTCTATTATTTCTTCCCTTTTTAGTCACTTAATTTCATCACTTCGAAACAAATATCAAGCTTTCAATTACTGAGTATTAGTCTATAGAATATACAAAGGAATTTGTTATCACCTTAAATTTCCAGATAAAATAAGATATCTAATTTCCAAACCTAATTAACCAAGCAGGTGGCGCCACGGCGGCCCCAGTCGTAGCTAACACTGGTTCTAGAGTTCTAGGTCTGGCCTACTAAAGTCTAGAAGACATCACTTTAGAAAGCAGTAATGTCTTCAATTGTTTGTTACTTTCATAATTTAAATAGATACTAGTATAACAATCATATTATTATATGACTCATTTTTGTATTAGCATGACCACATTGAATCACCATAGCTATCATGGTCCTCCACCATGAGAGCACATATGTTGTTCCACACTTTATGATTGGTGAGAAAAATATTTAATAATTATGCTGTTCATATCTTCTCTCATATCAAAACATAGTAGTGAACCAACCAACATGTTCATATTTCAATTGTACTATGTGCAAAAAATGTGTATATCAGGGACTTAATTATGAATTTTTATAGGTTGAGAACCCAGACACAAACTTTTGAAGTTGAGGGAAATACAAGTAATTAAAGCAACAAGAAAATGAGACTAACTACTATTAATATGTATAAATTACATAAATATGATGAGATATGATAATATGTGTGTATCAGCAAATGTCATTCTCAAAACCACGTTGTTTAGTTCACGATTTTTGCTTGTGCTTGACCCTGACTTTGAGAGTTTCTAGAGGAATGCTTATAAGCTCTCTTATTGGGTCACCCAAATATACAACGAAGAAATATAATATTTTTTAAATAACTAAAAAATAATCAACTTTTCTCTGAGTCTTTTATTTTTTTTCTTCATTTTTGAGGAGCACATGCCAGGCAAAAGATGAGGGTGAAACATTAAGAAATGGAAAAAGAGCAAACAAAGAGATTAGGACGTACGTTATGTGAGGTATTTTATTTAGTAAATATATTTAAGATATCACACTATATTAAAAGAAACTATTTATATGATTAATTTAAAGGAAGAGAGTTCTATTCTAGAACTCGTTCAGTGATTCCCCTTGTAGTAAACACGATTGGCACGCCAGATTACTATAGGTTAATAAATATTAAGACGACATTACACCAGTAAGCCGTCTTAGCTCAGTGGTAGAGCGCGTGGCTTTTAACCACGTGGTCGTGGGTTCGATCCCCACAGACGGCGAATGTGTGTATTTTTGCCTCTTTTAAAAGAGAAGAGAGTCGTGTATTTACTATATTGAGAAAACAAGGGTAGTTTTATATTGAGAAAACAATGTATTTAAAACTTTAAGGAGCAACGAAGCTGATTTTCCAATATCTATTTGAACTCATTAACCTCGCTCAACAAAACCCTTGATAAAATTGTGAAATCATAATCATGCTCCTCCTTTATTGAGTTGTTGGATATTAGTAAAAAAAAAGGTTTTCTCATAAGGGACCCTGAGAATGGAGTGCACTTAAACTACAGGTAATTGTTATTAGTGGCTCCCACTAAATAATGCAAGTCATTACTTATTGACTTAACTGTAGAGACAGAAAAACACAATCCTTAGCACACCTTCTCCAGAGAAACTTGCATGCAGCACTAGGTGAAGCTGCACCCTTCTTACTACCAACCTCTATCATATATTCGACAATTCCCTTCACACTATGGCTAGAGTCTAATATATAAGACATGAGAGTGGTAGTGGACTCAGAAGAAGAAGAAGAAGGATGGCCAGAAATAAATGTCAACAAAAACTGGTTTCTAACTTCTCTTCAATTTTCTACATTATGCTCAAGTTCTGGTATTGGGACATCATTTTCCTTTCCTTTCTCAGCATTTAAATCAGACATATTTCTACTTACTCCAATCTGTGGCCCCCTCATATCATAAACCTTCTCAAAAACCTCAAAATCATGAATAGCTAAAGTTTATGTTTTTTATTTTTTTGGAAATATGCAATTCCTTCATTTTTTTTAATATGTACCTTAACTTTTTTATATCTATATTCTTACTCCCAAAGTTAATCATCAATTTATACTGGAAAGATAATATGAAAGTCCAAAATATAATTTATATAACCTTTCATCATATATTACGTATATCCTTCATTTTCTTTGCTACAAATATACATAGTGGAAGTACAATAATAATCCCTCATACTCTCATACATATTTGAACTTTCTATGGTTCATACCAATTTTTTGGCTCATACCAATTACAAGTCCAGGCTCCACTGCCCAATTAGTTGCTACATATGTAACAGGCTCAAGCAATGGACCAATAACTACGTACACTACTGCATTTTTCAAACTACTATAGTGATACACTCTTGTTGTAATGACTCTGTAGAGAAGGACAAAGATAAAGACTCAATTCATTATTCTAGTATAAATAATTGTTTTAATCCTAGCACATATATATGGTCTAGAAGCAACTCTCTGGCTGAACTGAACCCAGTGCAGCTCCACCAGCATGATTACATGAAGCTTGAGCAACTTGGTTTTTGTAAGTAAGTTTTACATCCTTCAACCTTATCCCACTGCATGGATAACTAGAACTGCAATCAAATTTCACAGCAACCTGTGTTGCAGATGTTCCATGAATGTTATCGTATGTAACATCACTGATTTTGACTCCAGAGGCCTGTTAATTATATCAAAAGAAGAAAAATAAGCTCACTCTCAATCCAAATACACAATAACCAATCATAATTTTCATTTTCCCATTAAAAAAAATGTGATTTTGAAATTAACATTTGAGAGTTTAATTACTAACCTGACCAGGACAACCCTTATTATCTGGGCAATAATTTTGGTCTATTACAATGGGGTTTTGGACATTGACCATTATTGCATTTTGGAAAAGAATGTCCCTTACGAATCCATTGCTTGGTCTCCCCCAAGACTTTATTCTAACACCATTTTGAGTGCCGGTGAATGTAACTGTTTTAACTGTCACATTTTGTACCCCAGGTTCGTTCATATCCTTTCCTAAGCTTCCAATGCTACAACATACAATAAAGATCATTATTTTACAGAAGACTAATATATAGATTCGAGCCACGTTAACGCAACATTAACATTGTTTCCTTGTTATTTAAAGTGAGTATACCTTATTCCATGGCCTGGGCCACATGCAACATTTTCGATCCACAAGTTGGTGGTGCCAGGACCAATGGAGACACAATCATCACCGGTTCGAATATTAGAGTATAAGATGGTAACGTGTGAGGACATTTGAACATGTATGCCATCAGTGTTAGGGCTGTTTCCATCGGCAATGACCTTTACCCCTTGTGCTTTCACGTTCTGGCATCCGTTAAACACTATGTGAAACATTTGACTATTCATTGAGGTCAACCCATTTATCACAATGTTTTGGGAGTTGCTGAATGCCAATGTCTGCAACAGTTTCACACAACAGAAAATAAGCCGTCACTACTAGTAAGTTTTATTCATATATATTAAATTTCAAATAATTTTGTTGGTGGAGTTTTATTTGTTAATTTACTGAGCAATAATACTAAAAAACCAATATTTAATGGAATTAAAATGTGAAGTAACCAAAATGGAATCACCACATAAAAATGGTCATTAACGACAGTGCAAGCTACCTCCTTATCATTTAGTTATACTAGGATATTATATATAGCCTTTTCACTCTTCTTTTCTTGTCCTTGAAGATTTGAGATCCGGCTCTGAACTTGGATTAGTCTAGCACATGTGGTGTTATGTTAAATGTGCTAGGTATTTCCTTATAAAGTCAACGTTATTATAATATGATTGATACCCAAAATCCCATATCAAGAAATTCCTTATCAAAAAAAGATATCAACAAATTTACTCTATACTTTATAAAACTTCTAACTACTATGTATGAAACTCTACTACCTAATACATTGGTTTTTTTTGACTGATTTGCTAATTCTTAACAAAAATAAACTTGATACTTTATACAAGAAGTTATACAATTTAATTAGCTGTTGAAATAATATTCCTCTTTAGGAAATATCCAAAATTCAGTGGGTACCAAATTATCAACAAATCCAGGTCCCCAATTTCCCAGAAAACTAGCCACACATTTTCTGGACCCCATTTGGATATCTTCTTATAAATATAACATATTATTATTGGTGTACTATTACTAACTCTTCACTTCATACATGCTTTCAACTTCTAGCAACCACATTGAGCAGTTACAAACGGTTCCATTCCATGAACCCCCTCATTAAATAAACTCAACGTAACTTAGAATACAAATTTAAAACCAAACCATGTGCAATAATTGTGTCAATGAAAAAATGGAATGTAAAACGGAAAGAGAAAAATATACCGTGGCTCCAGTTGGGCAATTACTTTTCCCTGAGTTCTTGCAATCCCACAAGGCAGTGCCTTGGCCATCAAGCACCCCGCCACGAATGGAAATGCCGTTAACATACTCGAAATGGAGCCAGTTACCGGCATTTCCAATGACACGATAATCAGAGGGAGCCACCAATGTGCCATCAATGGCTATGGAAATAGCCTTGTTGGCACAAGGCCCTTTGAAGATGATGCTACTAGCAAGCAAGAACTGCCCTTTTGGAACGTAAATCGCGGCGGGGTTGGCCGAGGCACAAGCTTTAGACCACACACTAAGGAATGCCTTTGTGGAATCCATTTTGCTGTTTGGTTGGGCTCCAAAGTTGACAACATTGTATGTTAATGTTTCAGCTGTTGCTGAATTCAACACAAAACATATGATCATAAGAATGATAAGAAGAAGAGGGCAATGTTTTGAAGTTGTGTTTGTCATGTTTGAGAGAGAATTATAAAGAGTAAGAAGTTGGGAAAATAGAGTGGTAGAAATTGTGAAGAAGGTGGTGAGGTGTGGGAGTTGGACGGATTATGAAGGTATTTATAGGGTGTAGCTAAGGGATTTGGGTGGAGTGCACAGTGCAGGTTAGTTTTGTTTGGTGCAATTGCTTTGTTAATTAAAATAAATAATTCAACCTAGAAATTAATGCTTGCAATGGAAAAGCAGCGCAGAAAAGTTTGGAGTTTTATATGTGAGCCTGTATATGTGGAAGTACCCTTTCAGTTTCAATTTGTTCCTTAGTTACTGCTGGAAAGTGTTATTTGTTTTCACACAATCAAACCAATGATAGTGACTTAGGCATGTAATATCTTAGGCGCCCCATAATGAGCGTTGTAGTCGATATTAGTAGTGGTGTAATAATAAGAGAAGCATTCATTTACTACATAACTTCAGTTTTTTATATGAATTAGTGAGTATATCTAAAACATTAAATATCTTTAGGATCGATAATTAGAATGAAGAGTAAGTTTAATGGAGTAAGTTGATCCTCACTCTAAAAATAATATAAACAAAATAGGAATGTAGTCTCTCAAAAATTAAAAAACTCAAAATAGCTAAAAAAAATTAAACGAAAGTTGAGTTAGTCTTTTTTTAACATGTTTTACAATATTTGATAGGGATTAATTTGACTCTAAAAATAATTAATTTGATCAATATTTAAACTTTTCGGAACCATTATGAGTTTTCCAAATTTTGAGAGACGAAATTGATAAAATAAAAAACATAAGTGAGTAAAATGAATATGTGAATAATATATTTCAAGGATATAGAAGCCCCACAAAAATCATTGTCGACTAAACCCAAATACATTTTTTTTGTAGCATGAGGAATTTCATAAAAGCCAAACTCTATAGAGATCATAATACAATCTTTTTTGAAACAGGAGTAAGTAATACTGATACTTGAGCCAATTCTTCAATGTTTCTATTTTGTTTTGTTGGTGTTAAAATATATTTTTGTATTTTGATTAATATTTTATTGCAATATTAATTAGTTTATACTCATTTACCTTTTATAGCTAGAGTTAGTTTTGGTTATTAGGTTATTATTTTTTCTTTATTTTATATGGATTTATTTAATCTTTACTCTTCATCCTAGTTATCAATTCTAGAGAAATTTAATGGTTTGAATGAGTAAATAGATATAAACTATTAGATATCTATAAAATTGATGGTTAAGATGAAAAATAAGTTGAAGTAAGTGAATTTGTACTTATTTGTCGTTGTAATTTTGTAACTCATTCAAATCAATTCATTCAATATTGTATTTTATCATTCAATAAATGAAACACAATCATTTTTTTTTTTTTACATTTTGATTTTTAATATGTAGTGTAGTATAAGTAGAGATGACAATGAGTTTGGTTAGGTTCGGGTAATGCATTATCAGAGCCCACCTTGTTGTTTCAATTTTGGACTTAGACCCGCCTTAGACTCATGCTGATACTCATTGAGTTTGTTACTCATGGGTCATTGGGCACTCAACAGATCTTGCGGGTATCCACAAATTAATAAATATTAAAAATAATTTTCAGTTATTTATGTTGTTTATTATAATCTTATATGTTATTTAGGTAATTAACAATAAAAAAATATAAAAAATAATTTAAAGTTTAAATACATTTTAAATTATCTATTTCAACATTATGACATAAAATTGATTTAATAATAATTGGTTAATAACATAATACTATATTACACATGTCATCTAATAATATATATATCACTACTAACAACACTGTTTAACAACATATCAATTATATCTACGAATTAATAATATAACATTATGGATTAACAATATATATATA
>NC_032014.1:7931110-8015654 GCF_001865875.1 Lupinus angustifolius | reverse complement strand
AGCTTATTAACACCTCTCATTCTTATTACTTTTTCAATATGAAAAAAGTAATAAGAATGAAAAATGAAAAAGTCATCTTATTCAAAACCCCAATTATGAAATCCCTTCCCTCCCAGTTCACACCTCGGCCGTTCTTATAGAGAGAGGCGCTCCCCAAAAATTCCTTGAGTAAGAACTGCTGGATTATCACATATTCAATGAATAGATATAAATATAATGAAAAAAATCCCCAAAGAAACGTTTGTCCTTTGATCAAAATAAAGATAATCGCCGACGGTTTGAAAGAATAAAAATGTTTAGATTTATTTATTATAACTTCCACCCTTTTGAAAATTTTTTTTAGTCCGGTTGCGAGGTCTAAATATTAAGTTATGAATCATAGTTCTAAGACGTTAAAATCTATTTTCTATATTGATATATATATATATATTAATAGCATGTATGGGTACCTATATGTCTGGGTGCCTTATTATCCGGTCTCAGACTCATCCTACAACATGTCTTAAAATCTCAGATCTCATTACCTACAAGTCTAAAAACATAAACTCAAACCTGATTTATTATAAGTATTTTTGTGGGTACTCGGTTGTCATCCTTAAGTTCACTCATCATCAAAATTACTTAACACTAAACATTCTCATACTTTTTTTATTGTATCTGCAGCAACAACTTATATTGAAAATTTGGAATATATTATTTGATTATTTGATTCCTCAATGATACGGAGTAGAGCATGCATGTTTTGTTTGAGCGGGGAAATCGGTAGGATTCATTCATTTTGTCCATTGACAATAATAACTTACGGTCCAAGAGTTATAGCCACTTGATGTTCACACCTTATCCGTCATAGCTTAAATAAAATAATTGTAAAATTATAATCCATCGAAATAGATTATGTATACACTCACTTCTCTCAATCCAAAGTCCAACATATATTGCACTTCAAGTTACTTAAATAAATTTTATAAGATTATTTTTTCACACAATTCACTGTTTCATGTATTAGTCATACTTTTTAAAACATTAGTGTAAAAATTATCTTATATTATATAAAAATCTCTCAGAATTAACACATCTTACCAAATAAATTAAAATATTCATGAATATAATATATATTTTTTATTTTTCAAAGTATCATTATATTCTAATGCTTATTGATTTAAGTGGAAGTGACAATTACGATCTTGAGTTCTACTATTGAATTTATTTATATGCAAAATATATTATCCATAAATATTGAGAGCCGTGATCTGATGATCATAATAAAAAGTTGAAGGAATGAATTGAAGAAGATTGTGAAATTAAATTTCCTACATAACAAAATATTAATACTTGTTGTTAAATGTTACCAGTTAGACATTTGACCTTGCCCCAAAATAATAATTTCTTACTAATTGGCGAAATGGTACATAGGAAACCAATGTAAATAGAGAAAAATATAATGAATATCACTTTTGGGCCAACATAGCACATGGTACGTAGTGTAATAATAGTGTAAAGCATAAGTTTGGCATAATTTATATCTCATGCAATGAGGAGTGACACTTGGCTTAGGAAGCGGAGAACAATTCGGCGTTGATATCCCTAAAGTTTATCCACTCCTTTTATTCACACGGGCCATTCCATTTTTGTGTTATCTGTTAGTTTCTATGTTTAATTTCTTCATCATTACGAAGAAATTACAAATTACAATACATTGTTTTCCTTAATCAATTACATCCCCATTTTCTGACTTTTCAATATGCTTCCTTACTAGATTTCGTTTTAACTCACGCGAAGTCATATATAAATTCAATTCACACACAAAATATCATTTCTTTCCAAATTATACAACTAGCTTTCTTCCTTAATATTGCTAGCTCAATTTCTAAATTTCAAAGCTATGTTAAATTAATCATTATCTGTCATAATTTAGGAAGCGGCTATATTTCATACAAAGAATAAGAATCGTTCACATTCTTTAGTATGTACAATCTTTTAGGATCCAAGAAACATGCATAATGTTTTTCTAATTAACTACTATATCGTGGTAACGTACAAGCACACGTCCAAATAATGGAATTCCGAAACATGCAACATAAAAGTACTTCATGTGCAAGGATGGGGTCATCATCATGTGAGCTCTCATAAGCATCACCTTTTGAAAATGATTGTGTTGAATGTGCCTAATTAGTGAGAATAGTTTAAATATTTGGTAGACTATTTCTCTCGTTCATAATTGATTTGAGATAAAATTTTAATATGATTTCAAATTCTGTAAATAGTCTTTTCACTTTTTTTATCGAGCAAATGTTGGTAATTATTGTAAGTGAGACTCAAACTATTATTATTGTTCATTTTACTCGATCCATCAAACCACATTATAACTTTTTATTTTATTTTAAATTTATTATGAGTGAGATTCAAAGTCTGAAACCCACAACCTCTTTTGTTTCATTCCTTAGCCTATCCGCCTTAATCATCAAATCATCTTACGACTCCCAAATAATCCATTCACTTGTGAGATATGGTCGTGTACATTATCTTTCTCAAATCCAGTTGTGGGAGTTGCATGCATTGAGGGTGTTTGTTAAATTAAATTATTTAAAATTAATTATACAAATGTCTGAAATTATTCTTCACTACAACATTCATGAATAATGTTAACTATTTGATTATCACTTCAATTCAAAATATGCAAATGCATACAGAAGAAGTGGGATATGTCTCTTTTTGGAAAAGCAAGCAGAAGCATAGAACAGACACCTAAACTTTCAGATATAATTGCTTGTCAGGGCTCACATGTTCAGATTAAGAGATCAAATTCTATATATACATTTTATTATTATGTGATCAAGTAAAAAAAACAGAGTCATATATTAAAATTAGAAGAGAATTTTCACACATTTTGATTAGACTTAATAATAAACTCTACTTGTGTTATTTCTCTCCCTCTTATGCATATAACATGGAAAATATATAAGAAGGTCCATTCCCTTTAATTACGGATGAAGTTTTCATTTAGCAAGCTATAGAGGAATTGTTTGAAGGTTGCTTGTTGTTTAAGTCAATTATGGTTTATGGAGATACTATTGCCATGTGATTTTGGTTGAATTAAAAGTATATCTAGCCGCAGTTTGTAATGTATAGGTTTATGTAATTTCTTCTTTTTTCATTTGTCAATCTAAATCCTTATTAAGGTGTAGGGTCTCATGGTCAAATCAATATACATTTTTTCCTTCTCATTGATAATTATTCTGAAAATCCATAAATACATGCACATTAGATATAAAGAAGGAGAAGCATGAAAACAAAATTTAATCTCTCATGAACTTTACTAACAAAGCTAACTTAACACCATGGTTTAAGTAATATGCATATTGAAATAAGTTTATTATTAGAATAGTTAAACTTAACTCAATCTGAAAATTAGTTCATATAATAAAGATTGTCTAAGCTTTATAAATATTGACCCAGTCATATTCTCATCTGATGTGAGACTTATTATTTTAATATTTATCAAATAGGCTTCAATGTCTATTTTTTCTTTTACATACGAGATGCATGTCTCTAAGTGTTCATTCACACATGCACCGTTTAATATTAATCATTTACTGTTTAAGGTAGAAGCAGAATAGGGTCAGATTCATAACCCATAGAATACTTTGGGGTGAAGGCAAATGCTTAGACTACAAATCTACAATATGGTATAAGTCAATTGCGTGCATTAAACACATTTTGTTAATCCTGTAAAGGTAATAACTAATTTAACTGTTCTATGTTCAACTGTATTTGTTAGGGAATACGTAATTGACCCTCTTTAAGCATAATGCTTACGCTTACCACATGCGGATTTCTTCATAGTATAGTTTAACACAACGCTACTCATATTCTAACCATATAAACTATCACTATACGTATAGTATGCGTGTTCAAATCTAATTCAAACAAAAACAACAAACGGGAAAATTGAAATCCAATCAAAGTCAATAACTTTGAAACTTTTTGGATTGATTTTGAAAGACCGATTTATGGGATCGGTTTTAATTTCTAAAGTTGCATAGTTGATATATAGAATAAGATTTAAATAGAGTAACATTATATCATGTACATTTCTAACTTCGCATGCAAATCAAGCATTATTTTGGATAGGGAAATTAAGTTATTTTATTTCTTGTTTTTTCACTTTCTTAATAACATGTTAAAGTGCTCAAATTTATTTGAGAATTTTTTGGTTAAATCAAACAAATATAAACGGTAATGGGATTCACTGTTTGGGGATGTAATCCATCAATCCAGTCCTACCTAACGTAAATAATATTATTTTCATAGAAGGATCACTTTTTAACTTAATTGATTCCCATTAAATGTATTATTGACACTAAAGTAATTTAATTGCTTCCCAAATTTTTAATTGTTTTTTAATTGAGGGAATAGTGAATCACTTAGTTAATCCTGTTCTTGATCCATCTAGTCCCCCTTACATGTACCCCAATGATAACTTAGGTGTTGTTCTTATCTCCTCTCTTATGAATGGTGAAAACTATCATCCATGGTCACATGCAATAACCATGGCATTCAGATCCAAAAATAAATTACAATTTGTTGATGAAACCTGACCAAAACCTCTTATTCATGATCAAATGTCTAGTATTTGGAACCGATGGAACAATTTTGTTATGTTTAGTATTTGAAAGTTTCTCTTAATTACTTAAAGATGAAACATAACCATAACTTGTGCATGTAGTGGCTGGTTTTATGCGTCATAGTTTACTCTTCTTTCTTTCTGTTTGGGAGTTGGAAGTTTTTTTACTGCTAGTCATATATAGTCATGATTAAGTTGTCTTATCTTTGTTGCGAAAGTAGAGGGAAATATGAATAATTATCTATGACTAGCAGAAAAAACTGCAATTAACCAAATGATTGTTAATCTTTCCCAATTCCTTCACATTCTCTCTTAAACTAGGGCATGCTAATAAGCTTCCTTTGAGTAAGGTTTTTTGTGTCATGTTAAGATGGATAGTCTGTGGAAGGTTCAAGTAAAACTGATACCACACCTTTATTTTATTTATACTAGGGTTGTGCTATAATTTAGATGTAGGGTGTGTTGCAAGAGCTATTCCTGATTTCTATAGTTCCTGATTTGTTGTTTGGCAATGACTTTGGGTCTTCTTTTTTAATGAGGAAGCAATTATTGTCTTCTTCTCAGCTTATTGTATTTTATTGATGAACAATGATTGATAGAAACTTGAAATGACACACTCTGAGTTTTTTGGATCTGTAAGAACTAATATATATATATAGCAATTTGGACAAAACCTAACTAACTAAACTAATCAAAACAGAATATTCTATACACCAAACCAATAACTAATTAACTTTCAAATAACTCCTAAAAATAATATGTTAAAGGCTACAAGTTAATTGGGCTTGATCTTCTTCTGACCCTCCTTTGATAATGGGCTTGCTTCTTAACACTATTAGTTAATTGCAATTGCAATAACAGAATAAAAGTTGTGAGCTAAATCTTAATGCTTTTTTTTATGTTTATCACAGGGATGTTGATCAGATCTATCTAGTCCATTTGTCTCTTTTAAGTACGATTATGCTTATTTAAATGATGTACAACGGATTAAATACTGTAGTAGCTATTTTTCTAGCTTACTGGCTTCTATCATGTAAGAAGTAGTTGCTATTTATTTGTGACACTCTGACAAAAATTTTAAGTCTATAAAGTAATGAAATACTGATTTGACTAAATGCAGAGATGGTTGCAATGTGGAAGGATACTTTATATGGGACTAGTGGATGGGTGAGAGTGGGGAAATATATGAAGTGGTTGCAATGGGAGAATTTCATTGTTACATGAGTATGGGAAGAGTGAGACACCACGTTTTAAACCAAAACTTTAAGGCATTAGTTTCATGGGTCTTTATTTCTTATAAACTTTTTCACTCTTTCCTGCATATCCAATGTGGAACTTCACACTTGAATAAACCCAACCTTGTACACACAACTTGAAGAGGGGAGCTCATTATCTTTCACAAATTGTGTCACTTTATGTGTCACATATTATGATTGAATGAAAAAATTATACTTAAAAGATTAATAATTAAATATTTTCTGACCAATATGACAAAAGTTGTGTTTTTCTTGAAGGGATACCCCATACTGTATGCTATAGGGTACAGGAACTTCTTGAAACCAATTAATTAACTGCAAAATGTTTTCTTAATGAATCACAAAAAGTAATATGTGGGGTGGGCGAGTGGAACATTTTGTGTTTCATCATAAGGATGCAATCTTATTTAGATGGCACAATGAGCATTTTTTGTGTGGGTATGAACCACAAGTATTGTCTATGCAGGAGGTAATACTGCTCAAACCGAATAGAATCACTAATAATTGCAAAGCTATAACCTCTAAGTTTTTCGAACATGAGACATTTAATTATTCTAGCTAGCTAAAACAATCTTAATCTATTTAGTGTTTATATTTGTTACTCTCCTTCAATTATTTTATTTGCATCACTTTATTTAAATATCAAAACTTGAAAAACATTTTTATATTAATGAACTTGTCTCTATTTCTCCCCTGAACTATCCTATTTGAATTCAAGTTTACCATTCAAAGTATGATTTCAATTGGCATATCATTTAATGGTATCCTTCCTCTTCTTTTCCTTTACTCTTTGTGAAATTTTTTTATAAGCAAATATTATATTGAAAGAATACAAGGAGTAGTCAACCATATAAAACAATGGACTTAAGCCAGCACCTAGAACGCATATAAGGACACAAAATTGACACAACAAATAGAATCTATACACAATTGTGCAAAACCAAAATTACAATTGTCCATGTTATAAAGAGAAAGTGAAGAAGAGATGATAATGCAATGTACATTTTGTGTATTGAGGTGGCGAGAACGTGACAGAAATCAATTGAAGTCGTAAACAAGAAGGCAAACTCCAGCAATGCACAAGATTCATGTGTCAACATTATTCCTTTTGTAGTCTATTTTTTTAAGTGAAAAACTCAGAATTCGCATAATGATATCTTTGTCCTCTTAATTTGTAAATTTCCCAAAATTCATTTATTCACGTTCATTAACAAATGGCAAACAAATAGCAGAAGAACAATAAATCCTAGATAAAATTTATAAAATATGTTGTGCAATGACTCATATCTCTGGATAACAACAATACAAGTTATGGGCTTGAACTGATGTAAATGGGTTGGGGTAGAAGGTTATACATATTTATGTTATGTAAAACTAATGTAACAATGAGAAGAATAGTCAAACACTAATCATAATTCTCTAATAATATATAGTGGTAGCCGCTCAACGCTCCCGGGGACGTACGCACAATTGGCCGAACTTCGTTACCAAATCTCTTGTGTTATTCTCTTGTCTATGTACTCTTTACTATTTGATTGTTCGCTTGTTCCCAACAATTGCTATTAGATGGCTCTTAACCCATATGCCAAATTCGAGGTGGGGAAGTTCGATGAAACTGGTAATTTCGGATTGTGGCAAAGGAGGGTTAAGGATGTGTTGGCTCAACAAGGTCTATCAAAGGCGATGCGTGAGAATAGACCAGAGGGTATGGATGAACTGGATTGGGAAGAGTTGAAGGAGAAGGCTGCAGGAACCATACGGCTCTGTCTATCAGATGAGGTGATGTATCATGTTATGGATCTGACGTCACCAACAAAGGTATAGGAGACATTAGAGAAGCGGTTCATGTCCAATTCTCTAACAAATAAAAAGAGAGCTTTCCAAAGTGTTCCTCTTGACATGCACACTTTCAGGAAGATGCTGATTTGCAACATCTCAACAATTTTAATCAAGTGATCAATGACTTGTAGAAACTTGATGTGAAGGTTGATGATGAGGACAAAGCAATAATATTACTGTGTTCTTTGCCAAATTCCTATGAACATTTGGTGACAACATTGAGGGGAAAGACTTAATCAAATTGGATGAGATCACATTTGCACTTCTGCCCCACACTCAAAGAAGACAGAATGTAGGTGAAGGGTCTTAGAGTGATGGTCTGTATATGAAAGGGAGCCAAGCGCGTGGGAGGAAACAAGGCAGATGAGGTCCTGCCAAAGGGAAAAGACCAAATTCCAGGGACACAACACTAATAGAGTCCTAGCAAGCTGGTGGGGAAAGATGGAGTATCTACATCTACAAATATTGCACAAAAAGATTACTCTAGTTACAACAGTGAATTTGATTTACTATATGTATCATCAAATTATAGTACAGATGAGTGGATACTTGGCACTGGTTGTTCCCACCACACGACGCTAAACAAAGAATGGTTCACCACATACAGGGCATGCAATTTTGGTTTCGTGTATCTCGGAAATAATAAAGCATGTGAAATTATTGGCATGGGAGAATTCAGAATTGTAATGGATGATGGTGTAGTAAATACGTTATGTAAGGTTAGGCACATACCAGATTTGAAGAAGAATTTGGTTTCTTTGGGGACATTGCAGGCCAAAGGATTTAGCTATAGAGTTGATGGGGACAGTGATATTCTTCGAGTATGCAAAGGTGCTCTGACCGTGATGAAGAGTAAAATGACTGCATGGAACACTTACAAGTTGTTAGGGAGAACAATTGTAGGTGGAGTTGCTGGAGTGGCTGAAGAGATCTCAGTAGATTCAGACCATATTGATGAAGGTCTAGGTATATTTTCTAAAGCATAAGTCAGAAGTCTTTGCCAAGTTCAAAGTTTGGAAGGCAGATGTAGAGAACCAGACTGGTAGAAAAATCAAATACATGAGGTCAGATAATGGTACAGAGTACAAAAACTCATAGTTTCATAAATTCTGTGAGGAACATGGCATTCAGAGACATTTTTCAGTGAAGAAGACTCCTTAGCAGAATGGTGTTGCAGAGAGGATGAATAGAACTCTTACAGAGAGGGCTAGATGTATGAGACTGAATGTTGGACTTTCCAAAGGATTTTGGGCAGAGGCACTTAGTATGGCATATTATGTCATCAATAGATCATCACGGGCTTCATTGGATGGTAAAGTTGTAGAAGAAGTATGGACAGGTAACTCAGTCAATTATAATATATTACGCATATTTGGTTGTCCTGCTTATGTACATGTAACCGGTGATGAACGATCTAAACTTGATCCTAAGTCAAAGAGGTGTATCTTCATTGGATATACCAAAGGTGTGAAGGGGTTCAAGTTCTGGGATCCAGTTTCCAGAAAGGTGGTGTTGAGCAGAGATACAGTGTTTGATGAAGATTTCATGAGGAAACAGTCAGTTTTGACAAAAGTGGTCAGGCCAAACGGAGATACTTTGGGATCAAATATGATTCTAGTGAGCAATGAAATGGTTCAGGTGAATAAAGGCGAGGAACCATGCACTAGTTCAAGACAAGAACATGACGATTCTCAAGCAGAGAGTTCAGGTGCGTAAGAGTATCTACTTGCTAGAGACAAGGATAGACGTTCTATCAAACCTCCAGAGAGATATGGCTTTGAGGATGTGGCCTCAGTTGCTCTCCATATCAGTTCAGGAGATCCACGTAGCTTTCAAGAGGCTATAAACACCCAGGAGAAAGAACAATGGATGGGTGTCATGATAAAAGAGAATGAGTCTTTACAGAAGAATCAAACTTGGGAGCTTGTTCCATTGCCCTCAGACAAGCGTGCAATTGGGTGTACAAGAGGGAGTCAGTAGTATCAGAAAAATAAGGGGAAAGGTTTAAAGCTCGTCTTGTAGCAAAAGGGTTTTCACAGTAGAAGGGGATCGACTACATTGAGATTTTCTCCCCAGTGGTGAGATATACTTCTATCAGGGTAGTGATTGCCTTGGTAGCCAGCTGAGATATGCACTTAGAACAAATGGGTGTGAAGACTGTCTTTTTCCATGGTGAATTAGAGGAGAAAATTTACATGACACAACGAGAGGGGTTCAGTGCAGCTGGACAGAGTCACTTGGTTTGCAAGTTGACTCTATATGGGTTGAAGCAGTCTTCAGACAGTGGTACAAGCGGTTTGACACGTATATGTTGAAGCTTAGTTATAAGCGCTATGAGTATGATTGTTGTGTTTATGTGAGAAACGTTGACGATGGTTCGTTTATTTTTCTGTTACTTTATGTTGATGATATGTTGATTGTTGTTAATCATTTGAGTGATATCAATGAGCTGAAAGTCATACTAGGTAAAGAGATTGACATGAAAGATTTAGGGGTTGCTAGGAAGATTCTTGGGATGGAGATTCACAGGGATAGGGGAGCTAGAAAACTATGGCTCTCCCAGCAAAGCTATGTTGAAAAGATCATAGAGAGATTTGATATAAGCGGTGCTAAAGTAGTGAGCACTCCATTGGCAAATCACTTCAAACTTTCTCTAGATCAGTGTCCAAAGACAGGTGAAGAGAAGAAATACATGTCAAAGGTTCCATTTGCCAGTGTAGTGAGTTGCTTGATGTATATTATGGTTTGTACTAGACCGGACTTGGCACAAGCAGTTAGTCAAGTATGCAAGTACATGTCGAAACCAGGGAAGCAACATTGGGAAGCAGTCAAATGGATTTTCAGATATTTGAAGGGGACTACACGTCTCAGTATCATGTTTGGCAGCCAACAGAGTAAACCTTCACTTATTGGTTATGTTGATTCGGACTATGCAGGAGACTTGCAGGTGGACCAATTATGTGGAGATCATCAGTTCAACCTGTTGTTGCTATGTCCACAACTGAAGTAGAGTACATAGCAGTTGGTGAAGCTTCTAAGGAAGCCTTGTGGCTTATGGTGCTGGTAAATGAGTTAGGCATTGAGCAAGGTGGAGTTCCATTGCATTGTGACAGTCAGGGTGCTATCTTCTTGGCAAAGAACCAGGTGTATCATGCTAGGACTAAACATATTGATGTGAGATTTCACAAGATCAGAGATTTAGTAGCTTGTGGGCAGATACTATTGCAGAAGGTTCACACTTTAGAAAATGCAGCTGATATGCTAACCAAACCGGTTACCGTGGACAAGTTCAGACATTGCCTGAGCTTGCTGAACATTCACTAATGTTGGACTATGGAGCGCCCCCAACCCATTGGCGGAAGATGAAGATTGTTGTGCAATAACTCATATTTCTATATAACAGCAATACAAGTTGTGGGCTTGGGCTGATGTAAAGGGGTTGGGGTAGAGGGCTATATATATTGATGTTATATAAACCTAATGTAACAAGGAGAAGAATAGTAAAACACTAATCCTTATTCTCGTACAATGGTAGCCGCTCAACGCTCCAAGAGACGTAAGCACAATTGGCCGAACCTCGTTACCAAATCTCTTGTGCTATTCTTTTGTCTTTGTACTCTTTACTATTTGATTGTTCTCTTGTTCCAACAAAATGCATTTTTTTTTGCACTACCAAAAAAAACTTCTACTTAATGTTTAATAATAGTATAAAACGAGTATGAAAATAGAATTTATCATTAGTTTATGATAGATATGAATTTTATAATCATGTGTACCTTTGGAGATACCACCTGATTTTTAAGTAGATACTTATCTCAAGGATACTTTTGGCTACTTTTTAATATTTATCAATTTCATGCCTCCATTATAATAAGATTTTCACACATTATGATTAGAGATCTCTTCCTAGTTGCAAAATTTTGATTTTTAATGAACATTAGAGTATAATGTGATTAATAAAAAAGAATAAAGTATCTCATATTATAAGGAGATAAGTTATCTCCTTCAATCACTAAAATTATGACATCTATTCTATTTAATTATTTTCTGTTTAAATATTTTTAAAATTAAACAAAACAGTACGTATGTCATATTTACTAGTATAATGAAATATTTTAGTGTCTTAATAAAAATAGTGAATCTAGTGGGAGTCTGGGAGATAAGCGTGGAAACAATGACACGAAAAGAAGTTGCAAGAAAATTTTATTTTCTGTGTCAAAAGGCTACATTCCAATGATTAGAAAGAAATCTCCCATAAAAAATTAAAATGTCTAATAAAAATCCAACAATATTATGACAAATATTATAAAATTGTAAAACATTAATAAAACAAAGAACTAAATTTAGGCTTTTTAGAATACCAAATTATTTTTAGATAATTGACTAAAAAATATTTTTATATGTCAAATGAAATTTCTTATATCTTTAAGTGAAGAGAAAAATATATATCGATAATGTATGAGTTTGATATACTATGATTACATATTTATTTTCAATCATTATTAACTCTTAAAAAAATAATACCAATATACATGAGATAATATACCGATAACGTACAAATTTTGAATCTGATCATAATATGTAGATATCACATATCAGTGTGAAATCGTTCCATTTGAACAACAACAAATTCTGGGGATTATTAACTATTTAAGTATATAATTTTAAGGATTAAAGATGGTGGGGTTTGGTTGCTACATGGTATTAAACAAACAAACAAACAAAGTGGGCCTCATTTATGGCTTGTCTTGCATATGTAGTCTGCACCAAATCTGACCTGTACTTTTGCCTCACATTCACATAGACACATACCATAATCTATTCTCATTTCTGACTCACTCATTTCTCTTTGTACTTCCACCTTCCCCTTTGGGTCCCTCTTTTCCCTTTTCATTTCTTCTCTCCTTCTTTTCTTCACTCTTCACTCTTCTCTCTCTTTTTTCCTTCCTTCTCAAATATTCCCTTTTCGGTATATAATTTGATACCCACATTGTGTTTGTCTCATTTTAGGTGATTTATTTTAACAACTTTTCCCATCCACTTACTTATTTTATTATTACGATCATCCCTATGCTGTTTTCTTTTCTTTATTTATTTATTTATTTATTTATTTATTGTTTTGTTTCCTTTTTATGATAGAGATGGGCTATGGTTGTGATTACGATGATCGTGTTTGTTACCAAGATTCACATGGGTGTCACTATCTTTGCATTTTTTTAAATTGTCTTGCATGTTAGATTCAACATTACATAGATCTTGATTTTCTTGGTAATTCAATTCAATTACTACTATGAAATGAAACTATCTTAAGAACGTGGAGGAAGGTATAGCAAAAGGTTGACTCTTGTACGAAGCTTTCAATTAGTGGGGTCTGGTAGGATAGATGTAAGCGACCCTAAAATTGAATCTTTTTCGCTTTACGACTCCACACACGACTCTTAACTTTTTTTCTTTCTTATTGTTTCAGGAATCTGGATGTGTAGATGTTCATACTTAGTGGAGAACTCTGTATTGAAAATTGGTTTTTCATATCTCAGTTCTTCTCCAACACTATCAGATTCTGCTGGCCTTAAAAGTTGGATCTTGAGATACTGAATATCTTCATGAATTCTATACATTGATGTCGATCCCTTGTGAGTGATACTGCTATTTCTCTCTCTGTTGAAATTCAAACCAAGATTAATGCTTTTCTTTATAGAGCTATTCGGATACGGGACAACGACTCGGTTAGGCACATGGTAGTGTTGTTTAATTTTAAGCTGTCTAAATTCATGGGTGGAACTTTGAATTCCACCCCTTGCAAATGTATGTTATTGTTTGTTTTTATTTTGATCCTTAGAGCTATATTGCTTCCACCCTTACATGGGTTTGATGGGGTTGAATGGAGCAACTTCGTGTTTATTCGCAACCATTCTCCAGCTTCGGTTGGGGTTAGGCAAGATAAGTTTTTGGAGGTTCCTCAGATTGTTTGGGGATTAAACAATCAGAAGATTGCATTTGCAAGGGCTTGCCTTACTGCCAGATTGCTGAATAGAACTCTATTGATGCCTAGCCTTAGTGCCTCGTTATTTTACAAAGAAATTGACCTCTTGCAACCCATTTCCTTTGACAAGGTCTTCCAATTTGACAAGTTTAATGCACTCTGCAGCGGGTTTGTCCAATTGGGTCGCTACTCTGATGTCTTGAATCGAACACAAGTGCTTGAAATGCAGAAAGGAAGTGGTAGGAAGTGGACAGTGGAGAGGGATTTGGATCAATTGAGACAGCATAGTAAAGGTTCATCCAATGATCACGAGATAATTAGAATTGTAGGGAAAAACCCGTTCTTATGGCACGATCATTGGCCTGTGAAAGACTATGCAAAGGTTTTCGAGTGCTTAGTTTTGGTAGATGAGATTGCGAAAGAAGCAGATAGAGTTGTGTCTAGGATTATAGCAGTAGGAAACACAGAATCAATGGAAAAGGAAAATGATAGCTCTTCAATTCAGCCTCTGCCTTATGTCGCTGTTCACATGAGGATAGAAATTGATTGGATGATTCATTGTAAAAAGTTGGAGCAGAGATTACAAACAAATCAAATCTGTAGTAGCAAGAAAGAGATAATGGAAAGAGTTGGGAACATTGCAGGTCTTAAGACTCCGGTTGTTTATCTCGCAGTAGCAGATCAACTCCTTAAGAATTCTTCCATACTGGAAGGTTGGCAAGAAGGATTTTTACCATTTGAGAAGAAGAAACTTGGTGTTGATGGAATTTATAGCAAGTATCCATATCTAATTCAGTCTGCAATTGACTATGAAGTGTGTTTGCGAGCTGATATCTTTGTAGGGAACAGTTTTTCTACATTTTCAAGTCTTATAGTCCTCGAAAGAACGCAGAAGATGATCAGAATGGGCATCGACGACATGTGTCAAACGGATGTAAGATGGCCTTCTTATGCTTATAATATAGCAGGGGAATCAAATGGCCCAATGAGATGGATTACAAATATGTCTGATTCAAGCCTTAAAGCAATCAGCTATGGCACTGATCACATTTCTTGTTGACAGTACAGTATACAATTCCTACTGCAAATATAAGATTTCATTTCTCTTGTCATTTTCAGTTTTGGATTTTGATTAGCACACTTCAATTTTGTTATCATTATTATTACCCTTTTTTATGTAGAGAATTCAACAATTGAATATAGCTGTTTACACTTAGATACAGTTTGTCTTTATGTTACTCTTATCTATTATTTTATAACATATCCTATATTAATCTTGATTTAAAAGGATCGTCAGTGTACTCTTGTTGGACTTCTCTGGTACGAGGAAGTTACTTTTGTTGTTTTTTTAATTTTGACTAGCATGTACAGGGACTGAATATATCTATAACAATTCTAAAATCAAATGTCAGTCATGGAAAATAAGGATTTGTTTGTGAGTTTAGTTTTGGAGAGAAAGAAAGAAAAAGAGAAGTCTTCACATCTATTCCATGTCCCTCAAATCTTATATTCATTCTTTATTTTCTTCCAAAACTTAACTCGCAAATGGATTCTAAGTAAATATCGTTCTTCAAAATGAATATCTATGATATTGGATTGAGCAGGAGGTGTTGGCATTGGGATGGTGGCCCATGGATTCAAGAAAATAATTGTGGAATGGCTTGGAACTTATTTTGGAATGTGACTCCTTAACCATATGTTTCACTATCAACAACAATTCTCAACCTGTAAAGGCTGCATGCAACAATGGTATTCTTCCTGGGATTATGAGGCTTTGCCTACATTACCATGCTAACAAGAGCTTGGAGCTTGATTATGCCTTTCATTTAATATCCAATCCATATAATCTTTTACAAAAACTACTTAGGAATGATTTTAGTATGGTAGCTTTTCCAAAAACTATTGCTTCTATGTAGTTTTTTCAAGGTAGGACATGGATTCAGGGACATCATAGCCACGAAGCTTGTGTAACAATCTTTGCCTCACTATGTTCATTATTATTCATCCACAAAATGAAGTGTCAATTACCCAAGTTTTCTTTGTTTAAGAGGAATCAAGCATGCACCACTTGAACCAACGCCTGTTGGTTATTCATATTATAACTCTGAAATGATAACATCATTTATTCTTCCGCTAAGTTAATAACTTAATATATATACATGCTAGGCCCAGCAAAGAGCAAACCCAGCCCACATCACTATCTTAACGGAGAAACAGTAAACTATAAATAGGAAAAAGTTTATTTAATAACAATTTTGAACAATAATTCATGACATATCAATTTTATTTTAGGATTTAATATATGTACACTAATATTGTAAATTGAATGACATAGTAACTTAGATTTTAGTTGATAATCGAGAAGGTTATGAAAAAAATGTATCAATAGAACCAAAATAAAACAAAAATAAGCTACATGACTAATTTGCTTATAATTAAGCATAATATTGTTTAAATAATTTGAAAAACGTCAGATATATAAATTAATGATTATTTGTCGGTCAACACGATTGTGTACCTTGTGAGTTGTGACTACGGCTGGCAATGAACCGAACCAACTCGGTATTCGTTCGAAACTCGATTCGTTATTTAGCTCGATAAACTTGGTTCATGAACCAAATGACCTGAAAATTAAGCTCGTTGAATAAACGAGCCGAACTTGAGTTAGATATAGTTCAACTCGTTTGGTTCCTGAGCTAAACTAATTTTTAAGTTTATTATGACCCTACATTATTTTTTATATTTATTGTTATTATAAATATAAAAAAAATTATATTTTTATATATAAAACTTTTTTGAACTATTTTTTCAAAATTTAATTAATTATTTGAGTTATTAAAATGAACCATTCGAACTGAACCGAACAATTCACGAACTTTAACCGAGCCGAACTCGAGCTAAAATAGTAACTCGTATCGAACTCGAGTCGAGTTTCAAGTCGAACTAATCATTATCGAGCTAAACCGAGCTGAGCTCTAGTCCGTCTCAGTTCGGCTCCTTTCCTGACCTAGTTGCAACCCATTAATTTATTTAGGTTAATATGCTTTCTACTCTACAAATCACCAATTACTCATTCTTAATTACCATCAGTTATGATTTATCTTTTCCATGCGAATTCAATGTGATTGTCGCTTGCCAAGAAGGCATTAATTATGTCAAAGAGTCCGTTAGATCCTTATGTAGACTAAAAATTCAATGATTCAATTTTTGATAGTGATATTTGTTTGGAAGGACAACTAGTCTTATAAAACTCGGCTCGAACTGACAGGTCGGACCAAACTGGTTCAACTTTGAACCAGACATCTAATCGTTCCGAGCATCTCATCTGATCGATCTAGTCAATCGATTTTAACTGTAATTATATTTGTCATTTGTTAGCTTACGTTAAATCAAAATTTTCGCTATTTAATTAAATTTTAAACTTACTATACATTTTTGTTGTAGTTAAAGCATAATTTATATGTTGTTTGACGATGTTTTCAACTTATTTGTATCATCTTATAATAGTGAAGTTTTTTATGTTGATTGTTTAATTATGTATGTTAATGTTTTTTTAATTTTGACTACATAATTATTAAGTATTGTTATATATTATTATGAATTTTTAGAGTTGTTAATGTAAACCGAGTTAACCGGTCCAACCATTGACTCATTGGTAGACTCATTGATTCAATACTTTGATCGAGTCATTGACTAGTCCGAGTTTAATAACTTTCCACACTTCCATCATTGTACAAAAAAATGTGGTCATCGCTTAAGTGTAGTGCGTAGAGTACGGATCCAGATCCTCTGTCCCATATCTTTTTCTTAAATTATGTCTCAGTCCAACTAGCTTTGACTAAGTAATATAAAAATGTCACATTTTGCTTTTAAAAAATTTCTATTTAGTTATGTGTCAATTTTTAATTGGTGGGGACAGAGAATTAGGACAGACGATCCATGTTCGTAGAGAACTTGCAAAGTGACACATTTTTTTCTTCTGAGTTCTGACTTCTTATTGCAACTTGCAAGAGGGTCCACGAGTTTGGAAATTAGGTTGTTTATTTTTGACTATTCTCCTTGTATTATTGGATTGGTTTTGTGTGCAGAAAACATTATTTGGTAGGGCAACGTTATATTGACACATGTTAATGAAATACCAGTACTAGCTGAGGTGGTCTCCAAACCCTTCTTTACGTGCAATATCAGTGCATGTCCTTACTCTGCTTCTATTTGGTTTAGTAATTTTCTTCCTTTTATTTTATATTCAATTATTCAGCATTCTCAGTCTATGATCGTTCTCATGGGTATCTCTTTAACTATGCTGTCTATCTGTATAAGCAGTGTACTAAACAATAATAATATACTCATAAATTTACATACATCATATCACTGTATATTTATATAATGTTTGTAGTGTAATTAATGTTCACTAATTTGGTTCTGATCTGAACCATATATAATAATAGCATACCAAATTTCGATCAGACATGGTGGGATACTGATCATTTTTTCCTTCAGATTCTTGTCTTTTGAGGGATCTGATTCTGAATTTCTGATGTGTCAGCCTTTACTTAGCACATGCTCATGTTATTATGTTAATGCCTAACAACACATGTACCGATACCCACCTTATTATTCTCAAATTAAATAATATCTATTGTTTCTTATCCATTATTTTCTTATCCTCGTTATTATAGTAAAATGAAAAAAATAATAGGGTATATTGAATACAAAAGCTAAGTTAAGGTGTATTTTTTTTACAAATAATTTAATTAGAATGACACTTGTAAAATGATGAGATATTGTTAATGAGTATAATAATGAGGATAAGAATATAACTGATAAGAAACAATAGTTATTACTTAATTAGAATGATACTTGTAAAAATGAGGAGATATTGTATTAGAAAAACAATTTCACAATCTGTATCGCTCCATATGTTAAAGTTAAAAATATAATTATTAATTACTTTTCTGACTAATCATAACTTATGATGTATGGTACATAACACATGACAAAAATATTATGTGAGAAAAGATTTGCTCCCTTGCACTAGACACTATTCCTATCCTATTCCGACCACTTTCTAAACACCTAACATGAAGCATCCAGTCCAAGCAATTAAGGAATTGTACCTCCAATATGAGGAAGTAAGGTATCATGCCTATTACCGAGGCCCCCAAAAAAAACATAGGATGTATTGTAACTTTAGGACTTTGAAATGGTCACATTTATATTGCCATTTCTTTAAATAATACTATACACTATTATCAAATAACTTTTTAAATATGTACAAATGTAAAAAATTTACTTAATTTCACAAAGAATTGTTATCCTCAGCTATAACCAAATGATTTTAGCAGCATAAAACTCCCCCAAAGGCCAAAATAATATTCTGTTGAAAACATTCTTTTGTTCAAAGATTAACTTAACAAAAATATGATCTAGTAACCTATTTTCTATATATTAATATATGGGTGACAAGGAAAGTAGTGTCCTTTACTCCTTTGCACAAGAATGGATTTTATTCCAAAAAGCATGAATATGGTGGTGGACTAAAGAAAAAGGCATTTGAATAGGAAAGGAGAGAAAAGATAGAATGAAGAGGATAAATATGAACATTTCAGTTTCACTCATTTCATCTCAATTGAGAAGAGAAGTACAGCTTAAATAACACTTTTTTTGGCGACAGACAAGTCATAAGTGAAGATTTTGAGTATTGGGAAAAGATAAAAGATAAAGTTAAGAAAATACTGACAAAGAGGACTCACTCCCGGATCTTTTGGTTCATAACAAACACGTGGGTCACTGAACCCACGTTAATGCTAGGACTTTAATAATAGTATCAATCATTAAAGTTTTGACAAATTTGTTTAATTAAAAATGTAGTGGGAACTGTATCAGTATATCTATGACTCTATCTAAGTTCATGTTCAATTTATTAAATTCAAGTGCTTTTCGCATTTCAAAATTTAGTTTTTAATCCACGCTTAGAGGATCGGAAAATATGAAATTGACCATAAATCCCAACACCGTCTTCATTTAACCAAAGAAGAAGCAGTGAAATATATATATATATATAGTATAAGAGTTGTTAAGAAATATTGTTGATTTTGAGATGGGGTTGGAAACAGAAAATATCACTGTTTTTTTAATGTTGAAATAACCCAAGGAAAGAAAAACAATCACAAATGAACATATGAGATTATAAAAGTATACTATTTACATGCATGTTTGATTTGAGTTATGATCGTCTCTATTAACGGAGAGATAAGTGATTCAAAAAATAAAAGAAATACAACTTTTAATAATATATTTATTCATTTGATTACAATAAAATTATATTTTTGTCATTAAAAACAAATGAAATAAATATGCATTTTGATTCTATATTAAGAGGGAGGATGTCCATGACAGGTAGTGACTTGTGTGACTGAAATTTCATTCCGATTGGTTTTGCACAACTATTGATGAATGCCCAGCTGGGTTATGCAGTGAATAATGTGAATATTTCATAGAAACAAAAATAAAAATTAAAGTATTTATTTTATTCATATCAAAAGAAAAATGAATGTTATGATTTACAGTACTTATTTTTTTCATATATTAGAAAAAGTTTATACTTACCTTGATATGCTTATGCTCTATCAGGTGTAAGAGATAAGAGAATAAAGCTAAATATTATTTTGAAGGTGGTAAAAGCAATGCACATACTTTGTAGGAGAGTTGGGACAAAGAATTATTGAAAGAGGAAGGGACTAAGTAAATGCCTTGTAAGAAAAAGAACAGTAAAAAAGAGAAAAGAGGAAGCATCACCATTCACCTATTGGTTATTATTTGACATGAGAAACTTGATATAGTCCTTGCCCGTGTTATGATGATGGCTTCTACAGAGTCTTTTCTGGATTGCAGCAACCAACATGGACTTACCTTAGCTTCTTTTTTACTTTATATTTGCCTTTCACTTTATGAAGATGTTAGGTCTGTCTCAACTTTATAGACTTTTGGTTCTCATCCAAACAAAATATATATAATGAATGAAAGCAAACAGAAGAATCACTCATCACATTCACAGCCATTTTGGGAATTGATGCTTGCTTGCTTATGGCCATATACATGAACCCTTTCTGTTCACTTCTGTGCCCATTACAACTTTCTTATAAATGGGATTCTTATACTTTTACCCTTCAAACGATTCATTCACTCAAAGGTTTAATCATACTTCTTATGTCTCATCCTTTTAAGTGGATGATAGAAATAGTGATCTTAAATTGCATGATAAGTTTTAAGAATAATATCATTAACATTTTAACAAGAAACTTAGAAATTTCCTTTTGTGAATAACATTCTACTATTTAGATAAACATTTTGTGAGTAACATTGAGATATTGAATTTCTTCGTAATTAAGACATGGTCTTGACAAAACGTCCTTTCAATTCATCCCAAATAAAATAGGTAGTTAATAATGTTTTTAACTCTCAAAAAACTTACTAAAGCAGCCAGTAGATGAATTCTACCTTCTAACTTCAAACAGCGATCGATACCAACCAGAAAAACCGTATTAACTGACTTCACAAATAAAAAAACTCGAGTAAAATCTTTAAAAATAATCAATGAATAAAATGTGCAAAAGAAAATAAAACAAATCTGTTTTAACAAAAGAATTCTAGTTTATTTTTCATTTCATACACTGTCCTTCTGACTAAAAAAACAAATTTCCAATAATTTCGAACAGTATAAATATAAAAATTATAAAACTCCTAATAATCGAAATTAACATGAACACTAGCATTGATACCAGAGTGACAGAGAGGGCAATTTCGGGTGGTGGACCCACACACTGTGCAAAGACATAAATGCCTACACGGCAACAACAGTACTATAGACTCACTCACCCCACAATTCTGACACATCCTCCCAACCACCGCATCACCACCACACGCCTCCACGTAGTTACTCCCACAACTCGATTCTGCATCATCATCACGGTGGTCCTCGCTAATTTGCGCCGCCGCGAGGACCTGTTCTAAATTGGTACGCAGTGAAATAACAGTGGCCTCGTTGGTTTGTGCTAAATCTCTCCAAATTTGATTCTCAGCACTTAAACTCTTCACCTTTTCTTGTAGCACCCAATTCAGATTCACCATTCTATCTATCTCTTCGTCTTTCTCCTTCACTTTCTTCTCCACTGCTTCTTGAATCACGCTTAGTAACTTTCTATATCCTCTCACTCTGTGTTCCTCTAACTCCATCCTGATTTTCTCTGTCTGTATATTCATCAACTAAATTATTATTATTCATGCAAAAATAGAAATATTATTGACTGCATGGTTTTAAAATACGCTAATTGAAGTCAAAATATAACAGTCATGCAATTATATCGTGATTTTGACCAAATATTTGGATTACATTGTTTCCATAACTATAGTCACTATATTACAGTTTTGTTAATCCTCATTATCACATTGCTATAGTTTTGTTCATTTTAGAACAACAAAAATTTAAAACTACAGATTATGTTATATTCTTTACTTCTAATTTTCCATCATTATGATAAATAATGTAACGTAATTTAACTATAATTAAGGTCCTATTTTCTTCCTAATTATACGTGATTATTATGATTAAACAAACTAAAAAAAACCGTAATTTTAAACAACAGAGAGAAAATCATTAAGGATGGCGAATTACTTACGTGTTCAGCAATGAAGCGGTCGATCTCAAATTTTTGGTTATGGAGATGGAGAAGAAAAAAGTGTTGGTTTTGAAGAGAAGGTTGATGATTTAGAGAGGAAAGCTTGTTCTTTTGAGAGATTAGAAGAACGTTTGAATCAGTTATTGAGTCTCTGGAACGTTTCCTTGTAACAGGGATTTGGTGATGATAGGTGAGACCACTCTCAGATTTGTTGAATGAAGTTGGAATTTGATTACAGAAACTGGATTGTTGATAAAGTGGGAAAAAGTATGAATCATGCATTGTTGAAGGAGCCATAGGCATAACACCATCTATCTCATGATTATGAATATGATAATTGGGTTTCATCATTATGTCACTGTAGAAGGTAGATAGAAAGAAATGAGAACAAAATATATAAGTAAATATATGAGTATGAGAAAAGAACAAGAGAGTGAACCAATTATATAAGATACCTGTTGTTGTTATTGATGAGTAACTGAGACGATAAGAGGTTAACATGAGGAGATTCAACTGCCATGAGAGTTGGTCGGTTGAGTTATTTGTTTCCAGTTTATGATCTTGTTATTGTTCTTGTTATTGTTGGAAAATGAAAATGGGATTGAGAAGTGGGAAAAAGAAGAGGATGAAAATATATATGAAGAGAAGAAGAGCATGAAAATGAGGTGGCAACTAACGACTAGGGAGAGAAGGAGACTCAATGAATGAGTCTCATTTTATTTATGGCTTTTGTTTTTTAAAGAGAGAGAGAGAAAGTCAAACGCTTCTTTCTAGACAGATCAAAATCTAATCTAAGTATTTAATATTCCATTCATAAACTACAACTATAATAATTAATAAACAAGTGTATCAACAATCGTGTTATGAAATTAAACTCCTTCCAATTTAAATTTAATATGGCAGGTGGAGTCATGACGGAGGTGCGGTTAAACTTTAAATTTAATTGAAGTTGTTATTTTGAGAATGATTTAATTTTAGCAAAATTTGATCCAAAAAACAATATTTTTTCTTATCTCATAGTAATAGTACTGGTATTCCTTTTTACCTTTTCTTCTTCTGTTATTCGTATCTAATATACGTATTAAATTTTGCTACGATGCCATTTTTTTAGATATCGAGGAATTAAATTTACATATAATTTTTATGAGACTCGATATCTCAAATTACATCTGAATATTAAACGATTTATTATTTAGGGTGAAAAAATATCTACATTGGTAGCATATAATTTTTAAAAATCACCATTTCTTCTTCTAATTTATAAAATTGTTATCAACTTTTTTTTATAATATCTCCAAGAAAATAATCTCTTCCAACGTGTATAACTGTCCCTCTCAAAAAACATTGCGTAATTAAATTTATGACTTTTTGATTATCCTAATAATTTAGTAAGGTCTTACACCACTGAATTAATACATTGTTGGTTTTACCAACCTTTTATGACAAAGGTAAGAAAATCTTTGAATAATTACTTTTATTTTCGTCACTGTTGAGATAATTACTTTACATTACAATACATTGTCACTCATGCTTAATGAAATCTTGTTTTATTAAGAGGAAGCATTTTTTCCAGTTTTAGAGATAAAGATTCATTAATTATCTTAGTTTTATGGTTTGTGTGAGTGGTGCCTATGCACTACTCAAGATGTGTGAATGTGAACATGGTCACTCACGGAATGACGCGTGGCTTCATTGTCACGACGTGGTGAAGTTGAATAATGCCACGTGGGACCATGACGAAGAAAATGGGACCCAAAGGATATTGCACGTGCAAGGTGCGTGAGTGGGGACAACAAAGCTGACCCCTGATCCACGTATAATGGGACCCATTTATGTTGGAAGTTGGTTTCCTCGCTCAGTCCCCTGTTTCTTCAACTGTTATGTACGGACAAGTCACTCCATCAAATTATTGCATGTTTTTTATATATCTTATTCTAAATATTATTTATTCTATGTATATTTATTTTATCATATGAAATAATATACATAAATAGTTTTATAAAATATATGAATATGTGTATATATATTTAAAAATATTAGATACTCAACTACATCTAAAATGATATAACTGCTTTGGTATTAAATTGTTTCCACAAGAGTATCATAAAGTATTAGCAAAACCAATTTAAAAGCATTGTTAAAAATCACATTATTAAATAGGTATGTTATTGAAATAAAATGCTCCATCTACTATGAATGATTTGAAAAGCATGTATTAGCATAAAAGTAAGTTTGTGAAAAAAATCATGCTAAGAACATTAAGAGATAAACTCTTGACCTTCGAACTAATTTTTGAATCTGATCTAAACTTTAAATTCCATAAAATTCGACCATATATAAATATATATTGGATGTACAAGCATGAAATAATTATACTCAAGGTAAATTGGCTAAACTTTAAATTATTAATATATTGTCCATTGGTTAGAATCACTAGTTTTGAATAATATATTATTTTATTATTATTTAGACAACAAATATGATATATTTCATTTCACATGTTAAACTATTTAAAACATTTACATTTTAAGAAAATAATTTGTATTTGATATTTATTTTTCTTTAACAAGTACCCCCCAATCTTCTAATATATTCATTGAGATACAAATTTTACAGTTCAATGTGACAGACAAAGCTAAATAAATAGTAAAGTCCGTATTCATGAATAAAAAGAGAAAAATAAATAGTACAGATATTTGTATTGGACGGACCACCCTAATTTTGGCCAACATTTATTTCATATGTGACTGTCGCCGCACGATCATCAATGTGGATTCCATTTATTGAGGGACATATATTCAACCACAAATTTCTATTTTCTAGTGCCTATTTTCTATGAATTTCGCAATAGAAGTAGTGGAATTGGTGAATACTATTGTAATCCCTTCATTCCATATTTTTATGTATTAAAAATTCAATAGATATTAATTTTTTATGGCCACTATTTTTTAATCTCTTTTATTATTTCCAATATAAATTAAATACAATTATTGTCACCGAACTAATTTCTTTTTACATCATTAATATTTTAAATTATGCACATAATAGTAAAAATATAAAAAAAAACGGATAATGAGTGAGTACGTATTAATGATTATTTAATAAAAAATAATAAAATAAATGTCAAATTTTAACTATTTTTTATTTTCATCAAAATGTTCTCAGTAGTTACAATGGATGATACATAATATGTTGATCCCTTAAAGTGTTACTTATTAAGAAGAGTACATATACACTTTAAAAAATGATTAGTTTCTTATTTGCAAGGTAAATACATACCACTAGTTATAAGAATTTTCTTTGACCCGTTTTTCGTTAATTATTATATTGAGGAGACAAATAAAAATATAATATTCAAATACTAACATAATATTGTATATATAAATAGAGTATAATATTTATGTATTGTAAGTGTAAAAATTTATATATAAATTATATATTATTTACTATTCATTTATACTATGTTTTTTGCAAAATCCGATCATAAATAATATAATAATATATAAAACTCATACATTATCTTTATATATATTTTTATGATATTTTTCTCAATTAAATAATAAGGGGATGTGTGCACATGCAAAAACAGCACTTAGCTACATTTCCCTCCATGATTTAAGTGCCCGATAAACATGATATATCATGGGTATTGGAATATCAATTACATTAAATAATGTGTGGGGGAGTTGCTCAAGGTACATATCTATTGTTTCATAATGTGTATCACTTTATATGCTCTAACTTTATGTTTGATTAAAAAATATATTTAAATTAAAATTTAATTGTTAAATATTTTTTTGAATAATTACAATTTGTAACATATAAAGTGACACAAATTATAGGAGATAATATAAGAAGTTGCTCAAAGCCTATAAATTGTACTTAGCACTTTGCATCATTTAACTTTGTGGTCACTGTTTAAATTATACATACATGTCTCTATACATGTACTTATTTTACACCTCAAACTTTGATCATAACACCGTTCCACCTTTGTCACACATGCACCTTCGACTTATACTTGGTCCAAGTGGTTTATTTATTAATAAACTTTCCTCCGATTTTTCTTTTGTTAGCAAGCAGGTTCATGATGTGCTACAATTTTCTTACAGTGCGATTGATTAAGATGCCTGGATTTGGCTTAAACCACGCACCCTGCAATATAATTGACCATATATCACTTTAATGTAATAAAAAAAGCCTAGCATAATTTAAAGCCTGCTATTTGAAAAGCAAGAAGTTTATACATGTACTAGCCACTATTGCATTTTGAATCCTATTTGCTTAATAATCTTCGCTATCCATTTTTTTAGGTTAATTATAAAGCAGTTAATAATGAACATCATGTCTTCATTAGTTGTATATCTTAGGTACTTGACCGCAAAATCGAACGGTAGGCTAACTACAGGGATCAGAGTCAAATTAAGTGTTTTAGCATTCAAGTAAAAAATATTCGATTAGTAATTTCAACGTAAATGCATGCTAGCTAGAATGGGAGGCTTAGCATTTTATGAACAGTTAAGAAGGGATACTATTGGTTTAGATTACTACTACTCTAGATTGGTTGATGAAAGTTGAATTTCTCAGTTATCTTAACACTTAATCAAGGAATTTACGCCAACAAAGTCAAGTAAAAATTTAGACTAAGAGAGGAAAGTGATGTTAGGAATGATAGAAGGATTTGAACCGTTGGACATGTTAGTAGGTAGAAGGATTTGAAAATTGCACCTAGTGCGTTCAAAGTTTGAAACACATATCATGCATTTGTTCCTATCGCATCCCTTTCAAAATGTTAAACAACTTTTTTTCTTTAAGACAAATCCTTTCATTACTATACATGGAAAAAGTTAGTGGAGGGGTTTGTAAAAGAATGTAGCTAAATTTTTTATGCACTATTGTGTTATTTCCAATAAAACTTTTGTCACGTTATATGTATTTTTTCGTCGGATGCAGAAAGCAAAACATTATGTTAAAAAATGGGTTCAAATAGGATGAGGATGGAAATTATGGAACAATGCATTCTAATTAATCATATATAGAATGTTGATAATTTTTTTGTTAATTGTCGATTGGTTTCAAATGGGGCGTATTCCTGAATTGAATCTGATCTGGATTTGCCAATGAATTGGTTCCAACACTTTAATAATGCAATGGAGATGATGATTTTGCGGGGAAAAATAATATTCAAGTTTATATTATTTCTCTCTTTGGTGTAAGTAATAGTCTTTGGTCTTATAATTAATGGATCTTGGTAAATTTTAATCATCTCTTTACTTTTTAATATAGTCCATTCCGTATTGCTTAAATTTATTTCATAAGAGAAAGAAAGCATAAAAAACCGATGTTGCTTAAATGAAAGCAATGAACAAAATTATATCGCGTATTATTAATTATCATCCATTCTTTATTTTTTATATTCTTTAAGGTTAATATCCACCAAAATATTAAGAAATTACTAAATAATATTATATTTTAACTAAAATATCCTTATTTGTATCTTAATATAGAAAAAACTATAATTATCAAAATAAAGATCATATGTATATATTAATGAACGAAAATAGAATTGGAAAAATGTTTGACCAAACAATATAATTATTAAGCAACAACAATTTTAAAACAAAAACTTTAAATAACAGAAGATAATATTGCAGTACTTTTTAAGTTTTTTTTTACATTTATTAGATACATTAATATATTTTTCTATATATGTTGCCTCTCCCTATATAACAGGCCCCTCGTTCTAATGACTTCTAGATAAGTTTATAATGCATATTCCAGTGCCGACATGGTGGTGGGCCAGTGTGTTGGAATAGTGTAGTGGTGGAACTTTCAATAAATAAATTTAAAAATATTGCAGTTTTTGATTGATGTTTCGCTTTATCTTTCACATATTCAACTTAAGGTTGAATTTATATGCTAACCAATTTTGAAGATCGTGTGGGGATTGAAAAGGTTGTCAAAGTGGTGAACCGCGTATAAAAAAGTTATAGTTTTGAACTTTTGATGTAATAATGGACGAGGAAGGTGGGTGGAGTTTCCATGTTTTTGGTTTTGGTCAATTATTAGTCATGGAGTTTTTTTAGTGTCTTCTTTTACTCTCTTTTTGCCTACTCTTCTTTTTTATGAATATAAAATGTAAAAAAATATGACATTATCCTCAATATGATAAGTAGGGTTTCGGATTTTAATTGAAAATCCCTACTGAGAATTTTCATTTGATATTGTGAGCTAGCACGAGATAGAAGAGGGTCACTTTATTTGTTGCAAATTTGGAGTGGGTGGCCAAATCATAGTTAAACGGAAGCAAATGATAAAGTGCCCACACTTTAATGGCAAAAATAAACTGAAGCAAAAAGAGAGGAGGGTCCAAAAACCTCATAGATTTGGACTTTTGTTTAATCGGAAAAAGAAACTCATCCTATGAATATTATTTTAATATTTCATGATCAATATTAACTGATTTGACCCCATTGTGTCTTATCCATTGACGCTGCCCCTAAACAACATAGCTATTACTTTAATCTAAAGTTAATGGTATATGGGTGCAAATTTAGGCACACAAATATTCATTGCTTTTTACATGATTGAACCTGGCCAACTTTACTATTGCTACAAGATCACAAGTATGATGCAACTAAGCTGTTAACAATTTGATGTTAGATTTAAATTTTTGCTTTAATATATTTATTATTTTCGGTAAAATGAAGTACTTTTGATTATATTTCTTCAAACAAATTTCTTAATCATCTTATCAATAGATAAAACAATTCATCTTATCAATAAGTAAAACAACTAAAATGACATTTATTATGAGAGACAATCATATATTTCGAACGAGATTAGTTCCTTATCTTTTAGGTGATGATACCCACATTAATTATACCCACACAAAAAAGCATATGTGCTATAGGTCTTACTCACACGATGATAAACTATAAAAAAAAATTAGATTATATAGAGATAGCAATAGGGCCATTAGTAGCGCCCATATTATTTGTGGTATCCTTATGGGTAGTGGGAATTCCTCATATCCAACGCTTTTTCAATTTTACTTATATATTTTGTAATAATTAAATAAAAATAATTATTACATTAATAATAAGATATATATAATATAAAACATTGAAATTTATTACGAAATAATAATAAAGTAAATAATATATAATCCTAATAAATTAATATATATATATATATAAGGGTATCCATATGGTGGATATCACAAAATTCGTTCTCACTCTATTGTGAATATTCATTGTAGATATTTTTACGGTTATCCACCAGTCAACTTCTGGCATCTCTAAAAATATGTGAAGACTAAATCTCTATCAAAAGTAAATTAGAGAAATTAAAATTAAAATCAAAATTTAATATATTTTTAGGGAGGAAACATATTTAAACATAAAAACGTAATTGTTAGTATGATGTAAATTTTTCTTTCACATATGTATAATAAGCAAACAAAAAAAATGTGAGCATTTAGAAGTTAAAACTTATTGTGTCAATTAATGAAGGGGATCTCATTTAATATTGGACCCTTAATCATTGTCCAAATTTTAATTTATTTTTAAATAAAAAATTATAAGAGTAAATTTTACTCTTTTTATGATTGATTTTGTGTGTAGAATAAGATAATTTGTCATATTCTATTGCCATGAGTTTGATGAGGCAAGATGATTATATAAAGTCATGACATGGCCAAACTTATTTTTTATCCGATGAGAAGTTGTCTTCTAAACAAATATGGATAAAATAGTATGGTCTTTCTCTCTCATATTTTCACAATAAACACTACTATAAGTATTCTCATCACCATATTAATATTACCATTATCTGTACAAACCAAATTTAAACACTTTCTAAGTTCACGGTCAGCTGAATTACATCTTGAAGATGTTCGAATGAATTAACTAACTTCTAAAAATAATACATATAACTCAATTTTTTAATCCTTAATATTAAACGAAAAAGAATCATATATTTTCTTAGCTATATAAAGGTATAGCGTTAGATATTGCAATCCTTTCAACTAGAGCCAAACACTACTAAGCACATATGTGGAGGAGAGTTAGAAAAATTATGTGAAAGGAGGACAATTAAATAATCTTGAATTTAATTTGAAGAGTCTACATAACACATTATCAGTCATTATTTAATACTGCAGGACCATGGTAGCTATAGTCCAAATTTCATTTCAAAAAAAGTTACAAAATGCTGATAATAACATACCATATACATTTGTCTTTCAGCATAGTCATAGAATGCTTAATTTCATGATTTGAAAGATAGAAGAAGCTAGTCATGTTGTACTTATGCAAAAGATTGAATGAATTACCACTAAATCCATAAACATAGTAGGCTGATTTTATTTGTATTTGTATTTTTACAAAACAAATTATATCCTAATATCTTCAACTCATATTTAGGACCCCGTGATTGTCGAGTTTAAACCTATCTAATTCTCTAGTCCTTCAAGTCTAGATTGATAACGATAAAAAAAGCAACAATGAAAAGCATCACATTCCATGAAGTTTCTAGCCGATTGATATGACCTTATACTATTATTCTTCCCACAAATCAATTCCAACTTTGTACAAGAACAAGAATGCCTATACATTTGAAAACAATTTGTCAATTATTATTTTTGGATCCATTCTTTCCAAAGACAATCAATCAAATATGTTGGCCATTGACACGCAACACACATATTATATATGAATATATATAATAATGAATTATAGGGAAAATATATTGAAGGTATCATTTATCTCACTATGAAACATGATGTTTATAATGTTTTGTTAGTTTGTTGGAAGATGTTGTATCATTTTGGTGATTTTTTCCCCAAAAAATTATTTTTTCAGCTTTCAATCTTTTGGTAACCTCTAATTATATCCTTATATGAATTTGATTAAATTAAATCTTGGTTATGGTTTTTTTCTAAAAGATTAATTTTTTAGCTTTCAATCTTTTGGGAGTCGAGTTATATCCATATCATATTAACTTATACTCATTTACATAATAGTATATTCATTTTTTTATTTGTATCAATCTTTAATATAATATGTAATTAGGTTGACACCCCTTTTGTATAATACCTTCCCTTATTAAAAACTGTCATCTATAAACACGAAAATGACGTGTATATGCGTTTCACACATAGGATTGAAGACACGATGTTATATCCCATGGAAAAAAGAACAAATATTCGAGTAAAACCACAATCAAGTTGGCCAAGACAATATTGCAAAAGATAACAATAAATAATAAGAACCAAATTGATAGAGATTGGGGTGCATCACTTTCCTGAAATTTCTCTTTTTGGGGCAGCCGAATGAGCACGATAGCATGGAATAAGTTTTGCTTATATATATATATATATATATATATATATATTATATTATAAAGATGATAATAATTTTAGGTGTTGTCAAGAGTCACATACATTGTTGAAACTATTATATTCGACCCCACAAGGTAGAGGGCGTGGACCAATGCCTCAACATCATTACATCAATCTCTAGTAATGATGCAGATTGATGATTGTTTTCTTTGTCTCCTTTCTTAATTTTATGCTAGAGTGTTTGTTTGGCTTTTATTGATGAAGTTGATATGATTAAATATACGTTTTGTTTGTTTAGCACTAGTGGAAAACTATGATAACTGCACCACTTTGATTTTTCTAAAGAGTTAGCTCAATCTTAGCTATTTCTACATGTCATAGAATAATCACATGTGCTAATCTAAATTGAGAAAATTATATTGTTTATTTGTTTAATTTATTATATTCTTTCAATTTTTTAATGGTCTTTTTAATTGCTTAGGTAATTGGGGTATGGTTAGCGTGTCAGAGAAACCACATGCCCTAATAGGCAATGCATGCGTCAGAAGTTTAACATTAATTAATAAGTTCAATTCAAAATGACGAGGACCATAAACATTGTTAAAGTTTAAAGTGTTTTTGTTACTTATTGTAATATATATGTACTATTAATATAAAGATTTATACATAGTTAGTATATTATTCACTATATATTTGTACTAATTTTTTGAAGAATCAATTATGATAAAACATCAAAAATGATAAATAATATATTGACTGTAAATAAAACTCATACACTATCAGTTTATATAATTTCCATAAAAAATCTTTCATGACATAGATAATATAACGGGTATAGTTTTAAGAGAGGGAAAGTATATGCATAACACGTTGGTCTCACCTTTAGAATACGACGAATCAAAATAGCCTGACAATGACAAATAATTATGATCTCTTTACTTTATAAGTAATTATTTATCTCTTAATCAAGATCCAACGTGCCTATACTGAAATGGTGCTTGAAATGTTGTTTGCTTTATGCAATTATTATTGTTTATTAACTATAACCATATGTGATGAGTTAATGCTATATATTTGGTGGTAATGCCTCTCCAATGTCAGCTAGTTTTACTTTTTCTTCTTGGCCTGCCTACTTGACCCGTGAAGCATCATAGGGAAATAAAATAATATTGACTTTATCAAAAATTATTTTATGTTTTGCTTCCATCATGTCAAAATAAGTTAATATGCACATAGTTTTTTCTCCATATTTCCTTTCCCTAACCTCACTTTCTTAGGATTGAAGATAAGGAGTTATCAATTAGTAAGAATATATTGAAAAACTATGTTCATCATTTCTTAAAATATTATTATAAACGTTTAGTTTAATAATGTATATAATATTTTTAGCATTTTATTTTTTGGCATAGAGTTGAGGTTAAGAAAATCCTTAAAATAATGGGGTATGGACGTATGGTTCATTGGTGTGTTTTCATTCAGTTTCACAATTAATTGGGTATGGAATTAAGTAGGCTTTATGTTTAAGCTTTTATTTTGCTTATTAGATTGCTTTGAACAAATTGGGCTTGATAAACGTATGAGCCCATATAACTAGATGCACATTATAAGTTAAGAAATAAAATATCAAATAGTTAAAATAACAAAAAACAAAGAAAATGTTAAGCCACATCCAAAAAAGTATTTGTAGGTGGAAGATGAGGTACATATACCCTAAACCACGAAAACACTTAGAAAGTCTCTCGGGTATCATTTTCCTAAGGATCTGTTTACGAATTGAGGTTTGAATGAGAAGAAGGAAAAATAAAGACTTTGAGGTCACCTCACTTTCATGGCTCTCAATCCCTTTCTTTCTCTTCCTTATCATTCAAAATTTAACTCACAAACACATTATAAAGTTACTACCTAATTTGAAAGGTACAAGAAAAGGATCAAATATTCAGATTTTGATTATTCAACTACCAAGTTAACCCATCCTGCAACTATCTAGAATGTTGCTAACAAATAACCAGCGTTTACAATTATGAGATCGTGACTATCAACAATGACATAGAAAATAATATATCAGCTAAGTTATGGACCAACCATGATTGCATCTTTATCTGCTGGACACAATATTTATTGTTGTTGTGTAAATTTCCTAAGACAGCAGAAATTCATCTATTGTTATTGGATATTCGAAATATACTGTTATAAGAAATATTATAAGAAATTTTATACCGATTAGTATTGGAAAGAAGGAAAAATACTAGACTCAAATTCCTTAGTACAGTTCCATACAATTAGGAAAGATCTTAGGAGCCTTGGGCCATAATATTAGGTTCGGGTACTATTATGTGCGATGCTCTGAATTGTTGTATATCTGCTAAACAAGTTGCTCAAGTTTTTCCTATTTTTAAAAGAAAATAAAATATAAAAAATAAAGTGTCACAAATTTAAGATATATGTGAGAAGAATAAAGTCTGAAGATTATTCTGCTAACTAATCCAAGAATTTTCATTCTCACTTATACTTTTAAGCTCAACAATCGCATTATTTAGGTGTGCAATAAAATGCCTAAACATTCAAGCACAGTAAAACTAAACAAGAACTTTTTTTGCATAAATAATTAACAAAGACTTAGACATCAATATTGTTGAAAAATTTATGATAGAGCATTATGACGTCGTTCAATTCAAAACCGATCTCATCTAGTGAGATAAAAAACTAATTATTGTTGTAAAATCATTCTTATATCATATTATAAAATCTTGTAAGCAGAACAAATTGAATATGGGATCTGATGTCTTTCCTCCATACAAAATCATATCATTTCATATCTCTGGTCAATATAATCACAGAAGTCAAAATAACAAAATAAAATGCGCCTCAGAATGATGCTTATTTTCCACAGTTGAACCCATGGCAGACAGAAAGGACTATTATGAGGATCAGGATTATCACTACCGCCAATACGATCAACTTCATCTTCATGTTTTGCAGCCACATTTTTCTACGGATTTGGGTCCCTGAATTTCTGAAGTCTTGTGCCTGCCTCGAAAAATAGCATAAAGGAAAAAGGGAGTTAAAAACAGATGGCTTTGAAATAACAATCATTTTTTTCTTCTGGTTTATCTTCATGTGTGGTGAAAGGGAGTGAATGTAAACAGTATGGCGTCGAATATCAAGGGCCGAGACAATGCTTTATAAAGTAATAGAAAATAGAATGCAGCAGTTCACCAGAAGAATTTATAAAGGACAACACAAGAAGTGGCAGGTGCTCATATATTGCACATACTAACCTGGTGATGAAGGTTCTCACTCTTGTCAACCAGAAGCTCTATCTTTTCTCCCCTGTCCAGAACCTGCATTAAATTATAAACATGTCAATACAATCTGATGAAGTGTCCTTATGAATTGAACATCATCAAAGGTATTGGAATGCCACATATTTGACTACATTCTTCTCTTTACTTATTATTCATATTCTCTGTTGATTATGTACAACAGGTATGATCTATATGTTTTTCTGGTGGAACTTATGCATTTCTATACCATACCATACATAGATTATAATGAATATAATTATGGCATAAAGAAAAGACAAAGAAATCCACTCCATTATATGTCATTGAAATACATAAAATTTCTACTTTCTATGAGAGTGCAGAGGAATAAAACATGGGCAGTTGTAGAATAACTAACTGCTGCAAATGTCTCGGCTTATTTATAAAAACTCAGTTAATTTCTTAAAAAAATTGGACTTGAAATATCATATTCAGATAGCACAGCAAAACTCAATCCAAGTACACTAGAACTAGGAGTACCATGAGCAATTATGTGGCTTCAAAACTTCCATAAAATATAAATCATACATTTTATAGATGAAATCATGAGAGTCAGTAAACTTTGTTTTCACCCAAACTACTTTTGGCAAGAATAACTTTCAGACAGAGATAGCCCTAAAGAATTTAAGGATACACAAAAAATTGTCTGTGTTGCTGTACTCCTTCAAAACGGATAACACATCAGCAAATTGGAGGTGGGAGACTATTTCCTTAACTGAACTAATTATAAGCCACTTGGTTCCTATCAACAACTTCAGAACAAGGAAACAGAGGGTCTTCATTCCTAATTCCCAAATTTTCATTAAACTGAGCCCTAGGCTCAGCATTAACATCTCAAAAAAGGTAGTAAGAGAGAGATCCTGGAATTTACTTTCCCCATCTATCACCAAAGTCCTTACTGTCATCAAACTTATCCAACAAAACCCGACTCATTATTAGATCATATGCTCCCTCATAATTGAACTTGACAACTCAGCTACATATGCCTTGGTCTTTTGAAATAATTCAGATTAAAAAACTTCTTTAAACTCAAATACGTACAAGCTAGACAATGGACAACAAATGTGGAAAACTTCCACCTGAAGACGGGAATCAAAAAGCTATTAGGTTTAATTTTTTGTTGCTCCCCTGGCCCCTCCCTTTCCCCTATTTTAGATGGCCAAGCTATTTGCACACGAATAAACAGTCCCATTTTTTCTGCTTACATGCAATAAAAAATATGTGATAATAATACAAACATAACCACATTTATTTGCAGTTTATTGTTTTTTGGGATAACAAAATGAAATACATTTAAACACCTCAGAGCCCACTAATTGGGAGTCTCATGCACTAGACCACCTTTTTTTTGGATATAAAACTGAAACATATTTAACAAATTTCTATAATCACTTCAAATCCCACATGTGACATGGGGAAACTGAATTTGTTGAAATGCCAAACAAAACCTATAAAGACTTGACTATCAGCACAGCATGATTACAAGGCAATAATTTTATAAAATGCTGGGCATACTAATTTAATGGTCTCCCTTATGAGGGTTAATGTAATTACATGTTCAATTTTTTTGAAACTCCACACTGTGTTTTGTTGTTTTTGCCATTTTAAATTTTTTGAACACAACATCCTAACGCTCTCTTGTAAAATTATTATTGTAATTTACTATGTAATTTGATCTCTTCAACTTTATATGGACCCTCTTAGGTCACCAATGCAGATAAGTAGTGTGAATCTGTACCTTTTCAATGTTCTCCATCATGACACCTTTGACTTCAGAAACCTGAGCTTTGACCTTTGCAAGCTTGCTTACCTCTTCAGGATTATTAACACAGTACTGCATATGTTCCTTCAATTTTGGCCTGCAGAAAGCATATGAGCTTTTAAGTTTAAATAACACACTAAATCCTATACCATTGAACTTATATAGGGCAATCTTAATACCCAAATTCCTTATTAAGAGTGTTGGGTGCAGCGGTTGCCGCCTTTCCACCGCCATATTTCACAACAAAATCATCCTTGACACGCTCTAGAAAAGCCATAGGCACTTGTCTTCCAACCGATTCATCTGCAACAACACAATATGCTACAACATCCCAAAAGTCAGTGAGACAGACATTTTTAATCATAATAACAAACATCAAAGTTATTAATATTACCCTCTAAAAACAAAAACTAAAAAAATTAGTTCAAAAAGATGCAAAAAAGTTTTCAAATTGCGGCTGCAAAACTTTAATTTCGGATTTCGGTAGTGCCCGCAATTCCAATCAATGATAGATTCAAAAGAGGTGAACACTGGTAAAAAAAGTTGTATATGTAGTACGTTTTATAAATAAATAAAAAATACTTTCTTCTAATTTGTTCCTAATTGCAATTCCGACAAACACAATATAATTGTAACTGCAACCACAACCACAAATTAAACTCAATTTTAAAGGAAAGACAACAAAATAAAAACATATATGCATAAATTGAGTATTACATATACTAAAACAATAACATAACACCATATGAAAATAACACATCTTATTTCATTAATGTGTCGATTATTGGTAATTTGATATGTCCAGAAGCACTGATTTGATTCAATTTAGGTATTATGAAATTGATAGATGAATCAGAGAAAAAATAAGAGAATGAAATGAAACATACTGAAGCCATTGTCGACGAGGTAATTGAAAGTGTGAGCGTCACAGTTATAAGTGAACTTGTTGTTAGTAGAAGGAAGTTTCTGAAGGCACTGAAACGCGATGGAATTGAAATTCCCACTGAATTCGGTGTACTCAGCGAGAATCACGGTTCCACGAGACACGAAAGCGTAGATCAAAGATTTCTGGTTCTCGTTTTCACCCATTTTTTCTCCTTCCTTTCAGATCTAACAACCTACGATTTCGGATTATGCTGCTTTCGCTTTATCTTAACCCTCACTCTTTATTTTCTTTCCTTTTTCCTTTCTTTTCTTTTCTTTTCTTTCCTTTTCTTGAGAGGGTAAAGAAAAAGGACGGGGAAATGAGCGTTTGGGGATTTTTCTAACACACATGCACTAGTCAAGATTGCGTCGGCAAACAGGGATTTTTTTTAATTATCAATCAATTAAATTAATTAATAACGGTTTCTATTTGAATATCTAATTTAGAATGATACCAAATATATTGCATCACTCTATGTTAGAGATTAAAATTATGATTGACAACAATATGGAAAAGGGTCACTTTTTAATTAAATAACTCTAACTCTCCAACTCGGTACTACATGTAATAGAGATGATAAACCTTCTCATTAAGTTTTTGGTATTTCGAATTCATATCAACTCTGTTCCAGAATAATTTCTCTTTTCATTTAAATGAACATATTTATCCATTAATAAATGTTATATAATAATTCTATATTTTACCATTTATTATATACATCATTTGTATCGAGTTTAAGTGTCACTTATACAAAACACAAAATGAACCCAATATTTGAAATTGTAAAATATTTGAGTTCAAACTTAGTCAAAATAAAATTTTCATGTTAAATTCAAGTTGAGTTCGAACAAATACATATAAATTGAATTAGGTTGTCATCCTTAATTAGAAAGAAAGATGATTTTTATACACAAATAATATTATAAAATATTTTTTTACGACTTCACAAATAAAAATTATTACTTTATTAGTTTTTCAACTATTCAATACAATATTAATTACTTTCTTAATAATTAATTCTTCTACTTTTATAGATGTAGTTATTTCAGAAAAATATTTTTATTAAATTATCGTTCTCAAAGTTCAACATAATATTAATTATTTTATTATTGGTCGTTATACATTTACGAGAGACCACATAACAATAAATTAAAATGTGAGTAAAAATCAGGAATAATATAATAAAGAAGATACTAACAATTTTATTAACATGAAACAAATTTAGTAATTTTATTGAATTGTGCAAAACAACCGAGATAACAATTATAAATGAACGAATTTTTTGGTACTATCAAATATATATATCATAAAGGAATGAATTGAGTATCATGAAGTGATTTTATTTATTAAAAAGTGAATGATTTCTTTAGTCTAAGTATAAAAAAACTAAAATAACATATATAAAGTAACGGGTAGAATAAAATTATTTTCAATATTTAATGGTACAGTTTAATTGACACAACTATTATAAATAATACTACCTCATATTCTTTTTGTAAGATGTTTTATGCTAGTTTAACACGAAATAAAGAAATTGAAAATATTATTAAGCTTGTCAATAATAAAAGGTAGTTCACCAAAACTGTAATTTTATTGATAAAATTAAATCATTTCATCTTTTTATTCAAATTATTAGGGGAAATTACTATATTTTGACAATATAATCATTTATTGCGTATAAAACTTTGAAAAGAATCCCATTAATAGCAAAACAATAAAAACACTGGAAATGTTAGAAAATGATTGAAGGGATATTAAGAGAGCACATCCTCTTTCCTAAAATAAGACAATTAGAATAAGTGATACACTTTTGTGAGACAATAAATGTAAACCCGACTATTAACTTTAAAAATGTTATTTTAGGGACATACTTGAACAATATCTTATAATTCTTGCTATTTTCCTTTGCAATATTATAAAGTTGTAAAAAGTATTAATGAGAATTATCATTCCCTGCAATCTGGGTTGATGAATTTCCCCCTTATAGTTTAGTTGCCACGTGGTTATTTTTACAATTTAGAATTCAATTAGAAGGATTGGGAGGAAAGATAAATATAGCATATATAAATTTTATGGTACTTTTAAAGGTATTGGGGTAAGAAATTAATTTTGTGTCTAATTGCTATTTAAAATAATTATCGTTAACAATAATCGAATTATTAACATTTTAGTTGTTTTGAAATTTAGTAAAAACTTATATTATTATACTAATATCCTGTTAGTTGTTGGTTGGTGAAAAATAAATCAACAAAATTAATGAGATATGTATCCAAAATTATAAATGAAGGGTTAGAGGTTTGACTATATATGAAGGGTTTGTTTTTATTTTTTAAGTGATAAAGATAATATTTGAGTCTATCTTAACCCGCCCATTTTGTTTGAAACATCAGTGTGAATGACCCACTGATCGAATAATAATGACCCACCTAAAAAGAAATATGATGACTATGTAAATTTTGACCCACACAGGTATAAATATAATCTAATAGTGAAGGAGGCTTCCTTTAAGTCTCTAGTTAAGATATTTTGAAGTGGTTAAATTTGGGTTAGTTTGGAAGTTAGATTTTAGATGAGAATGAATGAAATGGAAGAGTTGAGAGTTATCTCACAAGTGTATTTCATGACTCTCAAATATTTCATTTTTTCACTCCAAAATCCAACTCTCAAACAAACTTCTATAATATTAAATTTATACTCTCATACCTCATTGTCTTAGGTGTTGGAGATGAGGGGATAAGAAGATAAAGAAATAAGTTCCATGATGAAATTCAAAAAGAGATAGAAAAAAAATAAGAAGTATTGATAAGGGTGTAGTAGAAAAATGTTAAGCTATGAGATCTTTGACCATAAAATTAATCTTTGGAAGTTCATTACACTTCTCTGAATTATTTCATTGTTGTTTGCTTTTGAGTAATATTAAGCTACAAAACTTTTATGCACCAGAAAGTGTACTTCATTTGAGTGTGTAATTTTTCACTATTTTATATAATTTTTTGAGGAAGATATGTTGGAAACTCTTCATTCTAATCATATATTCACTTTATTTGAAGAATTAGTTTTAGAGTTGAATTTTGAAAGAGAATAAAGAGAAAATGAAACTTTGAGAACCATGAATTACACTTGTGAGATGATTCTCAAACCTTCATTTCCCATCATTCTCCTCTAAAATTCAACTCTCAAACAAACCATAAATATCTTCATAGATAACAACAAAGAAAAAGAAAAATAATTAGAAGAATTAATTTATCAATTTAAAATAATATGTTTTGATCAAATTATCCTTAACAACTTATTATCACACTTTATTTAATGTGTTTTTTGACCAAAGTATTCATAACAACTCATATTTATTCTAACACTCTATTTAATGTACGATCATAAGATAATGATGCAAACATAAAACAAGAAAAAATATCTAAAATATTAAGAATGATTGAATCAATTGATAAGAAATTGTATCGAAAAAATCTATTTGTACCAAAAAAAACTAAGGAATAACCTAAAATATGCTATTTTTAAATATGATGACAAATATAATAAATACATTAGTATTCGACATAGTGACATACAACTTACTTAAACTTTTATTTAAATAAGGCTGAACTATTAATATTTATTTTTTTAAAGGATGAAATTGGATTATGGGATTATAAAGGGATTAGTACATCATTTTTTCCTCATTATTATTGAAAAGCTAAGAATAGAGATGAAAGCAATTAAAGAAGCTATTAATTTTGAGCAATAATATTTATATATATTTTCTATTATAATCGATCATATTTATTTCATCTCTTCTTATATCTCTTTCTTTTTAGGCTTTGGAACATTTTCCATTTATTTTCCGTCCATTTTGTCTTAGATTTTGTGCTAAGATCTTGTCTTCACTTTCAAACTTTCTTCTTCTGCGAGCTGAAGCAGTAATGGAGAGTAGCGAGGAAGAAGATGAATTCCCTTCCATTGAGAGCATCATTCCCCAATCCAAAGTTGATTCTCTCTATCAGTCTCACACTGAAAAGGTTCCATTTTTTTCTTCTTTCATTTCTTCATTTCACTATAACAATGTCCCCCACCATCAAAACTAGGTTTTTTTTTTCATTTGTTTCTACCCATGTTGTTTTCTTAACTAACTAGGTTTTTTCTCATCTGTTTCTATTCTTGTTTCTTGATATTAATTTCCAATGAAGCCATTTTTTTGGTGTGAAATAAATAAAGTTATTTATTTGTTATAACTGAATGATCTTTATTTCGGAGGGGATTCTCACTATTTAGCTTTATTCTGGGTTCACTTTAACTTTCATTTGAGTAAATATCCAAGTTAGTCTCTAAAAGAATGTTTCTTGATATTAATTTCTCATATGATTGATTTCTATTTTAGTCAGGGTCTTCAGTTTTTAAGCAAAACATGAGGGATGAAAGTATAGTCATGCCTTTAGACGTATCAAGACACTTATTTTCCATCTACCTATTATTCATTATAGTTTATGTTAATGTCCTGGATATTGCTAGCCTATTTTGAATCCCATGTATCCACCAATTGCCTCTGGTCAAATGTTCGATTCATGAGAGCGACACATGTTGGAGAGACAGTCACACACGCCGAAAATGGACTAGTTCCTTACCCAAAGTGAGGGGATACCCTTGGTAGTACAAAAAAAAACAGAAATACCACTACTCTGGTACTGTTGTGTGACTGCATTTCTTATGGTATATTTTACTCTGATAAAATGCAATGAAGAATCTGTGTTTATTTTATTTCATGAATGCAATTTTTGTTATGGCATTATTCATGTGTTTTTACTCTGATTTCAAAATGTTTCATGTTGTAGCTCTTTTATAAGACACAGTATGGGTATGGGTATGGGATTTGCATTTTTTGCTTGCTTGCTAGTTTTGTGAGCTCCCTGGTTCGGATTACTGGATAGCATGTCTGCATGCTTCCTTGGATGGTGACGAAACTTGTTGATCCTTTCAGGGCATTAGAAAGCTTTGCTGCGAGCTCTTAGATTTGAAGGATGCTGTGGAGAACTTATGTGGCAATATGCACTCAAAGTTCTTGGCTTTTTTGAGGTAACGTATATCGGTCACCATAAAGTGTTCTTGATCCCTTCCATCCTCCCATCTTTCCCCATTATGCAGGCAGCTTTATGCGCATCGTAAATTGTAATCCTATGAAGTTAGTCAGTCAAGAATGCCAAGACTGTATTTCTGTCTACTTTTGTTTATATTGCATTGATATGAATGCTATTACCATCACACACATGTCCTGAGCATGGGTATGAGTCCTTTTATGACAAAACTATATGTAAACGGTATTCTATTGCTTTTTGGACTTGTACTCATATGTACTGATTATTGGTCATATACCCATACCCGTGCGCCCTAGGTTTTGTGCTAACTGGTATTCTTTTCTCCTCCTTTCTTGAATATATATAAAACTAAACATACAGTATGCATTTGCTTGTTGATTATGCAGTAGAAACATAAGCTAGCAGTCTTAGTTCTTTGATCGGCAACTTCTTGTTTAAGAATTCATCAGTTAAATTTTATACTCATCATTTTTCATATAGGATTAGGATGAATGGGAGAAATTACAATTTTATGCTTCTTGCCTTTAATAGCTGTCCCAAAAAACGGAATAAATAGCCATTTTAATTCTGTTTGGGATGGGGTGAAGAAGTTATGAATAAGTTTTACTAGTAAAATTGCATTGACATTTGATCTGCGAACTCTTCACCTCCAATTTTAGTCCCATACCAAACTGACCCTTAAAAGTTTAAGTTTCATTTTCTTGAGTTGTAACAACTGATGATCATCGATAGCATTCTGGTTTATTTCCATTCTTTCTTCACTTTATTTTTTCTTTAATCCTGGTGAATTTTCAAAATCCTATTTAATTAACTGAGGAACCACACTATACCCACTCCTGTTGCAAACATAGCTGGATAATGTTTCTGTAGTATGGATCGATGCTACAGTTGAAGATGAGGAGCAAGCTGGTAGCTGTTTTTTTTTTCTTTTCTTTTAGTTCTGTACAGAACAAGTCAGCCAAAAGACTGAAGCTGTTAGGAGATTTCCCGGTAATTGGTTATACTTTCTTATGGTATTATCTCTAACACACCCCCTACACACGGAAGCTATTTGTAGGCTTGAACTTGAAATGTGCACAAAGAACTAACTTGTGCTGAAATATGTTTAATCGGAGGAATAGGGTTGGAAAGTATTGAACAGTTGGCTACTTGGTTAAAAGACCAAGCTTTGCAAAAGCTTAAGTTGCTAGTCTACTGATGGTTTCTGTTTTAATATTGCTAACAACTTTGAAACCAAAACTGTAAAGCAAGAAGCTTTTAATAATTAAACCACTTTCCTAGGTGATATTATATAAACAAAGTTTTTGTTGATTGTTATTTATGTTTTAGGATATCTGAAGAGGCTGTGGAAGTAAAGCATGAATTAATTGAGCTGCAAAAGCACATCTCAGCTCAAGGCATTCTTGTACAGGATTTAATGACTGGTGTTTGTCATGAGTTGGAAGAGTGGAATCAGTCAAACAAAGATGTTACTGAAATTGAACCTGAAATATCTGAACTCCTTGAGCCCTTATCAAATGAGATAAATGACAAGAAAACAATATTCTTGGAAAACATTGATGTACTTGTGTCCGAGCATAAGTTTGAACAAGCATTAGAGGCATTAGATGCTGAAGAAAGAAATTCTGATGTGTTGAAAGGCACAGGGAATATCTCTTCAGATGAAGTTTCCTCATACGAGTCTGCTTTATTGGAAAGAAAAGTGGTCCTTGAAGACCAGTTAGCTGGAATTGCTGAACAACCTTCTGTTAGTTATCCTGAGCTTAAGAAGACCTTAAATGGTTTAATGAAGCTTGGAAAAGGTCCTCGAGCACATCAACTACTGTTGAAATTTTATGGGTCTCACCTCCAAAAGAGAATTAAGGCTTTGCTTCCCTCAAGTTCTCTCTGTCCTGAAACATTTCCTTTTACATTATCTAAGATTGTGTTTTCTGTAATTTCACTGACAACAAAGGAATCTGCTTTGATTTTTGGAGATAATCCTGTTTACAGCAATAGAATAGTTCAGTGGGCAGAGTGCGAAATTGAATATTTTTTACGATTGGTGAAGGAGAATGCACCCTCATCGGAGACTGTTTCTGCTGTACGTGCTGCTAGCATCTGCATTCAGGCTAGTCTGAACTACTGCTCAATCTTGGAGTCACAAGGATTGAAAATGTCTAAATTATTATTGGTGCTACTGCGTACTTATGTGGAAGAAGTTTTAGAATCAAACTTTAGACGTGCTAGAAGAGTAGTTCTTGACATGGCAGAATCTGATGAAGGCTTCCCATTGTCACCCCAGTTTGCATCTTCACTTTCTGTTATTGCAACTTCATCGAGTAGCATGCTTGTTGAGAGTGGAATGCGGTTTATGCGCATTGTTGAAGTAAGTAAACTTCATCATATGATATGGCTATTATCTAGTGGACAATAAATATGTTATATTGCCTTATTACTCTTAAGACTTTGTAGACTGGATGAGAAAAAAAATTGTTGATGAGAAAAGCCTTCTCTCTTTCCTTTGAATTTTTTCCTCTTTTCATTTTCCATTTTATACTTGCTATCTGTCATTGAAAACAATTATTCTTGAGTTATGTTGATCAATATTCAAGCATAGCTTTCTGCTGACCCCCATATATTAAAAACTTAGCATGAATTGTTTTATAATAAATATGTTTGTTGGTTAAGAAAATACTGAATGAAGACTTCATGATCTATAACAGGTTTTAAACTAAAGTAAATGGTCCTTCATAGCCATGCTCTTCAGTCTTTAGTGCTTGACTGCTTGTCTTGGTTTACTGTGATGCATGAGGATTTGACTATTGTTTATGGGTAACTAGTGCCGGAAGCAGCGTAGCGTCATATACGCATGCATACTTTTTCAGTTATGTCAATAATGGGACCATTATATGTTTTCCCGCCTGCCTCTGAGACTGCATTATATTTTTCCCTTTTCTTCTGCTAGATTTCTTTTTTCGAAACCATACAAAAGGAATTCTTGGTAAAAGTATTTCTGTTTTAGGAACAACTTACCACTGAACTTGTTAACTATGCTATAGAGGGTTGTCTTTTTAACAAGAATTTGATTTTAATAACTTGTCTATTTTTAAAAAAAATTATAGAACATAAGACAAGATGCCAGTAACTGGGAGATATTTCAAAAATAAAACGAAATGAAATGAATGGGATGAAGCTGTCAAATTCCTCTGATAGGATCATAGGGGTAAATAATCAATATGAAAATTACCTAAGAGAAGTAATTAAAAATAACTTATATTTTAACAGCATCAAGGATATTAAACACCCTCAAAAGTATGGGTATTATGATCCAAACAAAAAACACACAAAACTAGCAAATTTACACATCAAGGTGAGGTTTGGCCTTCCTTCTGGATCACTCATAATGATGTCTGCAATATAAAAGGGTACACCCAAACTTCCTGAAACCTAACAAACATCTTATTCCAAACAAATAGTGCCTTCTAAGCAATGCAGAAACAGGAATTTCAAACCAGAACCACTCAAGCACCCTTGTCCTAAATCCTAACAAAAGACTTTACCTTAGGAGTTTTGGATTTGCAAAGGGGTTTTAATAACAAGATTGGAGTACATAATAAATGAGCAATAATTTGTCTTAGGGATGTTCAGAATAGCTCACAGAGAGGTTATTTGGGCTTATGAGAACAATTTACATTCATAAGCTTATGAAATAAATTTATGACCTTCCTAAACTCTTTTCAGCTTATGAGAAAAGCTTACGAAAGTAAGCTCTTTTTTAGCTTATTTCAAAAAATGTTATCAAATAAAAGCTTAACTAAGCTTAAGTATTCAATTGCTCACGACCAGGAGGAGCAGAGCATATTGGCACCTCCCTGCAAAGGTATATGCTGTAGCAGAGCTGATGGTGGTCGTGGTGAATCATGTCCAGATCCCAGCTGTAGCGGCCGCTCCTGTATTTTTAGGGATGAAACTCCTCATAGCTGTGCCATTTCATGGGTTCTGAAGTCGGGTCATGAACTCATGATGACATATGCATGATGCAACCCAGAAGAAAACACCATTTCACTGTTTGGTCAAGGGTTTTAGTTACTTGAAATGTGCTTCACTACATTTCACATAAAAACAGTGCTTTACTATTTTTTATAAGATAAAATCAAACTAAACAAAAATGAAACTAAAGTAATAATTATGAAATAACACAATATTTATTGTAAATCATCTTAATGTTATTTTGCCATATGATTTATAAAAAAATATTGATGAAGTTATATAATATTTAGTGACAATGAATTTTACTGTTAATTGTAAATGTCTTTAATGTAGTATATTTTTCTATTTTTAGCATTATATGCATACGGTGTAACTGTAAATCACTTATATTTTCCTAGTATTTTCTGTAGCGGCCAACCCGCTAACCATGATCCTGCTATAGTGTATTTGAGGTCGACCACTGCTCTCCGCTATCCATGATTAACTACCCAAACATGTCCCTTATGATCATAATGTTCACTTAATCTTTGTGTCTGCATCTTCACCTGTTTTGTTTCTGTAAATCAGTCTGTGTGCAAGTAAAAAACACAGTTCCATACACGCATATTTAATGAAGTTGCTTGAGATTTTGTTCTGTCCGACTATAACATAAGTGGTGTACTTGTACAAAATACAGGAGATATTGGAACAGCTAACACCGTTGGCTAGTTTGCACTTTGGAGGAAGTATACTAAGTAGAATATCTCAGCTATTTGATAAATACATGGATGCTCTTATCAAAGCGCTACCGGGTCCTTCTGATGATGACAACCTTCCAGAGCTGAAAGAGGCTGTGCCTTTCAGAGCTGAGACAGACTCAGAACAACTTGCAATATTAGGAATAGCATTTACCATATTGGATGAACTGTTACCAAATGCTGTATTATCAACATGGACTCAGCAAAGTGAAAGCAAGGAACCAATTAGTGAACTCAAGGAAAATGTGCTTAATGCAAATGCTAGTGTTGAATTAAAGGAGTGGAGGAAACATCTTCAACACTGTTTTGACAAACTCCGAGATCACTTCTGTCGGCAGTATATTCTTAATTTCATCTATTCAAGAGAGGGGAAAACAAGATTGAATGCACATATTTACTTGAATGATAACAGAGAGGATCTTTACCGTGATTCTGACCCACTGCCTTCACTTCCATTTCAGGTCATTAATCTTATTCTCCTGTCTTTGCTGCTGAACTTGTTTTTCCCTCTAATATTTGACTCTTATTTGTTGCTTAGCTAATCCTTTGAGTTTCCATGTTTCCTTTTTTGAAAATGTTTTCTGTTTATTACATTTTTTTAATTGTTAAAAAGAAATTATTGAGTTTCTCAATGAAGCTACAACATTTTGCCGTGTGTGTGAATGCAGAGGGAGAGTTTGTGAGCTTGCTATCTGGTGTTGTTTTGAAACTTTAGGGTTTTAACAAAGAAAAGTGTAAATTGAGAATGACGGACAACAATATCTTATGAGATTGATAGGAAGAGTGTGACACTTATACAATAGCTTAACGGACCTATTACCACTGATACAAGGCCACTACTAATAAGCCTAATTTATTCTAACATATAGTTCTCGTGTTGTTATTTTAGTACTGATATGTGTAGCTCTATTTGCAGGCATTATTTGCCAAGCTGCAGCAATTAGCAACTGTGGCTGGAGATGTATTACTTGGGAAAGAGAAAATACAGAAAATTTTGCTCGCTAGGTTAACAGAGACTGTTGTTATGTGGTTGTCTGATGAGCAAGAGTTCTGGGGTGTATTAGAGGATATTTCAGCTCCTCTCCAACCACTTGGTTTGCAGCAGGTACATGTTTAAATATATATTCATGTTATTTCAAATTTCAAGAAATCTGAATACTTGCATATCTTAATTCAACGTTCTTCGATTGCTAAAATAATTTTATGTCTCAATTCAGTTATCTCGTTGAAAGGTCTTCTTACATAAGACCAGTATCTGTAATCAGGCTTTAGGTTGTGTGCTACACAACTTTGATGCTTCATTTTGCACAAGTCATGGTTAATTCACAATTTCTAACAAAAAGCATTGTTTTTTTTCTGCTTCTCCATAAATAATTGGTGTGGAAATGATGGGAGTATCTGTTTGCATCTCAAGTATTTTTCATCCACCACAATTGAAAATATAAAGCTTTTCATTTCTTTGATGGTCATGTCTATAGTAGCAATGATGCAAATGAAATAATAGAGCCTACTTTTTATAAGAAATATATGTAATATTAGGGTACTTTACTCAGATGCCTTTAGAAAGTTATGAATTGGCTTATTCTTCGATTCCTGTGTATTTTTGTACAATTTAGTGGATATTTGTTCTTTCTCTTCCATCCTCTCAGTTATAGCTGACTTTTTGTGGCAGTTAATTCTTGATATGCACTTTACTGTTGAAATTGCACGTTTTGCCGGATATCAGTCTCGACATGTTCATCAGATAGCATCTGCTATTATCGCTCGTGCCATCAGGACCTTCTCTGCTAGGGGTATAGACCCACAAAGGTATTATTCATTTCTATGGCCGGGATGCTTGAATTCTATTCCTTATCATCACATGTATTGTTTCCACTGGATTCTGACATCAACCAATTTTCATTATCAATTAGTGCACTTCCTGAGGATGAATGGTTTGTCGAAGCCGCAAAGTTAGCAATAAACAGGCTCTTGGTTGGGGTATCAGGATCAGAGACATCCGACATCGACGAAGATCACATCATTGTTCACGATGAACTTGTCTCAGATTCAGATACTGTTTCATCCCTGTCTACAATGGACTCGAACGAGTCTTTTGCTTCTGCTAGCATGGCAGAACTTGACAGTCCATCAAACTTGTCTGATGAAGATGATTGAACTTTTCTACTAGCCTAAAAATATAGAGTAGGTTGAAGTTTTGAGAAAGCTGTATGTGTCCCCAGTTATCAATTTACCATGTTAAGTTATGGCATTTAATTTATTCAGTAGAAAGCATCAAATGTGGTGTTAGACTGTTCATGAACCTGGCTAAGGGATATTAGCCAGATCTCTTTGATTTGAGTTATAGAGCATTATGAGCTTGATGTGATAGTAGATGTATATATTAATCTGTATATTATGAAAGGTTGGTAAGTTGGTCTCAGTCTCTTTAGTTGTCCTTGTTTTTCGTATATATTTATGTTTTAGGCATTTCAGTTGTTTTTTTACTACATATCAGCACATAAAATTCTTTATAATTTTTAAATATTTTATATTTGATGACTTTCCAACCATTCTAAAAAATTGATGTTAAATTTTCACTTAAAAAGTTGTTTGAAACAAAATCATCTATTCAATTCTTATATTCAAGTTTCTTCAATATGTTACTCCAAATTGTTATTATATATCCTAATCTGTTGAGTCTCTTTTGTGACATTTTAGAACTAAAGTAGAATTTCAACAATTTTAGTTAAGAAACTTTTTTTCTGATGTTGCTTAGATTGGATGGTTCAACCATAGATTGGAAAGGGGAATGGTTTCATACAAGCCATAAAACTATCCAGTTAGTTAGCCCATTTTAAACAGTTGAAAACTTGGTTGAACTATTTTAAACAACTTTAAACTGAATGGTTTGACCAACAATGTTAAAATCGATCGTGAAATCTTATTCTATTTCAACTCTCATCTACCATTAGTTGGAAGTACAAATGTATTTTTTAATTATATAACATATATAATGTCATATAGACTGATCAAATAATTATATCAGTTACATTGGTTACATTTATGAGATCTCTTTCGATTTGATGTGAAGAAAATTACTTTTTTTTGAACTGAAAAAAGCCTAACAAGAATAGTGAACATAATTGTATTTGCAATTATTGATCAAAGACTTTGAAATATCAAAAGCACCCATCTTTTATTTACACAAGAATTCAATAAGTAACTTTTACTCCGGGTATGATTCATTTGCATCAATATCAGTTAAATTATTGTTACTAAGTACACTTTCAAAATGACTAAAACTAGACTTTAACAATTATTCAAAGAAATTAAAGTAATTTTTCAGAAGTGAACAAGAATAAAAAATATTTTCATATTCTCGATATTGTTCAAACGTTCTAGTGTGTTGCCAAATTGCTTTATCATCGACATAAAAGAAAATTTAGCCCTAAATATTCCTCTCATATCATCACTTGAGTTCTCGTCAAAATGTTTTTCTTCGAATTCTTGGCACATTGACAAATACAGGATCAACGCCCATTTATTTGGCTAAAGGGATTTTGGAGCACTTACATTTTTTTTTCAAATCTCTTTTACAATTATCTCAATTGTTTTTTATATTTAAAAATATATTATAAAGGTGGATAAAAATGTAGGGCATATCCTAAAAATTAGGGCCCCTATAAGATCAAGTGTTTAGAACTTAGAAGCATATAGCAAGCTTGAGAGAAAGTGATAAAGAAAAAAACAAGAGTTTAGATCAATGGGAGGCTTTTAGTGTTCAATGGCAATGATGTGGCTTATATAAAATAGATGAAGTAACAAGCTTTAACAAGTTAACTCAGCAAATTAACCTAACTAGGTATAGAAAGCTAACAAAAAATGAACCTGTACGTCGATTCACATAGAATAAATCAAACAAATTAAAACATTCAAGAACTCCCATGGAGGTTCAGGTTTATACACACAGTACAACATTTTCTAGATATTATTTGCTTGCATACGAGATGAAAACCATGCTTTTCTTCCTTGCTATTTGTAGAGCTAGTTTGGTATCCTAGCTGTGAAAATTTCGAATGTAAATAAAGAATATATGAAATGATATGATTATTTACGATTCATATTAAAATCACCCTTAAAAAATGCTACAAAATAGGCCCAGAAATATAATAAAATTGGTTCAACATTAGCTAAACTCTTCAATTTTAATATCTTGAGGCTCAGTCTCATTCTCTTCCAAAGACCTTCCCATTGTTTCCTTAGTGAAAAAAAAGGTGACCAACATTCCCAATATGCACACCCCTCCAAGTGTGATGAGAGAAACTTGCATTCCAATTCCCTTAGGATACCCCTCCTCTTTCTCTTTATGTGAAGCCCACAAAAATCCAACACAGCCAATCATTGCACCAACTTTACCAGATGCTCCAGAAATGCCATGACATGTTGATCTAAACCTAGCTGGGAAAAGTTCAGCTGGGACTATAAAAGTAGTGGTGTTTGGTCCAAAATTGGCAAAGAAGAAAGCAAGGCCATAGAGAGCTATGAAACCTTTATTACTTTCTTTCTCTCCACGTGCCCAATAAGAGTAATAAGGAAACCCTATTGCAAAAAAAGCCAATGCCATGAAGAAAAACCCCATAATTTGGATTTTGACTCTTCCAACACGATCAATGAAATAGACAGAGAAGAAGTAACCAGGAATGGTGGAACATACAGCAAGAATTGCTTGGAGCCCAGCAAGTTGGATAGCTTCTTGATAAACATCAACGTTATTTTTGTTTTTGAGGAAGCGTTTGTATATTTGATATTGGAAAAGATTGCTGCTATAGAACACAATGTCCACAAGAAACCAAGTAGAGGAACAAGCAAAAAGATCACGGCCATGTCGACGAAGGAACTCCATGGAAAGGAGAGGGTAGTTATGTTGGGTTGGTGGCAATGGATTATTTTCAGTTATCTCGCTGATTGAGATATCAAGAACTTTCTCCATATCATGTGCTGCTTGCATCACATTTTGTTCCACTAATGCTGTGTACCTGAATATATTATTGCAATTCATTTTGAATATAGTATTTGATTATGAAGAGGAGTATTTTGAATCAGGGATTTATAAATAACAAGTTGCTCAAAAGTTGTTAGAAATAATTGTATAAATAATTATTTTGATTTGAGAAAGACTTCTAGGCATACTCATATTACTCTTACTTTGCACTATTAAATGCATATAATTACTTCAACAAAATAAGGTATCATCATCAATTATTTTAATTATATTCTTAGTTCTACAGATTAAGAAAAATCGCTTATCAGAATTTTCAACTTAATGAAATGGACACAATTGGTCAGTTTAATAGTGAAGCCCACAGGTCCTTTTCATTCTATTTTTTCTTTGAATTAAGATAATCAGTTAAAGGGTTAAATTGTGTCCTTAATGATGAGACAAGGACTAGTAAGTGCATAAAATAAAAATTCAACGACTCTAAACTTCATCTGTCTTTGTCATATATACCATGTAGAATTTTTAATTACATTTTCTATGGTTAGAGAGACACCCAGATAAGTTTCAAATGAGTCTAGTTTTTAATGAAGAAAAACCAACTCATAATGAAAGAAAATGTTACCTAGCAGTTTCAGGCATCATCATCCTCCAATAATAAGTCATGGCTGCTGGAATTGAACCTAACATCAATATCAATCTCCATGCAATATCAGCCCCTTGTGGCGTTGGTTTTTGAGGTGACGTGTCCGAGGCGCGGCGGAATATAGAACAGACCACCGTTGTCACGATGGCGCTGGCTAATATCCCAAACCCTTGCATGGAAAACACCGCCGCAATGAAAGACCCTCTTGTTCTTTTGTTGGCAAACTCAGACATTATAGTAGAGGATAGAGGGTAGTCTCCACCAATCCCAAGCCCTAACATGAACCTTAACAACAACAAAAATAATAGTAATACATTTAGTTCAAACCCTTTTATTGGTAATGGAAAAGTGAAATCTATAAACTAGTGAACATGTTTATTGACCTAAAACTAAACTTAGTTGAACAAATACAAGAATAACCAATAAATATAAAATGACATTACCAAGCCTGTAATGCATAAACTACCTTGAATATACATTTAGCATATACAAGCTTATATATCTATGTATCAAACACTATCATAATTTATTTCTTATGAAATAATCTAGTTAACCAAGTTATTCACTTCATTGTTAGTATTCAAACCTGAAGAAGCCTAGAGAGAGGAGAACGCAAGTTCTAGAGGTACAAATGGAAAAACCACAAGCCAAGGAACCAATGATAATGAGTATCAAGGCATATCCATAGACATGGCGGCGCCCTTTGAGGTCACCAATCCTACCAAATACAACTTGACCAATGGCCGTGCCTAACAGCGCCACGGCCACCAAGGCCGAAGCAACAAAAGGCGGTGTCTGGTGTTTGTGATCGCCGTGGCGGTCACTATAATATATCCTTCCAATCATCTTGATGATGAGAGTTATAGAGAAGAGTTCATAAGCATCGGTGAATAGCCCCATGCCTGCAATGATTATGGCGTTGAAGTGATAGTATTGTGTCTTTGCTGTGTCAAGGGCTGCAAGTACCTTCAATCTTGCCATATTGTAATTGCTTCCAAGGTTCAAGTTTCAAATTACTACATATGTTTTTCAACATGGCATTAGCTTATATATTGTGCCGTCACCTTTGATTAAAATATATATATATATATATATATTTATTGGTGGGGCTTTTTTCCTATTGCTTCCAGCTTCTGACTTTGGTTGCTTTCAATTTGATTGGACAAATGAATAGAGAAAGGTATGTTAAAATGGTTTTATATATGTCAAGAATAAATTGGAGGAAGACGTGAGGAATGTAATCTGAGGAACACATGGTCTGTTATAAATGGTTCAGCATACAATTTTAGGTTTGTTGTTATCTCTTGTCTTTGACAGTAATTGTAGAAGAAATAATCAAATTTGGATCATATTTACCAGCTGTATTTTTCAACAACAGTATGATCCAAATCTGAGACAACCCATCCCCTTTTAATATTTTTTATATTTTTTTTACATTTATAAAGAAATTATGAAAGTGATGGAGAAAGTTTATTGGTCGCAAAAATTTACTAACTGACTTGCTTGGAAACTGCGATATAGTCATAACATAGTCAATGAGATGGTAGTGAACAAATGGTTTCAAAGTCAAAGTTATAAGTGTATCATTCTATAGATGCGGATCAAATTCATCCTTAAATGTTTTTTCATATTATAATTGTTAATTTATCATTGCCAGAAAGGCTGGTACATAGATTATACGATACATTGAATCCTATGTCATTCTTTATGTTGTGTTTGTTTATGGGTTACATTCCTTCTTATTCTTTTTTCCTGTTGTGTTTGGTATAGACAGCTTCTATCATGGTTATTTTTCATGTAATAATAAGAATAGAATTATGTTTTATACACAACAAAAAGTGGTACATTTATATTTTGAGCTATTTGTTTTTAGAAGTATGTATAAAAAAGATAAAAATAATTCTAATTTATGCTTGAATGATAGGGTTTAACTTACTTTAAAAAAAATAAGCTTGCATTTGTAATATAATTGGTAAAATAAACATAAGTTGTATTCCCCTTCTTTTTAAAATATCGTTTCTTTCAGATTTTTTTTTGTATATTTAAGTGGTAGGCTCAAAGTTAAAAATAGTATTAATTTATTATTTATCAATTATAACCTCATTTTTAAATAACAATAGTGAATTAAAGGGGAGATAGAAATTATAAGAGTGTAATAGAGAAAACAATAACAATTTTAATAAATATAAAAGCTTATTGATTTCTTGGGTTCATTTAAAGTAACTTAGGATGACACTTATTAAGAAATAAGGGAGGTATATAATGTCAAATTCTAATACTACATCTGTTCATAATTATTTGTTCCTATGCAAAGAAAATATCCCTTGAGAAATGTAACGTCTGTTTTGATTTATATGATATTTAATTTTTTATTCTAATACTTATATGAATTAAGAAAATATTAAATAAGAACAAATTATTTTTTATTCTAATACTTATCATTTATTATATTTAAAAGGGAAAATAGTTTATAGGTAGAGTTTTTTACTTTGTTACACTCTCAAGTCATCATGCATCATCCATATATTGACTTTTAAAAATAAAAGATATGAATGATGAATGATGTACTTTACATTAACAATACATATATATTAAACTTTATTTAAAATATGTCATTAAACAAAAAACAAAAGTTAAAAATAACTTTAAATATTTTTTTTTATTATAAACAAAAGTTTTCAAATTATGTTACTCATACATACAATTGAGAAAAAAATGTATACATTAATATTATATGAGTTTTATATTTTATTAATGTATTATTTATTAATAATTATTATTGACTCTTTAAAAAATATAATTCAAATGAATGATAAATATTGTATCAATTATATATAAATATTTACATTAATAATGCACTCATATTATATTATAAGAATAGTGATAATATACCCAAAAAAAAACTCTAAGAATACTAGAAGATATAAAAACTGTCAAACACGGTCCATGGGCCTACACACTTTTAGAGAGCCTATCAATCTATCTAAAGACTTTGTGTCAATATCAATCGTTATATGACTTTGTCATGAAAATCGATTAATATCTTGTTTTAATCTCTACAATTCTAACGATTGGTCATATTAGTCAATGATAATTAAGTCTTTAACTTTAGCAATCGTCACTCAAAATACACTTCATTGTTGCTTTAAAAATATACATAATTAAATGTGTTTGAGTATAAAAATAGGATATTAATGTTTAAAAATGTTGTTGAAATGATAGAATTCTTCGCTGTCCGTTTAGGACGATGTGATTGATGACACTACGATGATCTTTAAAAAGCATGAGAACCTAAACAATTTTCAATTTATTAGTATACTTTTGATACATTGTTAATGCACATTTTTATACATTCATATACTTTAATATTATGTGAGTAAAACATTTACCAACAAGACGTTGATCCGGTAGTATAAGACTTCACTAGATTTCCAATGTCAAAAGTTCAATTTATTGTAAATGACAATTGTGAGAGGGGCGACTACGAATCCCAGAAGGAGAATATTAATTCCTTATCAAAAAAAGTAAATATATATCCTTAATAGTAAAAAAAAAACATTTTTCCAAATTTATGACAAGCTTATAAAGAAAAAATATATGTAGTAATAATGGCAATAATTGCAATTAATTCCTTTTTCCTCCTATAATATAAAATTAAGTTTCCTTTTAAACCAAACTTTTAAGTTAACGTTTTCATACTTAAAAAAATTGAGGCAATTTTAAATTGGACATCATAATTTAGATATTCAACACATGTTGAGAATGATCGTAGGTCTCGCATGTGTATTATTGGATACTCAACCTATTTAATAAACAAGTGGCTTATGTTTTTAAAAAAATCCTTTCCAATTTGCAGGCTGGCTTAATTGTTTAAGAAATTTTATTTCGTTACCATATATATCAAGACAACTTAATTATTAAACATTTCTATATAACTAAAAAACTAATAATACTTGCATTTAATTATACATTACATAGCTTTGTCAATGGTTGACCATTTATAGTCTGGATGTACAAAACTTATTCCTGTATCCGAAGTTTGAGAGTGTTATATTTTTCTAATTATACTATGTACTCTAATAATACCATGTATACGACTGAAAAGACTTGTTAACATAATCATAATTTTCCCATAATAATAATAAATTATATATATTATTTATTTAATAATATATTATAGATGTTTACATCAATTTTAATTTTCCACATTCCTATTTCTAGGAGTTGTGCTACCCAGCAAATTAGGAAAAAAATATTCAACAGTGTCACAAGCAAGAATATAGGACTTGTTAGATTATAATCTTTCAAATAATAATTATTATTTTAAATTATCCTTCAAAGTGGTTTTATAAATAATGACACTAAAATAAACAAGATTTTAATCCTTTCGCAAAAGATATTGGGATTTAATTTTCTACTTGCTATCAATATACACACCATTCAGAACACCAATTCAATTAGTATACGATGATTCTTCCGCATAAATGACCTATAATGTATTAAAGGTTAATGTCTTAGTCAACTTAATAGTTTATGATGTAATAAAACTCTATTTTTAATAACTTTATACACAAGATGAAAATCAATGACTCGCCAAATAGCACTTATGTCTAGTAATTTATGTGTATGATATTGAGTAAAAATGCAATATCTCAACCGCCAATATCTTGGTTTATGCTAATAGCTTATTAAAATAGCTCTATGTCTAGCAACTAGATTAACAAAATGAATTTATATGAACAATTAAACATACTTCTATATCTAAAATCTATGTTAACAAGTTTGAGAGTTATAAAATTATTGATTTAATTCTATGTATGGTAACTAGTTCAACAACATGCATGATGACAATTATGATATAAGTGAACAATTATTCACAATGATGCATGAATTTCTCTAAGCATTTCATTCATAAATTCTACAACAAGATGACACTACGTCAGAATAGCAAAACAATAATACTTAAAATTGTCATTTAACATCGATTTTGTGGCGCTTTTTATGTGAGCATAGTAGTACATAACATCGCTTTTTGTAGCGCTATAGACATATAATAGCGCTCACTGAAGTAAATTCAACTACATTCAACCTTAACATATTCCAATATTATAAAATAACATATGAGTAATGAGATCTTTCAAAAATTGTTCATTTTTTCTCCTCCAATGTTCACCATATCCAAAAACCTAGAACAACTGCATAACTTCATAACAAATAAATGTCACACTATTAGTGAAGAGAAAAATAAATCAGCTATAAAATAAGATAATGATTTACCTTATGTTTGAAAAGAAAAACAAAAATTCAATAACTTCACCGTAGCTGCATAACTTCACAACAAATAAAGATAACACTATTAGTGGAGAGAGAAATAAATGAACTAAAATAAGATAACGATTTATCTTATGCTTGAAGAGAAAAACCAAAAATCGATAACTTGCTTGAAGAGAAAAACTAAAAAAACAGAGAAAAAAATAAGTTATGGAGGAGAAGAAGAAGAAGAAAAGTAAGTGAAATAATAAACTGAATGATATGTATTATTGTGTAAGGTTTTGTTTTTGAATTTGAAAAGATCCTGCTCACTAAAACAAGCGTTAAAGCTATGACCTCTTTAACAGTACTTGCTTCAATAAGTGCTGTTACAGATAACACTTTTAATAACGTTTTCTTCAATAAGCGTTGTTAAGGATAACACATTTAACAACGCTTATTGATGAAATGTTGTTAAATATATGAAGTATGACATTTAACAGCGCTTGCTTCAATAAGCTCTATTAAAGATAATACATTTAACTACGCTTTCTTCAATAAGCGCTCTTAAAGATAATATTTTTAACAACGTTTATTGAAGAAGTGTTGTTAAATATATGAAGTATGACCTTTAACAGGGCTTGCTTCGATAAGCGTTGTTAAAGATAACACATTTAACAGTGTTTTTTTCAATAAGTGATGTTAATTCTCTTCCATCTTATATTTAACAGCGTTCAACACATAAGCGTTGTTAAATGGACGTTATTAAATATTAATTCTGGCGTAGTGTGATCATTTTTAAAGCAAGCATAAAACATATATATAACTCAAAAGAATCAAAACTTCGTGAATTAATATAAGAAGAATCAATGTGTATATATCAAGCCCGTATTACATTTAATTCCAACAAATGTAGATTTTTTTCCTCAGGTTCACAATGTAAGTACAATATGGATAAAACATAACTCATAGGGTAGTAGAATCACTACAAATGAGCATAAATTAACTCTACTAGTAGTTACACTTAGCTCCTACGACCTAAGTAAGCTAAACTCTCATAAAAACTGAGAAAATATGTATTAAAATGCAATGCTTTAAGTGTATTCTCAATAGCTCGAATTAAGCCTCCTTAAATAGTGTTTGCATGATGGCTTTTGCACTTAGTACACCATTTGTGCATGGTGAGAGCAACTTTTCAACTAACCAGGTCCTACCTTTCAGTGTACCAACTCGCGATGGGTGCAACATCTATGTTGAGGGCACCTCACAATTGTGCTAAGCGTATAAGAAATAGAGGGAAATTGTGTTAATTCTTGGTCACATACATACGCTCAACAAGGCATTTGCACTAGGCCCGGTTCTTCTGCCGCTGAGCGTGACTTGGGCATTAAGCACAGGTCTCAGCTGCTTCTTGATCTACTAAACGCGATTCCTGCATTAAGCCTAGATGATCTTGGCCCGAAAACTTAGCTTTTTTTGTCATTCCTCTAGTTTAAGCCTACACAAACACTTCAATGATAATATTTCACCAATTCATAAGCTTTTATCATGTAAGAGCATAAAATCATCTATTTGGGTTAATTAAAGAGTTAAAATGTCACAAAATAGATATATATTTTATGATCGTTTTGACACTTAACAATTGATTTTACATATTATTTAAATAATAATCATACCGATCAAAATTAGAATCACAATGGGTGAGTGCATATGCATATAAACATATATTTATATATTTTATGATAATGAATATATATTAATAATGATTACATGAATAAGGTGCATATAATAAATTTATCAATATGATTTAATAACTAAGATTTATCATGGATAATAATAAAATAAATGATATATAATATCAAACTAATAAAATATTATAATATATAAAATATTTATTAAAAAATTATAAATATATGAGTATTATTACATTTATAAGTACTTGTTGCTATATTTTTAAGAACCCACATATCTAAAAAAAAATTGTCCCTTTTAGATAGCTTTCCATATAAAGTCAATACGTTCCAAGAAAAAATATTAGAATCTCATTGATATCATATAAAATGTACTACTTAAATCAATTTTTCAAGTAATACTAGATATCTAAGTTATAGAAGTAAAACATGAAGTTTTTGTGTGTAAACTATGCATTTACCCTTTGTTTGGTAAGGTAGATTTTGTGGAGAGAGAAAAGAGGGAGAGAGAAGTTGAAGAAAAATAAAATATTTTTCCTCTTTGATTGAGAAGAAAGAAAGAAATGAGAGAGTAAAAAGGTATGTCATCCTACAAAATTCTTTCTCTAAACTCATGAGGTGAATGAGTAATTTTATGCAAAATATTAAAAAAAAAAATTGATTTCCTAATTTTAAATTTTCTTTTCTATTTAATTAATAATAATCATTGTTATAATGATTGGTTAGTAATTAAGAAGTAATAATTAAAAATATGTAGCAAACTATTTAAACATATTAATTTTTTACTAACTAATTTTTTTTATCTTATATTCATTTGAAGAAATCTTTGACATTCAAAAATTAATATCATTTCTCTATTTCTCTTATATCAAACAATATAAAAATTCATTTTATTTCTTAACCATTTAATTCTTCACACTTTTCCTTATCTTTTCTCTCTATCCACTTTCTTCTCTTAAACAAAAGAGAGCATAAAGTAGACTTTCATATACTATTTGGTGTCACAAGCAAATGAGAAAACTCCATTGATTTATTTAGAACATGTGGACAGAAAAATTATGGGACAGTTGATCTTTCTCTACAGTGAGACCAAAGTTTTATATTTCAATTAAGAGGTGGCAAAACATGTCCAGGTCTGTTTGGACAAAACCAAGCCTAACCTGACTACTTTCATCCCTAGATGGACTGCAACAATAATTAACTTGATTGGAATTAGATACATGCTGTGAGCATATATTAATCAATTGGTACTTCAATTTCATGTTTTCATGTTTTCCCTGGTGAAAAAAAGGTGACTAACATTCTCCAAGTATGACCTAGGAGACTCTCATTCCAAATATAGCAATATCATGGATTGGAGCCTATTGCATAGAATGAAAAATCAACAAGTCTAAGCATTAGCACTATTTTTCATTACAAGTTAGAGACACAGGGACAGCCTTCTATTCAGCCTTCTATTCAGGAATAAGACTCATCGATAATGTGACCAACAAATAAAAATAAAAAAGCAAGAAAACAAAATATGTGATACATCCTCACAATTTTCATGAGACCTATAAAATGTAACGGCTAACTGGGATTCCTCTTTCAAATTAAACAAATGAAATGCAATGAATAGGAGGATGTGCAAAATAGATAAAATTAAAATAATAAATATTATCAATTATAAAAAGATATGTTGATCTTATAATTAGAAAATTTTAAATATATTTAATGAAATAAATTATATATTTTATAATTAATTTCTATATGATATCACATTTTTTTGTACTACCAAGTGTATTCCCTCAATCTATAGGTAAGGAACTGATCTCTTTCGGGTGTGGTTGCTCCTCCCAACAAGTGTCACTCTCAGTAATTAAACTATTGGCATTTTGGTTATCGTAGGATCTAGCAGGGTCTTACACTACTAGACTAACGTTTTGTTGGTATATGATATCACATTTTGAAAACGTTGAATGGTTAGTTCGTTGTCAATATTGTTGAACACTTCTTGCTAAATATAAGTCACTAGACAATCACTTATTCATGCATCTCCCATTCGATTATAAAACCAAATTTTCACATTTTTCATAGTTGAAAAAACTATTTCTACAATTGTATTGCTAACTTTAAAATAATATAAACCAATGGATAAACAATATGTCTTTCATTTTAAAGCAACCTGAAAGGTGATTAATTCATTTCAAAGAAGCAAATTCAACATTTTTATGCATATCAATGATGTAAGTCTTAAGTTGGTTGTCGGACATGACCAAAGCAGTTGAAACAAAATGATATGGATAAAAACTTTGTAAATTCAATCAATTTTGCGATATAAAAAAACAAATGAATATTTTCTAAGAGAAACAATCATGAAGATCCTTAAACTATACATTCACAATCTTATTCAACATGAAAATGATTAGTTATTTTTCACAAAATATATCATTTACAAAATAAATAAATTTGAGACCTATAAAATTATAAGTGCTATACATTTTCTTTTCAAAAAGATCCAGGGTGTGCAATTTACACACCCTCAAATGCATGTGGCTTCATCCCTGTGTCCTAGTCGAACTTGTGATTAATTGTTTACAGTTGCTCAATCAATCAAGCACTACCCTGCATGATATAAAATCTCTTTTTTAATAATCCAGCATTCCAACCATTGCTTCAATGGGGTAGTACTGGCTTATTTTTCAAGGGTTGAGGTTGAAGCTATTTCCTTTCTTTCTTTACAATTTGATATTGCTGCACTTTTGAGCTAGCTTGATGTGTTTCTGCTTCAAATTTATGTGTTATGATGTTCTTGATTAATACCCAACCCTCAGCTTGTGAACTCATTCACTTTCTCAACTGCATAAATTCTGTTGGATATATATTACTTGTGAAATCATTCTGCTAATTCTGGAGTGTGGCTTTATTCTGAACATTTGAAGTATTTCAGTTGAATGATGAAAAAGACATGGTCTGGTTCAGAAGATGCAGGATAGAAAATTCTGATTACCACATACTTGTTTTTTTGTATAGCATGCTTTAGTTCAGGAGATTTATTTTTTGCATTTAACAAAAGAGAGTATGTTCATTTGACTTAGTTTTAGCCTTCACATTTTTCCCGTATAAAACTTTTGGCATTAGATAGCCAGTTAGAAAATTATTTCAAGATGTATGTTTTGATAATGCATTTTTAGAGTTGATTATTTTTTATACAGCTTCTGGAAACTTAGAAGCATGTTATATATATATTCACAGTTATACAAGCTTTTAGAATTCACTGCTTCTATACAAGAGATGTCAACCATAACTATACAAGCCCCATTCATTCATACTTCAACATGAAATGATTCATGAGGCATCAACTGAAACAGCCAAAGCATTCAGTTGAACATGCTGTTTACCATCATTGCCGGGGTGAACAACGACGGTAGCATGAGCCTCAGAATAAGATTGATTGGCTGATCCATGCAAAGCAGAGATGGACCTCAAGGATGTTATATCAGCAGAAGTATTGCTTTGGTCATCTTGGTCTTTGGAAATAATTTCCCATCCTACTTCTAGACCCTTCTCTTTGGACCTCTCTATTTCAAAAGCTGTGGGTAGAACCACATAATCTATGAGGGGATTGTAAAAAGGATCTGGATCTCCTGCCTTTAGCCAGTGCTTGAGAATTCGGAATAAATGAGGTTCGGAAAGGATATAGCGATGATCACCAGGGATTCCAACTCTTGCCTCCGCATTGAACCCATCAGCCTGCATTTGAAATGAAGACATAGCAACTTAAACCGAAAGCAGTGTTATATGATGGTACAATGATGCAGCATAGGATTAACAAGGAGTTGGATCATCTCATTTTAGCTCTTAATATTACAGTGTCATCATAAAGAGGCATACAGATATTGTGCAGGCTGGTCTGTCTATCTCTCTTAAATGACAAGATCATGTTAGGAACTAAACTGAGACGTCCAAACCAAATTATAAAATTATGGTAAAAGTTCCAAAATAGGCTGCAAATTGACCGTCCCACAGTGACGATCTTCAACTTGGAGGTAAGTACCGCCTATTACATTACTATATCCTAGTTACAAGCTTAGGTTGGAGATAAGGAAATTACAACAAAAATAAAAACCCTTCAACTGTACTTCATCTACAATTTAACCCCAAACTTCTGATTTGTGCAATTTAACCCCAATCTAACTGAATGCATACTGTATGGGGGCAAATTATGCAAATAAAAAACTTTATGGGCGTGTATGAATTCCACAATTCAATAAAGTGTAACAATTGAAACTGAGGAAAATTGCAGAGAGTGCATTGAACAAGGTTTTCTGAAATTTATCCAATAGGTAATAAAAGGTTTAATCAACCAACATTTTGAACTTCCTCCCAGCCTGCCCATAAATCACATAGCAGTAGAGCTAGAGCTAATTGATTTCAGTATCATAACCAAGAAAAGTAGTATAACATCGGAAATTTGAAAGTGTCTTTCCGTAGCATATTTGGATTCAACAAATTATCAATTGCATAAAGGTTATGCACAGGAAAGTTAGCAAACCTTAGCTGACTCTATTGCAACTGTTCCATCACCATCAACACATACGAATTTGGCCTGAATATTTTTTTAAAGAAAAAGTTAGACTCGCCTACTGAAGGAAAAATAACAACAAATTAAACAAGGCCTTAAGGGAGGGAGCTTTTACAGGAAATATATTCAAATAAAATCTGCACCTAAATCATATCATACAAGAGAGCAAAGACAGTGAATAAAGGAACAAATAATTTGAAGTAATTATACAAAATGGAAAACAAAGTAGAGAGTAAATTGGCTTATTAAAGAATTACTTTGTTGTAGCGAGATAAAAAATATAGGCAAAGGGGAGGTTATCACATTCTAAGGTCAGTAGGACATGCCAAATGTCTCAATGTTGGCTTAAAAAATGTTGTTTTGGAATTTATTAATCTAAACACAGCTTTCATTAATTTATTCAGCAAATACTAGAATAAATAAGAACAGACAAAAATGCAGATGGAAGATTTCTCTTAAATAGAAGTATAGAGATATAGATAAAAGCTGTAATGCAAATTAGAAGAATTAATATTGCGTGCACCAAAGCATTCTTTGCACATGCAACAAGAATTATACATTTGGTAAAAAATTACAAAATGTAATGACCTCGAGATGACATAGCTGTTGCAGATCTGAGACAGGCTTGTCCTCATTTCCATAGCTGCACAATAGTAGTTATGTAAAGTGAGGGTTACATCACTCACATGGTTTCAAAAGAACTATTTATATCTACACGCAGTAGACCATTCATAATGCATTTGATAAAATCCCTTTCCGGGGTAACCAAGGCATTATCCAAAGATGCAAAAAGTTGGTTAAGGCATTACCAAACACTGTGAGGCGTATCAAGACCGGTCCCATAAATATTGTAAAATTTAACTTGTGAAGGAAGTTTGGCAGAAGACAGAATCTCCCATGTTTTATTTGACCATTTCAAGATCTCCAAGTTCAAAGGCAGCGGCAAATCCACACCATCATAATTAACCTGGGTATTACAGATAGTTATCATCCATACCATGGTTATCAAATCGGTATTCAGAATGTGAATCGGAAGGCCTATTTTCCGAATCATGAACCGAAATGTATTGTGAATAGTAAGGTTTATGATCAATAACTAAAAATACTAAAACATATCATAATATAAGCCATAAGACTCATAACAGCACAATACCATAGGAAAAAGCACAAATTCAAGTCATAAGAGTCACACACACACACACACATACACACACACACACACACACACACACACACATATATATATATATATATATATATATCATAATCCTTAAGTCATAATAGCAACAAAATACAACCACACAAGATCCAAGTGATAAGATTCTAATTACAATAACAAAGTAACACCAAATGACAGCAAAATAACATCCTAAATTCCAATCCCTATTTCAAAATGTGTAATCTAATGATCATCCTCATCCTCATCATTCATCATCATTCCAAATAAAGGAATGGAGAAGTAATAGGAAAGGCAGAGAAGAAATGAAGAAGAACCAGAGAAGTAACAGGAAAGGCAGCAGAGAAGAACGACTGAACGACAGAAGTGTTTTGTTTTCAGTTATCACAATGTATCCATTTAAGTTTTCATTAAAATAACATTTTTTATCACTGAAGGATGGGGGTAAAATTAGGTTGGGCCACTTATAAAATCGGTCCATCTGAAGTTGGATGTAAACAAATAAAAAACACCTCTTTTAGAGTTTTAAGAAAGGGAGTGCATTCTGCAAGCTGCAGCAGCAAAACCTGAAAGCTCATTCACAGAATACTTGATAAGTTTCTGGCACAAAAAAGGTGCAAGGTACAATTTGCATCGATGGCCATCATTTCCGCATCGTATGGCGATATGAATAGCACGATACATGCAATACTAACTACCAATCTGGTTAAGCTCTGTACCAGTAAAAATCATAGATGAACAGCAACGCTTGTACTTCTCAAATGTATTTAAGAAGTACATGAAAGCATATAAATAATCATAACTTCACTTGTCCTGCCCCAAAGGAAAAGAAAAAAAATTAAGATTTCCTTAAACTACACAAGAGATCACATTGAAGTTCCAAGTTCAAATCTAGATATAGAAAAGGAAATACATGTTTGCTTAATTTACAAATTATTCATTGTTTCTAGAATTTAATTGTTAAATGCTCCAAAAACATGTATAAAATTATAAATTTATAATACATTCAATTTCAAGGAAATTGAAGATACTCAATTATAAAAAGTTTAACTAAGCTGCACGCTAAGCAAGGTAGAACTGGTAACTCACTGTGTTATTTGTGAGAGCTTGCTTCAAAACCGCAACAAAATACAACCACACAAGATCCAAGTGATAAGATTCTAATTACAATAACAAAGTAACACCAAATGACAGCAAAATAACATCCTAAATTCCAATCCCTATTTCAAAATGTGTAATCTAATGATCATCCTCATCCTCATCATTCATCATCATTCCAAATAAAGGAATGGAGAAGTAATAGGAAAGGCAGAGAAGAAATGAAGAAGAACCAGAGAAGTAACAGGAAAGGCAGCAGAGAAGAACGACTGAACGACAGAAGTGTTTTGTTTTCAGTTATCACAATGTATCCATTTAAGTTTTCATTAAAATAACATTTTTTATCACTGAAGGATGGGGGTAAAATTAGGTTGGGCCACTTATAAAATCGGTCCATCTGAAGTTGGATGTAAACAAATAAAAAACACCTCTTTTAGAGTTTTAAGAAAGGGAGTGCATTCTGCAAGCTGCAGCAGCAAAACCTGAAAGCTCATTCACAGAATACTTGATAAGTTTCTGGCACAAAAAAGGTGCAAGGTACAATTTGCATCGATGGCCATCATTTCCGCATCGTATGGCGATATGAATAGCACGATACATGCAATACTAACTACCAATCTGGTTAAGCTCTGTACCAGTAAAAATCATAGATGAACAGCAACGCTTGTACTTCTCAAATGTATTTAAGAAGTACATGAAAGCATATAAATAATCATAACTTCACTTGTCCTGCCCCAAAGGAAAAGAAAAAAAATTAAGATTTCCTTAAACTACACAAGAGATCACATTGAAGTTCCAAGTTCAAATCTAGATATAGAAAAGGAAATACATGTTTGCTTAATTTACAAATTATTCATTGTTTCTAGAATTTAATTGTTAAATGCTCCAAAAACATGTATAAAATTATAAATTTATAATACATTCAATTTCAAGGAAATTGAAGATACTCAATTATAAAAAGTTTAACTAAGCTGCACGCTAAGCAAGGTAGAACTGGTAACTCACTGTGTTATTTGTGAGAGCTTGCTTCAAAACCTCAATGTTATCACCTGGTGGATATGACTCCAGAATAATATGAGATTCACCATCAGAATGCTGTTTCTCATGCCACAATTCCAGAAGAGGAATGTGTTGCCAATGATAACTGGGACAGCCCATCATTTCATATAACGATGGACATTCAATCAGCTGTGACATTGTAACATGCTTCAAAAAATAATTCTACAATGTCTATTCAAATATAAAAAGAACAAGATGCATGGATACAAAAATATCTACAAACAAGATTGTGCTTTTTGGCAGGGGGAAGCAGCACAAACAGAGAACACAGCACCCAACAAAAATTTGCTAGAAAATCCAAATCATGCAGTCAACATTAAGATATCATGCATGAAAATGCAATCAAATAACTTGTACAAAACCATGAACAAGAGCGACCAAAGTTATGTTTTATATGTTTGTCTACTATGAGGATGAGCCTCGGCGAAACGTTAAGGTTGTTTGCCGTGTGATCTAGAGGTCATGGGTTCAAATCCTAGAAATAGCATCTTCACTTCCGAGGATAAGGAAGCATATATTTAACATCCTTAGACCCCACTAAGTACGAACCTCGTGTACTGGGCAGCCCTTTTTATGTTTGTCTACTGGATTGGGTCACTGCATATTTCATCATTGTGAATTATGACAACTAACATGGCCCTTCAAGTATTTTAGGTCCTTGACCTTGGTTTTAGGAAGATGTCATTCATATTTTCCCATTTCTTCATACTGATTAATAAACAGTAAACACCTAATCCATTCAACATTCCTGTCTGCTGCCAGCACCTTAAAGTAAGGGTAAATTGCAAAGACAGTAAAATAAATATACTTTTACGTTGTTAAAAAGCACACAAATGTAAGAACCCGACTTCTTCAAACTCATGTATACAAAATACAAATAGCGTCAGTAATGGTGATGATGAAATAACAATATAACATACATGTAAAAGGCAGGGTGACTCAGAAGAAGAGAGAAAAAAGACAAATCCAAAAGACAAAAAATAATTGATCTGTACCAACTGATGCATGGTCCATTTGGAAATATAAAAGTTCTGCACCCATCCCTGCACAAATGACATTCCATTTAAAAGGGAAGAATTGATCACTCCAGGTGCACCTGTAGAACAGTGTATAACAGTAATATGATGTACTTGAATTAGAAAAAATAAATTAAAAACCTCTAACTAGAGGAAACAATACAGATGACAAAAGGAGGAACCTGAAGGCAACCAAAACAAGTCAAACTATACAGTGTTGTTAATTAGTTTAAAATATAAAACATTTATAGGTAATAACAAGTGACATGACAGTAAGATCACTTATCCAAAACCTTTCAACACTTATTTCCTGCTTAATCTTCCACCACACCACTACAGCGAGCATAATACAATAACCGACGTCTATTTTTCCTTCTTCATTGTAATTGACAAATATTAACTCATTATTATATGCACATTATTTGTGCATCAACTATTTTAGTTTGAGCCTATAAAGAAAATATGAAATTGCCTTACTCAAATATATTTGACAAGGAAAACAAAATTCTAACAGTCCCGGGTTAACAGTTTTATTGAAATATTAGATGAGGCATTTCCATCCAATTTCCTTACTTTATACTTCTAAGAAAATATATAATATGATTACTTGCCCTGGAATGGCGCACAAATCGCAATCCAATTCTTAACGTATTTCTCAAAAATCTGCAAAATGAAAAGAGAACATAATTTTAGACTTTTCCTTTTAGAAGTAAATAAGTTCCACGATATAAATTGACAGAGAGAAATGAAAAAAGGTTCTAGGAAGCTTCAAAACAAAATTAAAGTGATTTGAGAAGCTTAATGGATATGTTACATCACTATGCAGGCACATGAAACATTTCACCAAAAGACCTCCCATAGAATGAGTTATGATGTCTATCTTTTTCCCTCCCGCAGCATTATACACTGATTCTAATTTTGCAGCCAACCGATCCATTGTTTCCTGTAACCTAGATGAAAATAAATAAACAATTGGTAGAGAAATTACTTTTATTTTGATTATGAGAAAGTATTTGTTAGAGAACTTATTCCTCAGAATTGTGGGGGAAAGCATACCACCAGAAAACCAACGCCCAACACATACAATAGAGAGATAACAATTCAAGTTAAAAACCATTTGCACAATGACACTACTTCAGGCTATGCAGGTTTGTCAGGAAAACTAGACCTTTCGTAAAAAACATGAATTATACAAAAATTCAGTAAAAATACTATGGAGGATCAATTTCACTATTTAAATGAGAAAGTTGTTTTTCATGCAGAAAGATAAATAAAATAATCTCATTAAACGTGCAGATTTCAAGAGTGGAGTGTTTAAGTTTTGTCAAAATCCATTATTTTGGGTTGTGAAGAGAAGAAAACAGATTCCTGACTTTTTCAAGTTTGGTCAAAATTTTGAAATTAATTAGTTACCTGTTGCTTTGGCGAAAATCAAACCCAAAGCCAAAAAGTGTCTTTCCTTCTTGATATCCCCATTTAAGCATTTGAATGATCATGTCATGGAAATAATACACCGACTCAGACCCAATTAACTGCATCACAAGATTTACATAGGGTTTGAGAACCAATTGTTTAACCATGTAAACTGCAGGCACACAGATCAGTTTAAAACAAGCATACCAAGTCAGGGTCCAAATTATCAATTGCGTAGAGCCCATTCCGATCTCCGGGAACCATGATTCTTGTATTTGGATCCAAGGATTCAGTTTTCCCTGGGTTCAAAACCGATTAATAAAGATGTTAAGATTACCAAATTCACATTTCCTCATCACACACTCTTCACTGGAAACACCAATTCAATGATTACATTACGAAAGAAATGCACTAAACAGATATGCTCAGATACAGCATGATCATTAATCACATAATAAAAAAGAAGAACGTCACAATGCACAAGGCTCAACTAGGATAATTATCAAAACTAAAATAAATCAAAACCAATCATGCGTAAGTTATATTAACCTTTCTTAATTTCGTGATCAACCAAAACAAATAAAAAATAAAAAAACGGTTTACCGGTAGAAGGATTGTAACGTGACCAAAGCTTGGTTTTCATTTTGCACTCAGCTGCGAGTACGCTAACCCAAACGCGTTCTTCGGTGCCGTTTCGATCATCTACAGCGTTCAACATGGATCCACCGACACCCGGTACCAATAACACAGGATCAAGATTAGGGTTCACATATGGTTGTTGCTCCTGTGTCTTTATTTTGCAACTGAACCGTAGGATCGTCATCGGAAGATAAAATTGAAAACCCTGATAATAAAGAAACAGCAAGAATCGAAAGTGCTTGTAAAAGTGGGTAATCAGTGTAAGGTGTTGGGGAAAGAATCGTAGGAAAGGTGTTGTTTGGAGTAGGAAAGTAGAAGTGATAGTGTCAGGTTGCGTGCGCTAGCACTGTTTTCAAAGTGAGAAGTGATGGGGAAGGAGAAAGACCATAATGTCATAAAAATGGACCAAAGTTGTTGAATTCAACATTAAAATACTTGCCATGTGTTATTAAGGCTACAAAACAAAATTGTCAAAACGTATCTAATTCAGAAATATTTATTCTTTTGACAATGGCTCAACCTCTTCGTAACCGATTCAGATCTTGATGTTTACACGTGGCAAAAGAAGATTTTTTTAACCATCCACCTTTTAACTTTTTTTAATAAAATATTACCAAACTTCATTTTCTGGTCATAGTAGAACTCGAAGAAAATCTCAACCCCTTCATAACACACAATTTCAAGGATTTCAGATTCCATACCACTAGTTAAAATACAACACCTCTTTGATTTATGTGCTAATTGGTAATAGAATTCATTAGTGCCATTTTTTTATGTATAACTTCAAAATTTATTATTTATTGAATAAATTAAATATATTTTTGCTTTATCGTTTTTAAAGATATATATTGCAATAATATATATTAGAGTAACTTGAACGGACACTTTCAATTTTAGTTAAATTGTATAAATCACTCATCCTTTTTAATTTACACAAATTATCTCTGATTGTATACTTATGTAAATCATCTCTGATTATATGCTTACGCATATTACTCTTATAAGAAAGATAATTGTAATTTTTTAAATAAAAAATGGCGAGGAGTGTAATTATGTTGTGCAATGACTCATATCTCTAGATAACAACAATACAAGTTATGGGTTTGGGCTGATGTAAAGGGGTTGGGGTAGAGGCTATATATATTGATGTTATGTAAACCTAATGTAACAAGGAAAAGAATAGTAAAACACTGATCATTATTCTCTAATAATATATAGTGGTAGCCGCTCAACGCTCCCGGGGACGTAGGCACAATTGGTCGAACCTCGTTACCAAATCTCTTGTGTTATTCTCTTGTCTCTATACTCTTTACTATTTGATTGTTCGCTCAGGTGCCAAATTTGAGATAAGGAAGTTCGATGGAACTCGTAGTTTTGGATTGTGGCAAAGGAGAGTTAATAATGTGTTGGCTCAATAAGGTCTATTAAAGGTGCTGCATGAGAATAAACCATATGGATCAACTAGGTTGGGAAGAGATGAAGGAGAAGGCTGCAGGAACCATACGACTCTGTCTATCATATGAGGTGATGTATCATGTAATGGATCTGACATCACCAACAGAGGTGTGGGAGACATTAGAGAATCAGTTCATGTCCAAGTCTCTAACAAATAAGTTGTATTTGAAACAGAGACTCTATGACCTGAAGATGCAGGAAGATGCTGATTTGCAAAAACATCTCAACAGTTTTAATCAAGTGATCAATGACTTGCAGAAACTTGATGTGAAGGTTGATGATGAGGACAAAGCAATAATATTACTGTGTTATTTGCCAAATTCCTATGAACACTTGGTGACAACATTGACGTACGGGAAAGACTCAATCAAACTGGATGAGATCACATCTGCACTTCTGTCCCACACTCAAAGAAGACAGAATGTAGGTGAAGGGTCTCAGAGTGATGGTCTGTATGTGAAAGAGAGCCAAGCACGTGGGAGGAGACAAGGCAGAGGAGGTCCTACTAAAGGGAAAAAACCAAATTCTAGGAGCAGAACTCCATTAGAGTGCTATAAGTGCAAACAGACTGGGCATAATAAAAAGGATTGTCCCAATGAATGGAGTCCTAGCAAGCCGGTGGGGAAAGATGGAGTATCTACATCTGCAAATGTTGCACAGAAAGATGACTCTGGTTACAATAGTGAAGTTGATCTACTATCTGTATCATCAAATTATAGTACATATGAGTGGATACTTGACACTGATTCTTCCCACCACATGACGCCTAACAGGGAATGGTTCACCACATACAGAGCAGGCAATTTTGGTTTCGTGTATCTCGGAAATAATAAAGCATGTGAAATTATTGGTATGGGAGAACTCAGAATTGTGATGGATGATGGTGTAGTGAAGACGTTATGTGAGGTTAGGCACATACCAGATTTGAAGAAGAATTTGATTTCTTTGGGGACATTGCAGGCCAAAGGGTTTAGCTATAGAGCTGATGGGGACAGTGATATTCTTCGAGTATGCAAAGGTGCTCTGACTGTGATGAAGGGTAAAAGGACTGCAGGGAACACTTACAAGTTGTTAGGGAGAACAGTTGTAGGTGGAGTTGCTGGAGTGGCTGAAGAGATCTCAATAGATTCAGACCATGGTGCTACAAAATTATGGCACATGCGTTTGGGACACATGAGTGTGCGTGGTATGACAGAACTATGCAAAAGAGGATTGTTGAGGGGAGTCAGCAAATGCAAGCTAGATTTGTGCAAGTATTGTGTGCTTAGGAAACAAACACGAGTTAGTTTCAAGGCTGGCCAACACAGGACTTGAGACATTCTAGATTATGTCCACACTGATGTATGGGGACCCACTCAGGAACCATCCCTAGGAGGTTCTAGGTATTTTGTTACTTTCGTTGATGACTTTTCTCGCAAGGTCTGGGTATATTTTCTGAAGCATAAGTCAGAAGTCTTTGCCAAGTTCAAGGTTTGGAAGGCAGAGGTAGAGAACCAGACTGGTAGGAAAATCAAATACATGAGGTCAGATAATGGCACAGAGTACAAAAACTCACAGTTTCAGAAATTCTGTGAGGAACATGGCATTCAGAGACACTTTTCAGTGAAGAAGACTCCTCAGCAGAATGGTGTTGCAGAGAGGATGAATAGAACTCTTACAGAGAGGGCCAGATGTATGAGACTGAATGCTGGACTTTCCAAAGGATTTTGGGCAGAGGCACTTAGTATGGCATGTTATGTCATCAATAGATCACCACGAGCTTCATTGGATGGTAAAGTTGCAGAAGAAGTATGGACAGGTAACCCAGTTAATTATAATATGTTACGCATATTTGGTTGTCCTGCTTATATACATGTACCCAGTGATGAACGATCGAAACTTGATCCTAAGTCAAAGAGGTGTATCTTCATTGGATATACCAAAGGTGTGAAGGGGTTCAAGTTCTGGGATCCAGTTTCCAGAAAGGTGGTGTTGAGCAGAGATGCAGTGTTTGATGAAGATTTCATGATGAAACAGTCAGTTTTGACAGAGGTGCCCATGCCAAATGGAGAGAATTTGGGTTCAAATATGATTCCACTGAGCAATGAAATGGTTCAGGTGAATAAAGGCAAGGAACCATGCACTAGTTCAAGTCAAGAACATGATGATTCTCAGGCAGAGAGTTCAGGTGTGCAGGAGTATCTACTTGCTAGAGACAGGGATAGACGTCCTATCAAACCTCCAGAGAGATATGGCTTTGAGGATATGGCTTCAGTTGCTCTCCATATCAGTTCAGGAGATCCATGTAGCTTTCAAGAGGCTATAAACAGCCAGGAGAAAGAACAATGGATGGGTGCCATGATGGAGGAGATGGAGTCTTTACAGAAGAACCAAACTTGGGAGCTTGTTCCATTGCCCCCAGACAAGCGTGCAGTTGGGTGCAAGTGGGTGTACAAGAGGAAGCCAGCAGTATCAGAAAAAGAAGGGGAAAAATTCAAGGCTCGTCTTGTAGCAAAAGGGTATTCACAGCAGAAGGGGATCGACTACAATGAGATTTTCTCCCCAGTGGTGAGACACACTTCTATCAGGGCAGTGCTTGCCTTGGTAGCCAGCTGGGATATGCACTTAGAACAGATGGATGTGAAGACTGCCTTTCTCCATGGTGAATTAGAGGAGAAAATTTACATGACACAACCAGAGGGGTTCAGTGCAGCTGGACAGAGTCACTTGGTTTGCAAGTTGAAGAAGTCTCTATATGGGTTGAAGCAGTCTCCCAGACAGTGGTACAAGCGGTTTGACACTTATATGTTGAAGCTTGGTTATAAGCGTTGTGAGTATGATTGCTGTGTTTATGTGAGAAGCCTTGACGATGGTTCGTTTATTTTTCTGTTACTTTATGTTGATGATATGTTGATTGCTGCTAATCATTTGAGTGATATCAATGAGCTGAAAGTCATGCTAGGTAAGGAGTTTGACATGAAAGATTTAGGGGCTGCTAGGAAGATTCTTGGGATGGAGATTCACAGGGATAGGGGAGCTAGAAAACTATGGCTCTCCCAGCAAAGCTATGTTGAAAAGATCTTAGAGAGATTTGATATGAGCAATGCTAAAGTAGTGAGCACTCCATTGGCAAATCACTTCAAGCTTTCCCTAGATCAGTGTCCAAAGACAGATGAAGAGAAGAAATACATGTCAAAGGTTCCATATGCCAGTGCAGTGGGTTGCTTGATGTATGCTATGGTTTGTACTAGACCGGACTTGGCACAAGCAGTTAGTCAAGTATGCAAGTACATGTCGAAACCAGGGAAGCAACATTGGGAAGCAGTCAAATGGATTTTCAGATATTTGAAGGGGACTACAGGTCTCGGTATCATGTTTGGCAGCCAACAGAGTAAGCCTTCAGTTATTGGTTATGTTGATTCGGACTATGCAGGAGACTTGGATGATAGAAGGTCCACAACGGGGTTTGTCTTCACCCTTGCAGGTGGACCAATTATGTGGAGATCATCAGTTCAGTCTGTTGTTGCTATGTCCACAACTGAAGCAGAGTACATGGCAGCTGGTGAAGCTTCTAAGGAAGCCTTGTGGCTTATGGGACTAGTAAATGAGTTAGGCATTGAGCAAGGTGGAGTTTCGCTGCATTGTGACAGTCAGAGTGCTATCTTCTTAGCAAAGAATCAGGTGTATCATGCTAGAACCAAACATATTGATGTGAGATTTCATAAGATCAGAGAGTTGGTAGCTTGTGGGCAGATACTATTGCAGAAGGTTCACACTTCAGAAAATGCAGCTGATATGTTAACCAAACCGGTTACTGTGGACAAGTTCAGGCATTGCCTGAGCTTGTTGAACATTCACTGATGATGGACTATGGAGCGCCCCCAACCCAATGGCGGAAGATGGAGATTGATGATATTCGCCAAGGTGGAGATTGTTGTGCAATGACTCAAAGTCAAAGTATATTGTGAAAACACACCCAAATAGTAAAAGAGTCAATATCTATTGATTATTTTTTATCTGTTACAAACTGAGAGAATAATATTAAGGAGTTGTTTAAATCATTTTTATATTATTGTACCTGACCAAAAATAATACAAGACGTTTACTCTTATACTATTTAAATTTGTCTTCACAAAATACCATATTTTGTTTAGCTTGATTACATTTATCGTCATTTTGTTTAAGAAATTACACTTATCTCTACTACTTGGACAATGAATGTAATATATATAGATATAATCATGAGTGTTTTATATAGGTTAATAAAATATAAAAATTATTTGTGTAATTTTATTAAAACTCAAGATATGTCATTATAATTGACTCTATATATTAGATATAAGACTTTAAATAAAAAAAAGTATAATGCTTCTTTCTTAAATGAAATTTTATAGTTTTTGGTTATTTTTTGAAAAAATAAATTTAAAGTTACAACAACCTACCCAGATTATAAATTTAAATTACTTTTTTTTAGAAAAGAAAGCTAAAAAAATAGAAGATTCTCCACCATGAATCATTTGTTTTAAAGTTGAATTATGTTTTCCAATGGAAAATCAATTCTTATTTTACATTCTCTTATACTCTTCCATCAAACTCTATACTAAAAGTGTCTCATATTATTTTTAACTTTTAACTTTATATGTATAATTATATACTACAAAAATTACTTTTAACTTTCCATCAAACTCCATATTCAAAAATAGTTCTAATAATAATTTAATCTAATAAATTTAAATTTTTTGGTTATTTTTTGAAAAAATAAATTTAAAGTTACAACAACCTACCCAGATTATAAATTTAAATTACTTTTTTTTCGAAAAGAAAGCTAAAAAAATAGAAGATTCTCCACCATGAATCATTTGTTTTAAAGTTGAATTATGTTTTCCAATGGAAAATCAATTCTTATTTTACATTCTCTTATACTCTTCCATCAAACTCTATACTAAAAGTGTCTCATATTATTTTTAACTTTCAACTTTATATGTATAATTATATACTACAAAAATTACTTTTAACTTTCCATCAAACTCCATATTCAAAAATAGTTCTAATAATAATTTAATCTAATTTACACATGTGATTAGGTTAATATGAGAATATTTGTTCCTCCAACATATAAAAATTTCACCAAATAATTGTTCCATTTTAATTGATTGATTATTTACTTCTTATTATTTTTATATTAATATTTATCTATTATCAACATAAAATTTTACATATTGTCATTGCATAATTTATTATTCATGTGTATTATTTTTATTAAAAAAAAAATGAGAGGCACATAATATTTTACCTTATTTCATTTATTTATACATCTATTTTATAACTAACTATTATAGTTGTTATTTGTAAATGAAGTATTTTTAATGTGATTGTACCTTTGTTATTTGTACAGGGTACTTTTGTTATATCATATATGACATCAGCAGCATACTAGCGGACGACGTTGGTTCAAGTGGTACATGTTTGATTCCTCTTAAGTAAGAACCCGACTTCGAGTCTTGTGGAGAAAAAAAATGTCCATTGGAAGAGTTAGCCACACGTACTTGTGGATGTTCCCGACTCGAACCCGGCTTCGAGTCTTGTGGAGAGAAAAAATATCCGTTGGAAGAGTTAGCCACACGTACCTGTGGATGTTCCCGGCTCGGACAGGATTGCCTCCGGTACGAGGATACCAAACCAAAAAAATATATGACATCAGCATCTCTAAATCTAAACTCTAATCTAATCTGCTATTACATGAGACCAGAGTCCAGTTTGAGTTGCGTCTTATTATATTATATACAAAACAAACAAAATGAAGCTTGCTTGCATGATATCTAATTGCACAGGTTACATTCCACACCTCTCCATTAAGGTAAAAACTATTCTCTCTCTCACTTTTCCTATGTATTTGCGAATTTTAATGGAACCACACACACACACTATTAAGAATGTTTGGTGATAAGGTTAATGTGAAAAGGGAAGAGAATTCAATTTCTATAAAGGCAAAAGAAGTGAAGTTTTTCAAGACCTTGGCTCCTCCTCTTGTTGCTGCTTTTCTGGTCTTATCTCCATTTTGCAGCACCCCAGGTTAGTATACCCTATTCTCATTATCCATATGCTTTAAAATACTAAAATGCCCCTGCTTTTTGTTTCAAACTACGTTGTTGTCCACGTGCCTTTGAGTCTTGTTTTTGTTTTTTGTAACAACTAACAGTTGAAATTTTAGTTTAAAAGTAATGTTATTTTACTCGCCTATTAATTAATAGGTATAAATTATTAGTTAAAAATGGGTATCAATACAGGCTGCTCTCTAGTACTAAGTCCAAATTGTAACATGTAATACCAAAAGGTGTAGATTTTTATATTATTTTAGAGCCTGTATTATTTTTTCCTCTCTCTCACAATCTAGTACTTGAGATAATATCATATTCATGATTCTGATAACTGTTAGTGATAACTTGTGCCAGAGTCACAGACTAAAACTTTATTACTGTGAAGTCTAAGTCTTGGTTTGGTAAAGTCGTTTTTGGTGTGCACCAATGGGCTAAAAGTTTTCCTCTTTATGTTATATATAAATGAAAGATGGAGTTTATTGCTTAGATTCTTGTGTTGTACAGTTTCAATTGGCCAGACCATAGATATTCATAAAGGGGCTACATTGTTTGGTCAAGCTTGTATTGGATGTCATGATGCTGGTGGAAACATAATACAACCAGTGAGCACCCTCTTCTGCAAAATAAAATCTCTCTTTTCCTTATTTGCTACTTACTCTTTTCCATATTTTTATCTTTCAGGGTGCAACTCTCTCTACAAAGGACTTACAGAGGTAACTCATGAGGTGAAATTGAAAATATTATTAGAGGCATTTAAATTGGAACTGAAATTTTCAGGGCTTATTTTCTGTTTATGAGAAGATATTTGATATGATAATGTCCCTGGCTTAAATTGAAGACATCAATCAATATTTCTTTCTTGTAAAGTACTTGCATAGCAAGGTCTTCGGAGAATCACAAATGTGAACTTAAAATTCATATTTCCTGAGTCATTTTGTTAAACATCTATAAAATAATTCTAATGTTGCTATAACAGAAATGGAGTTGATACAGAAGAAGATATCTACAGTATCACATATAATGGCAAGGGAAGAATGCCAGTAAGTTATCTTGCATACACTAATGATGAGTTATTTATGTACTATTTAAATGAGTTCTTTATGCATGTACTATTGCTAATTATTTAGTTGCTATACTCCTCTACCTAATGCCTTAAATTTGTGTCCTCTAATAATATCAAGGAAACATGAACATGACACATATATAATATGTATAAATTGATGAGGTAAAAGAAATATAAAACATCATAGAATATGATTAGGACTCTCTATAGTCTATAGGAGTGTTACTTCCTTTTTAATACTCATGGTTAATTTTAAGTGGTTTTAAAAATTCATTTAAATATGAGATTATGGTTGGGTGAAGAATGTGTTATATATATAGTTAAGTGCATGTAGGGCTTTGGTAAAGAATGCAAGCCACGAGGGCAGTGCACATTTGGAGCTCGTTTAGAAGATGAAGATATCAAGATATTGGCTGAGTTTGTCAAGTTACAAGCTGATCAAGGATGGCCAAGTATACAAGCCGAACAAAAATGATTTAAATGTGAGATGTTGGTCCATATTAAATAAGCACAATCATATCCTTTATCCCAAAATCATTATGTTTTCATGTCCTTTGTCAATTAATATCTTTTAAATGATATAAAAATATTAAGTTGTGTATTTAAATTTTTTATTTTAATTAAGTAATATTTTTTCATTGAATTGGGACATGAGTTGAAACAGAAATGAAAATATATGATATCAGTTATAATGATGAAACAATAAATAAATGATTTAAGTGAAGGATAATATATGTCATTGAAACATGTTCATCAACCGGTCAACATTTTGTAAGTGAACAGATCTTTTACAAAGATTCCAGAATTTTTTTTGGAACAATTTTGATTAATGGTATTTTTTAGATTAAAAAAATGGTTTAAAATGACTTTCTTTTTTGTGTAAATAAACTGGGTTGAGGCCCACGAAAGAAAAATTGCTAGATACTATTCGGGGAGTAGAAACTCCTATGACATTATACTAATATACTCCCTCCATTCTTCATCTTTCGTTGTTTTAGATTTTGATTTTTTTGTTTTAAAGCTAATGTTGTTTTACAATTTTTAGACTTGTTCAATTTTTTTCCAATTTTATTCTCGTTATCATTTTTTATTCAGTATACTTTTCTCTGGCAGAAAATATGTAGGGTATTTTAATTAAATTAAAATGATGTTAATAATTTATTAATTTTTCTACATTAATATAAAACAATTAGAGATAAGGAATGGCTTCAATGGCGGATGAGGAGGAGGAGAAGAAGGATTATATGGTGTTTTATATTTTTGTTTTTGAATATGCTTTTTCTTTTGATTTTTATTTTGTATTGCAGTACTCTTTTTTGTTGACTGAAAAATGTAAATTTTATCATGTTTATCATTTAGCTTATAGCTTCCAAATTTCACGTGCTGTATAAGTTTTCACTCTTTAGTTTTTTATAAGTGTTGTTTCATTAGTTTATACAAGGAATGATTTTTGTTTAGCAAAATTGCTATTATTTTTTCCATTATATCAATATCAATTTATTTATCACCTTATTCTATTATTACATTCTCTCTCCAAGATAATAATGATAATATAATTTATATACAAGTATTTATATAATAGAAACACAAATTTTCTGAAAAAAACACTTAAATATTTTCTAAATATCTAAGTTAAATAGTCAATCTAATACTTAGATTTAGTTATTAAGCTAAAGATCAAATATGAATTCAAAGAAATTATCCAATCGCATTAAAACCATCATAGTTATATGTCTCATTCAATTGATACACCAACTGAAACAAAATTAAGTTGACTTTGGAGATTAAATAAAAGCCAAAGCAACAAGGGAAAAGAGAGAAGAAATGAAGAGGCCAAGGGGGTTAAAAGACGAATCTCATTAAACCCAAGGTAAGATGATAACGTTGAATTGAAATTGTGTTACTAGAACTCCCAAGCATTTATATATTGTATAAGGTTCACAAATGACACCAATTAAGAATATGATAATTAAAAGATACCCAGAGGAAGAGGAATGGTTCCCAATAAGAGCTAGTCCAATAATGAATATAGGACAAAGCTATCTCTATTCAATTTTCCCATGCGTAAAATATACAGAAAAGTCATAAGCCAGACAAATCTAGGGCTATTGGTGGTGCAAGTTGTCACCGCCATGTGCTTCTTTGTATATAGTGAATCCGGAATGTCATATAAATCTCCAAAACATCTCCAACATTTCACCACTCTTCTCTGATCTCTCTAAAACCAAATGGACTAGGACCTCTCTTAGCTGCACCATCAATGATGCCTTTTATTAAGAATTCTGATATTAATAAATTTACAGTTTTTCGCAACTTAATGACCTGTCTAAATGTTAATAATAACTTGTTGAGAATAACCGTCACACCCTGAAGAAATTACTTTCTTATCTACAAGGAAGGATATCCATAGTCAACAACTACACAATATTATCTGTCATAACCCATCTGTGCATGTGCTCCGTGAAGGGCTTATAATTTGGGTCTATTAGGGCACAGCTCACCAGTACAAATAGATTGCTGGTTAAAGAATCAGAGACAATTTCTTTATTATTGAAAAGTAAAACTTTTTTAATATATATATTTTATAAGCAAGCAAACTGTATTAACAAGAGTAAAGGAAGGGGTGTACAATATAAAGTTAACTATTTTATTATAATTATTCTCTAATTAATTATCTAAATAATTATTTCACATTTAGTTTTATCTAATAATTCTAACTATTACAAAACTATACGTTTTTGGCTCACAAGTACATACTAGAGAAGCTCACAACTACCAGATACTGGTTTAGCCAAATACACCTGCATATCCATAATGATGTCAACTAAACCAGTAGAGATACACAGAATCAATCTCAGAAAAAAGAAAAAGAAATTCACCAAGAAAGAAAACATAGAACCATGAATGAGCTAATAAAGATTGGGAAAGTAATATATAACGTATCGAGCTTAAGTCCAATGGGTTGTAAATGCATCACATCATACGCGATATTTACTCATTTCAAATAACCATTGATTTGTGACAAAAATTACAATGAAATTTGTTAAATTACAGAAATGTCATTTCGGAATGGAAGTGTGCTTAATATTTTGCTGATAAGTGTGCCTAAAATTTTGCTGATAATTAATCACACCAAAAACCAACAGGTTGGTTTAGTAAGGTAACATTTCACTGGATACCTAATGTCAAAAATTGAATTTTTGGGAGTTATTTATTGGGATGGACAACCAAAAACTCCAAAAAATGATTAGTTATTTAATAATAAAAAAAAATGAGAGAATACCTTATTAATATAAAAAAAACTACAAAAACCGAAGGATAGATGTTCCATTTCTTTTCAGATACATAATAAATATATATATTTCCTTTTTTCCATTGCTTTGGACTGGTCATTCAATGCAAGTTTTTTATCTGCAGAAGAAAATTTCTATAAAAATTGTTTTTTTTATAAACTAATTTCCTTGTGTTTTCTCTTTCTTTGCTATGTATTTCTATTCATCTAATTGGGTGTCTCATGTGTGGTTAAAATGAAACGGAGCAGGTGGGGGGAAAAGCTGTCCACAACAAATGAAGATGATAAATGTGATTTTCTGAACAAAAATAAATAAATTATCCTTACCCTAATCTAATTGGAAGCAGGCACAAACTCACTGTGAGATTGAAAGCATTGACAGCAAAAAGTATCTTATAAACCTAACTTCTAACTTCTATATACAACAGAAATTGAGATATCAAAGGCACAAGTGGGACCAAATCAAGATAAAGAAAACGAAAGAAGAGAACCCTAATACGTTTTGATAATGGGTCAGCTCTAATATTAACGATTTTATCCACAACCACCATATAATAAGTCACAACTACCTTAATCAATTAAAGAAATATCCAACTGCTAGAGCTAAACTACAAAAGCAAAACCATGTGACACTATGCATTAATTAGAGGATCTATTTAAAAAAAGGTTCATATCTGTGTGGTGGTCCTTGCCTTCATTTTGGACTGTCCATAAGTCATTGTTTGTCAATCAAATGCACCCAAAAGATAGAGGAACAACCCAAAGCTAAAGACAAAAATAGGGCACCCTCAACTGATTCCACCAACCTTGCCAATTTAAGCTTGTTTTTTTTTTTGTACTAATAATAGTATTTCCTCATATTTTGGGTAAAAAATTAATCCATTTTGGGTTCGTGATTGTCACTATCAACAAATATCGTTCTCAGGAATTAAAATTTCAACTTTGAAGAATCAGTAAGGTTTTACACCACTAGACTAACATCTTATTGGTATTTAGACTCTTTGATTACTAAGTATTATTAGGAGACAATTTAATTGTGATTATGTGGGCGTAGGGACAATGTGGTCTCAAATCACATGGGAACATTATCTTTACTACCTATTTTTGAGGAAGATTAGTCAATCCCAATAAATACTAATTGCTGCCAAAATATTTGTGAAGCTTTCTAGTGCCGCGTTTCTATGGTTTAATTTGGAGACCGACCTTGCTTTGATACTTGTAGCATTTTCTAGAATGATAGTTAACTGTGAAAATAAAAAATTTGATTATATAGTGTACTATATCATTAAAAATTATTTGACTCTCACATTCCATGAACTTAAAAATCATACATATATGTAAGTACAGATGAGATATTTACATAGAAGAAAGATTACCAGAGGTTTGACGGTAAACTACACGTTGGACGTATGAGCACACAAAAAGAAAAGTATGATCGAAATTTCACTCTCAAGATAGATTAGTTTCAGTTGTTAATTGTTATATACATAAACTATTTTTGTTCCAACTGTACAATCACTATCACTTATCATGGGTATAAATTTAAATAAAAAACTAAAAAATGTTGATAGTATATATATATATATATATATATATA
>NC_032014.1:7928684-7931010 GCF_001865875.1 Lupinus angustifolius | reverse complement strand
TATATATATATATAAGGAACTAATTATGGTATTGGTATTCATAAGGGTTAGTCTTGTATCTAAAAAATAAAAACTAAACACAATTGTATGTCTGCTGAAAAACTCTATTCCTTTTCTCCAAAGAAAAGGATCTTTCGTCAAAAACCAAGAATTAATACTACTATATATGTGCTAATAATATTATAGATTCTAATATAAATTACCCCCATAAATGTTTTTTTTTCTTTCTTTCTTAAGGAGTAAGGACCATTACGTGTGGTCCCTCTTTTATCAAATATATGATATGATTAGAAATGCAAACCCAACAGAGTGAGAGAAAGAAGAGTCGCTGTCATTAGCTGTAAGGGTGGACCAAAACCCACTATTAAATACTCCCTCCCTCTATAGCACAGTGAAAAATAAGAGACATTGAAGCTGCACAGTCAAGCATTTATATGTATCTGGAGGGCTTTCTTTACTCCAAACATGCATGAGTCATGCAATTTTTGGAGATTCAATTAAAGGGTACCAATAGTGTTCATCGATCTCTCTATTCACAAGTATGCTGGTTTGAGAGGTTGAAGCTGCCAGCATGATCTGGTAATTAACCAAACACTTTATATTCTTCATTCCTAGTTTATCACTAGGAATTAATAGTAATTAATTAGAGAAAATCTCTTCTGTTGGTTTAAGTTTAGATTCAAGATTAGTGGTAGTATTAGTGGTTAAAAAGAACAAGAGTTAATTTTACCTGGCTTAGTTTTGTAAGTGTTTTAAATCTGAAGTGTTTTCTTGAGTAGCCAAGAAAAAACTCATGAATGAAACAATTTTGAAAAAAGTTAGAGAACAATGTTTTGTCAATTGACATAATTTATATAAAATACTCTGATTGGTTCGATCCATATAACCCGACACCATCTAGTGAGGCTTAGGCTTATTGTATATTTTAGGGATACTAGGGCAATAGGTTATAAGAGACGTGGTTCTATCAGGTCATCTTGCAGCTTCAATCACTCAATCACCAACAGATTAATTAGATTCTCAACTTATGAAGTTCGGAACTCTACTCATGACTACAATTTCAATTTGAGGTATCTTGGCTTTCATGCTTTAGACTTAATTTCGTTCTATTTCTTACCGGAGATGCAGCCTAGCTTTTAAAAAAATATTTTCTCAACTTAATATATATATATATATATATATATGTATGCGTGTGCATTTATAATTCCCTTTAAGATTTGAAATTATGTATATGATGTGAATGTAATTGTGGTCACAATATACTTGTGGTGATCATCAAATCATAATATTGCATGCAGTATTCATTGCAGCTGTGCAAACTTAGATTTAAAACCATTATTTCCTTGTTACTTCTCTTCTGATCCCAGTCACGATTATTCACTTTACCATGTATGCATAATCATGTGAGTATTTGTCAACAAATAGGAAGAAACTGTTGGCTGTTAAGAGAACCAAAGAAGAACACGATAGAAGAATATATGAACATGTATATATAACAAGACAATGTATATGAGGTAAGTGAAGAATTAATCCATGACCACCATATGCATTATTGAACATATTAATCTGGCCAGGCAAATACGTGGTGCAGAGTAGTATAATGTGTGTGTGGTTCAAGAATATGAAAGTGATCTATCACATAGAAACAATCACATTTTTTTGTAATTGTGCTATTTGTCTCAATATCTACAACTTTTTTTTTAACGTTTTGGGATCCGTTTTGTGAGAGAAGGAGAGAGAGCATGAGTTAGAGACAAACATTAACGCGGCTTAATTTAGTAGTATCAACTGTACATGTGGTCCTCACTATATTGTCTTACTTTAAGTCCTCTGGAATTCATTCAATTCAGCATCTTTCAAGCTAGAAAGCTTTGATAGCATTATATAGCTTGTTGAGATTGTTTGAAATATGTTATTATATGAAGTCTTACATTGTCAAACATTAGAATAAAGTAGAATATCAATGTTATATATTGGAATCAAATTCCTTGTTATAATGTGCACCAAATGGAAACACCTAATAGAAACACTTCATGGGCAGGTGGGCCCATGAGTGTGCTAGGTTTTGTAATCTTTATTCTCTAATAATATCTTGGTAGCCGTTCAGCGTTTCCAGGAGACGTATGCACAATTAGCCGAACCTCGTTAACAAATTCTCTTATCTTCTTCTCCTATGACTCTATTTAAAAAGTTCAGCAAGAGTTTTTTTGTTTGGTTTTTTTATTACTAAAAATTAATCTAATCCATAATATTATATATCTCCAAAAATGGGTTGGCAAAACTAGATCAGGCTAGTATATTTCATGATAACCTAAATATATATATA
>NC_032014.1:7870405-7928584 GCF_001865875.1 Lupinus angustifolius | reverse complement strand
GATATATTTGTGGGAGATATGGTTGTATAGAAATAACATTTGTTTGAAAGAGGAGTCTCTTTTGACATGGAGGAAATTTTGCACAACATCATTCTGTGGATCTATTCTGTTTTGAAAGCCAAGTTCTTAGGAACAAGCATTTCCTTTTCAGACCAGGTGTTAAAGCCCGTGGAATGTATAAAACAATGTGTTGTTGCAGTTTAAGGGATCATCATAGTGCTAACTATGTAATCTTTAGGGTACATCGTATACATACATTATATTAGGTACCTTACAAGTAAGTGAGTGTAATTATACTTGAGGGTCAATATGTACTATGAGGAATGAAGCTATTCTTTTTGGATAATCAAGTGAGTTGCACATTGAGTTAATGAATATGATTTAGACTAAATTTTGGATTTGGTTATTTTCTTTTATAATTTTACACTCTTTGACTTTTGCAAACTAGTTATGGACTCTATATATTGTATTGACTTAGCTTATAAAAGATCATTTCTTGATTTTATATTGAGCAGACACCTCTTGTATTCTGTTTAATACAAATTTTCTTTTCAAGAAAAAAAGCTTGAGGGTTTAGTGTAATATTTTAAGTATGATAGGTAAGTGTAATTAAAATAAATCTTGTTAAGTTTTAGTTAATTTACTCGTACTCTATTTTATCACTTATGTTAAACTTGATTATGTTTCAAGTTGATTTAGTGTCTCCATTTTGTATTTCTATGTATGACTCATGCTGTTCCACTTCACAATTTAAACTCTCATCAAGCTGGAATCAGTTTAAATTAAGTTGTGTACTTTGAAATGATGATGAAATATTTATGGAAAATGTTAAACCCATACTACTTTAGGTGGTATAGGAAACAGAAACATAGAAAATGATAAATGAATGGTGTAATAGAGAAGGAAGAGAGATACAAAGAAAAATGATGTGTAAAGGGAAGTATAAGGAAAAAGTATAAAAATATCATTGCTAAACTTTTATTTGAAAATCAACATCCAAAATTGTGTAGTTTGATGAATTTTTGGATTATGGCTAAAGAATATTGAACTTGATTCTAGGTTTTAAAATCTTTTTAAGATTATCTAAAGTTAAGCTAATAAAATGGGTCGATTTAAACGCACTCAATAAGTTGAAATTATTAAAATGAGCACAAAGGATATTCAAGAATACAAAAAGATAGATAAGTTTCATCGTTTCATCATGTGGAAATATAAATTCTCAAAAATAATCTTATTATTCACATGTCAAAGGGATAATCATCTTTATTTGCTCTTATTCTCCATTGAAGATATATTTATGTGAAAGAAGAGCACCCACATATAGCACTACACGTTGAGGCATGTAGTTTCTTAAAGCTAATTCACCACGTTCACTTGTACAAAGCCCCAACATGCTTAGGTAGCCATTGTTCAAAGTTGCTTAACTAACCTTTTTTCCCTCTTCAAATTAACATGTACTGCTTTATGTTCGTGCACTTCACATTTTCGAAAATGTTTCCTTAAAGCTAAAAGAGAAATCAATTTTCTCTTGAAAATGTTATTGGCTTTGTCTTCAAAATGCAGGAAAAACAAGGTGTCCAACTGTTCCAATTTTCATAAACTTTAATAAAAATAAAATAAGGTAATCCAAAGAAATGCAACTTTGCAACTTAATTACTCAAAAATATCCTTACAAGCAAACTACCGAGTACCTTTTTTAATCTAATGTTTAGTGTATGATCTCAGTTTGATTATATTTTACTTGTTGAAGATCTTAGGTTGTCTTGTTTTCAACAACAACCTTTCTGTTGAACTTGTCATTACTGAAACTCTGACTTCTCTTATTCATGCTTTGCTATTTTAGCTATTTCCATGACAAAAGCTGCTAACTTATTATTAGCTAGACAAAGAAGATAGTTGGAAAAATAGGTTCTGGTCTAAACATTTTGAGGTTTAATTTATGCATGTCTGTCTTCATTGAAAATTCTGGTTTGTAGACATTGCATTAGTGAAATATAACCTTTAGGTTAATACTTAATAGTTAATACCGAAAAAATATAACTTGAACTCATATTCAACCTTGTTTGATCTTTTATTTTCTTCTTTTCCATTTTCTAACTTAATAAACCAACCAAAGTCCCATCAATATTGTCTTACTGTTAGATAAACTGAATTTCTTCTTTCTGGGTAGTCGTGGAGGAAAAAATAAGAAGAGAAAATGAATAGAAAAAATATTTTTTTCTTTTTTTTTGTTTGGTCGGATAAAAAATGAGAAGATGGTAATAATGTTGTGATTCAAATTACAAAAAAAAATATCTTTAAAAAAAATAGAAAAATATTGTTTTATTATTAATTAAAAATAAATATTTTTTAAATTATAAAATTAATTATAATTTTAATTAACATTTTTAATTGTTATGAGTTGGGATATAGCTTGAGATACAAGTTGGGATATAGCTTGAGATACAAGTTGGGAGAACAGATTCTGTGCAGGTAAAATTTCTTTTTCTCTTCTTACTTCTTCTACCTTAAGTGGAGAGAAAAAAATTTTGCCAGTCAACCCAATTTTTTCCTCTCTTCCTTCTTTCTCCCCTCTAACCAAATGGGAGAAATTCTCCCTATTTTCTTTCTTCTCTAAATAGGTACATTACATTAAAGATGCTTTTCAAAAAATTTAAAAAGTAAAATCTTCTTGTATATTTAATTATGCCACAACCTGACATAGAAAGTTTATATTTTTTGGTAGGTTTAGGCTTAGTCTTTAAAAGTTAACGAATGAAATGCAATGAATACCACATATGTTTCGCTTCTTGGTCCTAGTCGAACTTGTGATTATTTGTTTACAGTTGCTCACTCATTCATGCACTACCATGAATAATATAAAATCTATTTTTCTTAAATTGATAGTTTTGTACAATTGCCTTTATCAAATCTAAGTGTCCTTATTGAGTTCCGTAATTAAGGACTCTTCAAAGTTGTGTTATTGGATTTGGGTGGGACTGTGTTGCCCTACCATGACAGGATCTGTTTATTGTTTACCTTATAGTGCATTTAACGTTGCTAACTTATGACCATATTTGGTTAATTGAGCTATGAACTTATTTACTTCCACTTTACAAGTACATATATTTTTAGTTTAGTTTATGTTAATTTCAGACATATACATGAGAATAATGCTATAAACACTTGTAACAATAATAATTGACCTGCAATCTTTAAAGTAGCCACCGGATTCACTTTTTTCAATAAAAATAAAAGTTGTAATATATTTCACTAAGTTTTTGTTCTGTTTCCAAATTGAATTGGATTTAATATGTATATACTTACGTATTTTTGACATTGTCAGCAAATCTCTATCATTTATATGTTAGTTGTTATTGACTATCAAATAAAAGTAATACAAATCAATGATTAATGATGTGTCGAGAGTGTAAAAAACTTTACACTAACAATGCATAAATTTTAAACTTAATTTAATTTGCTTGAAGAATCTTTATTTGATAAATCGTCCATTTTGCCTTACATAATTTACTCACATTAACTTATACTGTTAGATTTATCTAGTGTAAGTTGGGGTAAACCATCACTTCAGTCTACACAGATTAATAGAGGAATACCACACAAGACTAGTAATTGCCCTTCATGTAAAATCATCATGTGTAGAAGGATAAACATAAACATTGAATAAACTGATGCTAAAGTATAGAAGGATATGGATATTGAATACACTGAAGTTGAAGCAGCTTGACAAGTATATATTTAACATTCTTTTCACTTACAATAGCGGCTCCTCTTTCAGGAATGCTTTATGATACAAGTCTACAATGTGGTATACATCAAAGTTTCTTAAAAATGTCACCTATGAAATATTATATAACCCACGAGTGACTAATATGACTTTACCAAAACATGAAAGAAGAAAAAAGATAATAAGAATTTTATCCAGAAGAAGTGAACCTTGTTTATCCTATACTTTGGAAGCATCTCCCATGCTAAGCACCACAAGCTAAAGGCCTTTACCTAAAGCACAGAGAACAGCAATACAAATGATACTGTCTTTTCATGGAGTCTATATATATATATACTGCATTTTACTTCAACTTGTTACTTTAACTCTTTGATGCTAAAAGAAGAATTTGAGTGTCTTCTTCTCTTTGCTTCAGGCTCTCCTAAATGCAAGGAAACAAAATTATCTTCATCAGGGCCGTTCTTAAGTTCAGAAACACTTCTAAATTCTATGTCTTCTTTTGGATAGGTTTGATGTGCTGGAGACTTATCTGCATAAGTTGGAATGAACTGGTATTCTACATTTGGAGCTGGTTCAAACTCATTTGTTATATGAAATTGATAAGGCCTTAATGATGGGTTGACTCTTTCGGAGGGTTCATCTTCAACTGGTGCTTTCTCGACATTTAAGCAAAAAGGCTCAAAGCTCGCTTCAAGCTTTTCTGTTATTGGTATAATGGGAGAGGATTCTCCCACTGTAGAATCAATTCGAGCAGCTGAACCACTCCTTTGCTCTTGCACCGCAGCTATGAAATAACCGTAGAAAGGGAAAGTCAGCTGTAAATGTTAAGCAAAGAAATAAGTCATCAAAAACTACGATATAGTCACTCATACCATCCCCTATCTGAAAATGGTTTTGGCAGCCAAGGGGGATCCCTGCCTTACAAACTATCTTGTCTCTTTCTCAACAAATATTATTTTATAGGCTTGTAGCAAAAGAATTCATAATTATACCTCAGTCTCCAAAAGCTAACAAAAGCCTCAACAAATTTATGCAATACATAGCATCTAGTGGTAAACACACACATACCTTCACAAAAATTTAAAATATGGGCAGTGAATAGAAATATACAGCATCATAGTTCAAAGTCCAGGGCACATATTGTTGGGAAGAACCCTTTTCTGAAATCAGACAAACTATCTCACCAGTCTAACTCCGAAGATTGTTGGCTAGATTTTCTTATCCAGAGGTTTTTCAAAAGAATTTCTCAATCAAGCATAGACAGAATTGAAACACATAGGCCTTAATTGAGTTATTAATCTCTTATCAGCAGAATAAAGTTGTGGGTGAGAAACTGAAAATATCACGAATAGGAATTCAACATTTGAAATATATGCTGACCGATTTTAATATTTGAAATAGTTAACATTCCCCCCTAGCACCCGAGACTTCAGCCAATTCTGACCGATTTTAGTTCATACATCAGTAACATTTGAAACCTGCTGGATTCCCAGGCCCCTCAGCATTATGTGTGAAAGAGTAAAGCACGGAATGATGAAGTCTTTTACAGATGATTCTACTAATTAAGGGAATTGATTAACTAACAACTGAATGTTCTATAACAAACCTTGGAGGGCTTCATTTGATGTTATGAGATCAAGTTCAAGGAGATCAAGAAGTCGGCCAAGGTCAACTCCACTCGTCCAATTTTCTGGGGGTTGGCCAACTTTTAGTTTCAAACGACCTCTATTAGCTGTCCCACCCCAGATAATGCCAACAGGCCGTGGCTTCTCCCTGTTGCGACCAGTCAAGAGAATGAGACTCCCACTGTCACCTTCAAGGTCAAATGTCTGCTGGTTCTCACCAACAACAAGAAAATCCGTGAGAAAACAAATCCCTTTCTCGTCGTTGTACTCTAGGGCATAGGCCATTATTGTCCCTGTAGTCAAACCAGAACTTCTTCCAACTTTAATCACTTGTCTTCCGATGAGACTGTTGATTGAAGACTGCAAGTCTATGATGTTGACATCACCAATCTCACCCACACCTTTTACAGATGTAGTTACACTGTTCATATTAAAATCTTCTGCAAATGGGATGAAAGCCCCATCAGCTCGCACAAATGTTTCTGCAGGATAACAAAATTGTAATGTGAATGTGCAGGGCCAACAGAAAAATTCTAAGGCAAAATCATTATTATTCCTACCCATAGGTCCAAAACATATTGGACCGGCCACGGACGGCCCAACAGGTCAACAGGTCAGCCAACACAATAGGACCAAGACCCGTAAGGCCTGTACCATGGCCCAAGATCCGGACCAACCCATGATAGCCAACAAGGTCTACACATCCGGACGACAAGGTAACTTACGACTGAAGACTCCCTTAGGGGTTACCTAGGAGCCACCATAGGCCCAGAGCTAGACCTGCCATGTGACTGGTTGATAGGACGTGGGCATGACATCAATCATGATACCACTGGACTTTCCTTCAGCACAAGGTAAGCCCATCTCAATCAGTATCACCTCTCTACTCTCTCTTTAGCTATCTCATATCCTCTATAATACTAACTTGAGCCTCAAAGTCTATTTGGTACCTACCCAAGGTGGTTCAAGCCCCATTCTCAGCCCGGTTCAACACAATTTACACACTTTAAGGCCGACCCTTAAATTGGTTCAACCTACCTCAGATATCCCAAGGTCGGTTCCAACTTGGTTCAGCCCAGAATCTCTTTTGCTATGTCATCTGTCCGACCAGACTAAAGAACAATAACCAACAAGTTTGATGTGTCGTTTTTCAAAGGCACGCTTACATATATTAAATATACTCTACTTTCTCGTTGTAAGAACTTAAATCACTAGCAGAGCAGAACACCTCCAAGTATAAGAGAAGAGTGAAAGAATTGGACAAAGTAGGTGATATTGAGATGCAACAAATATTCAGCATCACATCATAGGGTTCACTTTATCAAAAGCATAACCTAGATAACTTTATCAAGCGGGGTAAGAATTTGGACTATTCAGCACAAATTTTTTCATGTTGAGAGCTATAAAATGTAATACCCCCTCAATGAAATTGCTAGATATATAAAATCATTATGTGCATTCACCTTAAGCTTTAGGGATAGTTTATTCTTGATGTCATACCAGAGCTTCTATCATAACTTCGTAAGTGATCTATTCTTCCGCTTCTATTCTTTTAATACAAAACTGAATTTTCGCACACATAGGGGGACCTGTGCATTTGTCCACACCTTGAGCCCAAAGGGGTCTCCCGTGAGGTTGCATGTTAGATATATAAAACTAATCATGTCCCCTCATCTAAGAGCTTTAGCTTTTGGGACAATTACTTTTTTTGGCGGAATTTTTTTACAAAAAACTCCAACACTATATTTGTCCTCAATAACAACAGGATTCCACCTCCCAAAATAATGCTCTAAAAAGAAAGATCTTTAACTCAACTGTTATGCCATACTCATTAAACCCCTGGCCTGAGACTTTGCGTTCCAAGGTTTGAATACTGAGCCTTTGGGAAACCCACTAAACAAGATTAAACCAAGAGGCGGCTGTCTATATCCAGATGATTCTACTTTTGTTCTTTGTCAAAACATTTTTCTAAAGAAACTCCACTTGATTAATTCCTAGAGAACAGCAGCATAAATAAATAGCTATAATTTTGCATATTTGACATTAAAGATGTGAAGTTAGAGACCAAAATATAAGACTGACAAATAGCTCTTTACAAGACTTCTGCCTATTGACCACCATAGGTAAAATTTTCAAGACCATCTGCAAGTTGAAACTATGTTACCTGGGTTTATTCCTGCAAAAATCCCATACCAAAGATCATCAGTAATAAAAGATGTTGCTCTCTCAACTGCACCAAAATATACACCAGGTCCAAGGCTGGGTGGTAATGGATGAAACATTTTCTGGTTCGGATAATCCAAATCAACAGCTACATGTCGATTTGTTAGAAACCCAACTTCTTTATTTCCTGTTCGGCTTTTAACAACAGCACCCAAGGTTCCATAGGTCTCTTGGCTTGCAACCTTCAAGGAGAAGAAATAATATACTATCTAGTAAAATTACCAGGATATCAGACAGATGCCAGAATTAAATCTAGTGTCAAGGTAAAGAGCTCTCAAAACAATGTATGAAAGGGTAAGAACCCTTCTTATCAAAGAAGGTATGTAAAACAATCTTATCCATAAAGTAACATATGAAAATGAGTTTATATACTATCTAGAAAGAGAAAGAATCAGCTCGCCAACAATGTAGCATAACTATCCATTAAGGCCCAAAAGAGACAAAGGTAGCATTTGGCATGCCAGTGAAATAAAATGGAACAGAAAGGAATAGAAGTATAGAACATTAATAAAGTGGTTCTGTTCTATTCTCTTTGACGCCACCCTTTTTTATCAAACAAAAATGCCCCACTTTTTAACAATGTCTTGTTCAGTTCTATTTATAAAATAGAAAACATATAATAGAATCGATATTTTATGTTCTGTCCCCTTTTAATGCATCTACCAAATGCTACCAAATAATTATGTGTTTACAACTATGATTACACCATAATAAAAAAAAGCTATAAAAAATGTGGTGCGACACACGAGGCTTCGACCTAGTAGGGTTTGGAGAGGGTAGATATACGAGCTATGATACATATTAGAAAATAATTTAATGTCAGGCTTGTACCCTGAGTCAGGACCCGCAATAAGTGTGGCCACATCTTGAACCAAAATCTACAACAATTGTACAATGGGTCTTGACACTTATAAGCTCCTTCACGCATCCCAAACCATCCAATGTGGGACTTAAACTCACACTTGAATACCCAACAATCTCCCCCTCCCTCAAGTGTGTGTATCACACACCTACCAGTCACTCCCCCACAGATCCACCATATCTAGCCAAATTGTCGGCTCTGATACCACTTTTAGGATCCACAACCGCCAACCGGTGGTTGGAGCTCCCCAGTTGCAGGTACTAACAAAAGGGAACATCAAATTTCAGCAAAGTGGCAAATAGTTATCCAATTATATTAATCCCCCATGCAAGACCAAATTTCTTATAAAGCCTTGTTTTCCAGCAAGAAAGGAGGAAACACTATAATATCAAATATTTAACTTCATTCTACTCCATAAAAATAAAATGATAATCAAGACTATAGTAACGAGGTGATATATCTTTCCTATCAAATTGAGAACCTGCTATTTTCCTTTTGACTTTGCATTTAGCATACAGAAAATATAACACACGTGAGAAATTGATTGTTCAAAGCAAAAGTACCTGAGAACCAGAGCCAATAGATGAATCACTTCCTCTTAAGCCATCAGCAAGCTCTGTGTATAATTGTTCTTTCGGAGTTTGTGCAGGTGCACCATAATAGGAGAACTCCAAAACATCCACATCACACCAAACACCTCCCGGGCCCTGTTTAACAAAATTAAGAAATGACCTCAACTATTTGTTGATAGATAAATGACTTCAACTTCATTGAATAGAAAAGCTTCATTAAAGATAATAACAACCTTTGGATCTTAAAGAATACTGATATAGCTCCATTTTTGCTTGAGGAAAGTAATTTTAAGAAAAATGAACCTTTCATAAGTAGTTATGTGTTCGCTATAATGCATCTGTTTTTTTCATACTAATCCATAAAACCTGCCCAACTAACTTATCAAAAGCCAAAAAAATCATAAGGTGTAGTTTGATAGACTACATTCTATCAGCATTTGAGAGATAAAAAACATAGAAAAATCTTATGTTAATGCAACTAAGATTTACATTAACATGTATTACAATAAGTTAGAGGAACAAATTGACCATTGCTATAAGATTTTTGGAAATGGGTGAAGCGCACTTTGTCATCCTACCAATTTCATAATCATTCTATCATTAAAAGACAAATTTAGGTCAAAGACTTATAACTGAAATTCACAGTTCACTGACTTATCAGCTTGTGGAGGGATGTTCCCAAAATTCTAAGTGCAAGATTTAGTAAATAAAATCAGTACCTGTAAATCATAGGTTCATTTACGACTAAACACGGTCCTGAATAATTCGTAAGAACTGTAAAAAGTTTTAGAAAGTCAGTTTTTTTATTTCCCATGTTCACAATTCAATAGTTTTGCCCCAATTTATAAACCAAATCCTGAAGGCAATATATTACCTTTATCTACATGTAAATACTAAATACAAAGATAAGCTTAAAAAAACAGCAAAAGTAATTAATCAACAAATTAATAGAGAAGTGTGAGAAGATCTACTAAAGTCCCATTGAAACCTGCAATATAGCCAGAAGAACTAAAATTCCCCACCTCAAGGGCAGCAGGTAGGCAGTGAACATGGTTGAGCCATTGTCGGTGAACTTTATGGGCAACAAAGACAAGAATAGCCGGAATATCAGTCAAAACACCTCCTCTAATCCGAAACCCAATTGCAGTGCCAAGACTAAATTGGCGTAAGATCTTGCTATGAAATGCCCTGATAGTCATCAATTCAAGCAAGGTAGTAGCTCGCTGTCCTGTAGGCAATTGACCCAAAGTTTCAGGTAGAACTCCCTTTTGAAGGTTTCCGAAATAGTTGGCCCTATCTTCTGCTGCGTCATTCCAGCGACTCAACGTAGGCCAAGAAAAGTAGGCAGTGTTGCTTTCAGAATGTTGTGCACCTGCTGCAAAAGGCGGCAAGGGCAAAGGACTGGATGAAGGATGACCATAGCAGTTCCTTTCCAGGTCCAGGGCCGACTCCTCTGATTGAGTTGATCCAGAGTGATGAATTCTTAAATCCAATGGAGTCCTCCGATTCATCTGCCTTCGTCAGCTCTCCTGCATCACACTAAATGTGGCTTGCTAGCTTAGAAAACTAGAATAAATGAAGACATATAATTAACCAAATCAAATCAAAACACCACTTCCTGTTATGCTCAAACTAAGAAGACTTTGCAATTAAAAAAATCAGCACAGATGGAGAAAAAATTTAAGACGGTATATCTTATGCAGTATTAAGCATAGACTTATCCAGCAAAAGAAAAATGGTTGCTCAAAGTAAAATTCATCTCAATAAAATAAAATTAACTAGCAAAGGGGTATCATTTCATGTAAAGGGCGGCAATGCTCCGGATTCTGAGGAGGGTAGATGTATCATTTCATACAGACAATATAAATATCACAGATTGGAAAAATAAATACAATAACAATCAAGCTTTAATTTTATTAGGTGAGGTCGACTACATAGATCAAGCAACATCATAATATTCTATCCTATCATAAAGCATGTTCACTGACAAAATATTGATTTTTAAATCTTTCTTAATCGTTTTGTCTACAGTTTTTTTTCTTGGGCTCCCTCTTTTTCTACGAATTGAACTAACATACATTTGATCTACTCTCCTAACTCAAAGAATTATGAAACTTACCACATGAGGATGAGAATATTAAATATAACCCGTCAAATACAATGGTAGTTTAGATTTTTAAACTCTGAGCACTAAATAAAAAATTTATAACTGCTACCTCCTCAAAAGTCAAAACCAAATTTATAGCAAGTTTTCAAGTGATGCATAAAAGAGAATCATTAACAGCTAAAAAATCCGAAGCCTTATGCAAAACGACAACAGACTCGGCTTTGAAAAACATAAAACACAGAATTCTCAGCTGATGCACAATCAGTGTGGAAAACAAAAATAAACCAATTAAAAGAGGTTGTGAAAAGATACAATTTTTGGAGAGAAAACTAACCAATCAGCGATGGTGTTGGGGTTACGGAAATGGAGCCAAAACAGGGGAGGTTGAAGGTTTTCATGCTCTATAACATGTAAATTGTGAGGCAATCATCTATGACGATAATCAGAGGAAGTGATATCCTCTTCTTTTTCTTCTTCCTGCTTAGCCTCTCAAGTTTGTTGTATAGTGCAGACTGCAGAATTATGATGTGTGTTGTGGAAAAGAAATAGTGAAGATAATGGTGAAAGAGCACTGAATGTACTTATGGATTTTTTCAAGAAAAGGAGCATTAATACATAAGTATCCCACCATGATAATTTGTCCCAAAACTTCATTTCCCACATATCTCAAGTTAATCATATCCTACCATAAATAGTATAAAATATTAATTTATATATTTTTTTTTAAATATATGACAACATTTTATTGAGCTGGGGCACAATGAGACATAAAATATAAGTAAGTTTTATGTATCCAGGACATAGGGGCACATATTCTGTTTATAGTAGGATATTTAGATAGAAAAAATATATTTATATTAAAATTTTAATAGAGAAAAATGTATATATTATAGTATAAGAATTTTTTATACTATGATTGTATCATTCATTATTGAATTTTAATTATTATTAATTTTTAAATAAAATTATTATAAATGAATGGTGGAGAATGTATTGACGGTGTATAAATCTTTATATTATCAATGCATATATATTACACTCAATTTAATAATATTTTTTATCAGTCTCATCAAATAGCATATATAGTAGTATATTTTACAGGATAAAAGATATACTCTTGCATACATTATTAGTATATATTTGTGAGGAAAAATAAGAGAAAAAGTGTATCAGTTTGATATTAATATCATTATTTTAGTTGAATCAGATGAGTTAAGATGGTACTTTTGTAACTTTGCCTAACTCAAACAAATAAGATTTTCTGGAAAATGCTTGTTTTTCAATAAAAAAAAACCTGTTTAGCTTTAAATTTCAACACATAAATGGATATGTAATGTACTCATACACGGTAGAAAATTTGTATTTATATTTTAATTATTTCTGATCTTTTCAACTTTTCTAATCTGTTTTTTTCTTTTAGCTATCTATATGGATGGATTCGATTCCAATCATGACCCTCAACAATCATTAGTGGGGAAGTTTGAGTGGAAGAGATTTGTGCATCTTCGAAGTATTTTATATTTATTGGATACATATTAACTATTTATTTATGTGTGTGGGGTTTATGAGGCCGTACCTGTTTGCTCCCCAAAAGTTGCACACCCTTTCAATCTAATAATTCATTTCCCACCTAGCTATAAAATTCGAGTAGTGACAACTTTTCCAAAATATCATTTTTTATATCATATCTTCTTTCTTAATTTTAATCATATTATTAGTTATTAACTATATTTATCTTATCCATAACATTTCCAAATAGAAAAGGAAAATTGGGCCAAGTTCTACAACTTAGGTGTTTTTCTACTATATATTTGTAGGGGATTAATCTTCCTTTCATATTTTATAACTCTACTAATTAACTTCATTCAGTCTAAATAACTTTTTCTATAATAATAATAATCTATATTTTAGAAGGTTGGATAAAGGGGTGATAAGAAATATTTCACATATAGGATCTGCCTATTTTGGAAGGTGGGAAAATATTGGTCATTAATTAGGAAGTGAAATAAAATTGGATCTATAGAAGGAAATATTTCATTTTTATCTGATTGAGACTTAGGAGTGTGACTAATATAATATTAACACTACTTAATATATGTTATTTGATGTGGTTAAAACTTATAAGCAAATTATACGTCTAGGAAATAACTAAAATTAAATGGTCTGATAGGGGATGGATTCCTTCTCTAGAAAACTTTTATGATGAGTTTGGATATATTTATTTGAAATATCTATATTAACAATATTTAATTAAAGAAGTAAATGTATAATTAATAATTTTTAAATAATTTTAAATTATGGAGTTAAGTCAATGGAATAAATTATGCAATATGGGATGTGAATATTCACAATCAAATTTATGAGAGAATACTATAACCTTTTTTATTTTCTTATATATCTATACTTTATGATAAAAAACAAAAAAATATTAGTATAGTGATGTAAGACTCTGCTAGATTCGTATGATAATCGAAAGGTTAAAAGTTTAATTCATATAAGCAACATTTGTTAAGATAGACAATCATACATTCCAAAAAAGATTATTTCTTTACTCATATGATAAAAGGATACAAAGCTAGTACCAAAAAAAGTACTCTCTTATAAAGCATTTATTGTATATATGAAGGATATTCTTCCTACCACAGTTTAGAAACTAATTTCTGTCTAGCCTGAGTAAGTTTAACAAAAACAAATTAATATATGACTAGAAATTCTAGAATCCAACATCTTGCTTAAAAAACTCAATCATGAATATACTCTTATTAACCTCAAATAATTTAACATGCTAGTCTTATTTTGGTCTTACTCATTTCAAATATTCCCTTTCATATTGGGGCCCTTGTACAAGTGACGTGACCATATTAACACAGACCCCTAATCGTGGTGGAGCCCTTACTAGTCCAATAATTGCTTCCATGACGTTTTCCTTTTTTTATTCACAAAATCTGTCTTACTTTTTTTATTCACAAAATCTGTCTTAAATAAGAATTTAATATATGTTGTTGGTGTAAAGTGTTTTAAATGTTGAGTACACCATCATTCATATATCATTCTCTTTCATTCAAGAGTGGATAATAAGTAATAACTACCACATTAATAACGAAAAGACACTGGTACATAAAAACATACACTCTTAGTATCTTATATTTAAACATTCAAATACTAGACAATACAAAAGGTATTCACCGTGTTATAAGAACATATTATGGTCAAAATATTAATAGTCCAAATTTTAGAAAATAACATTAGTTGAAGGGATAATTACGTATTCCAAAATGAATCAATTATTTATTAAAATGTGAGATAATACATTTAGTCATTCAAAAAAATCAAATACACAAACAAAAGGGTACAAACAATACAAGCTTTAAAATTTAAATAGATAAAAAATGCAATCATTTTTTATTAGTATTAGATGATATTTAGACTAATAGAGCATTATATATTTAGTTCTATTGATAATTTTTATAAAATATAGCTACTTTTATATTTATATTTTTAATCTCAAATTATTATCATAAAACACAATATTTAATAATTAATATAATTGATAATAGATTATAAATATAATTTAACTTTATTTTAAATATATTTAAAAATTAATATAAACATATATATATTACACCATGTATTAACACCATAAATCAAAATCAAAACATATAAAAAAATACAGTGCACTAGTAATGTGTGATTTCTAATTTTAAATTATTTGTTTATTATTTATATAAAAAAGATTTCCATAACAATAATTAATTTATGCAGTTTTTAGAATGATTTAAAATTTGGATAATAGAAATAATCATATTTTAAATATATGATAATTATTGATGAATTAATTTTATTTGAAAGAGTGGTAGCAATCAATATGTTCAGCATATAAATTATTTTGGATTTGGAGAATTATTTCCACATGATGATAATAATAGTAGTAATAACCAACGGACGGTGGTTCAAGTGGTACATGTTTGATTTCCCTTAAGCAAGAACCCGGTTCGAGTCTTGTGGATGGAAAAAATGTCCGTTGAGAGAATTAGCCCCATATAACTGTGGATATTCCCGACTCGAACATGATTGCCTCCAATGATGTGGGAAACCAAAATAATAATAATAGTAGTAATAATATGGGAAAAACCACAATAGTATTTTTGAACATGTCCAGAACCAAAACCCAATGAGCCCAAAGCACTACCAAACCCAACAAAAGACATGCTTTGTTCCTTGTTCGTGTGTCATGCTTTCTTCAAAATGAAATGATGGGATCGATTCTCCTTAAAGTTAATCATTGTTTCTGATGTTAACAATACAAAACAGTTTCAAAATCTGATCTTTTGAAGAGAGTTGAAATTGGGTGAATGGAGGGTGAAGATAAAAGGAGAGTGGTATTTGTGACAGTTGGGACGACTCGTTTTGATTCTCTGGTGAAATCTGTAGATTCTGAAATTGTTAAACAAGAATTGTTCGCAAAAGGGTATACTCATCTTCTCATTCAATTGGGTCGTGGATCATATCTTCCTTCTAAGGTAATTCAATTTTCTCGCTTAAATACTTGCTTAATCACTTTTCTCATTTGGGTATATTGAAAAATTAAAAAAAAACATTTTTTTTAATTTAAAAAACTTATACTTCAACTTTTCTGGTCTACAAAGATTTTCATTCTTATTGGTATCTTGTTTTTGTTTTCTGCAGTGTGAGGGAGATGATGGTTCTTTGGGTGTAGATTATTTCACTTTTTCATCCACTATTGCTGAAAATATCAGATCAGCTTCTCTTGTCATCAGCCACGCAGGTATGCTTGTTGAACCTTGTCTTCTGCATGATTCTTCATTAGTTATGTAGTTGTTGAATATAGACAATGCAGTTGTCGTTATCGTGATCCATGTTGGCACTGTCTTGTTAAAATTATGTATGTCATGTTGGGTTTATGTGTTATGTAAAATAAAATGATTGTAAGACACAATAGCATGGAATTTTGACACATTAGCAAGTTAAAGAGTTGAGCATAAAAAAATGTCGGTCAATGCACAAGACTTCCACTTAGTGAGGTGTGAGGAGGGTAGATGTACATAGTCTTACTCTGCAAGCTTTGCGGAGAGTCTATTTCCAGGTATTATAAAGAGTCTAACATAGTTGGTATTATTTCTTATTGTTTAAGATTCTATGTTTCTCTGCTTCATCATTCATTCCCTTTCTCCCAAAAAATGAAGGGGAAATGGTTGCTGAGTTGTGATAACACAAAAAAATGTGTGTGAATGCGTTCATATTCTTAAATGTGATTCCCCTAGGCCTTTCTGCACTAGTTACTATCTGTGCTGAAAACCCATCTCTTCATTGCCTTCCATCACGAGCTAACAATACTGTTATCAGAAGCCTATATGGTGATGCGTGTGGACTTCTTATCCAATACCTTCGTTTATCAGGACATAATTCAATCTCGTCATTTCCTTCATCAGTTACAAGCTTTATAAAGCATGCGACAAATTTCGGAACAAATGAAGTCGATTTGTTGTATTCCATAAACCAAATACTCTTCAGATAGTATTTAGTTTATGATATCTTGTGGGCAACAATAAATTGCTAAGAAATACATGAGTTTGATGCTTCTTATGGATAGTTGTAGTTTGATTAAGCTGGGAGGAAAGCAAAAGGGGTAAAAATGTATGAGAAAATGAAAATACAAATGAACTCTGAACTCTGAACTCTGTTGATATTTGGAGTTATAGAATAGGCAAGTAACTCCGAGTCTCGGACTATATTAATTTTATGCAGGGTCAGGTAGCATATTTGAGACATTGAAGGTGGGTAAACCATTAATCGTGGTTGTAAATGAAGATTTGATGGATAACCATCAGATTGAGCTTGCAGAAGAACTCGCAGACCGGAAGCATCTGTATTTTGCTAGCCCTCAAACACTCCATCAAACTATATCAGATATGAATTTAAGTTCTCTCATTCCATACTCTCCAGGTGATGCTACACCAGTGGCCAAGCATATAAACAGATTCCTTGGTTTTCCTGATGATTGATCTAAACCTCTTATTTGTATATTTTTTGGGTTAAATGTTTCTATGAGAGACAATGAATGATCTCATTGTTATTGCATTATTGGTGGTCATTTTTGTGATGTAATAGTTGAAGATTTTGTATTCAAGAACTCTTGCACTTCCATATTCAGCATAAAACTGTTGCAGCTAATCAGGAATATAATGCAGGGGAGTATTCGGCAATTTGTATTAGGAAGGCAATTCTTTGTAAATATTTTTTTGTTTATCAACTTTTTACCTCATCTTATTTGAAAATAAGTGTACTTCTTGAAGAGAAACTCTAGGGATTGCATTAGGATCGTTTTAGCTTGTAATTAAGAGTTTTATAAATCAGAATTTGGTTTTGGTATTGATAGAGTTCTAGGACAATTTTAGGATAGATTTGTGGGGAAAGATATGAAGATGGAGACGCCACAAGCTCAAGAGCTTGATAAGTCAATGTTATTCACCACAATGAAGGATCCTTGATAAGAATTTAGATGTCACACCGAGAGGGTAATGAGTCTTAGAACACCACAAGAATAAAGATCTTGATAAGTTTGAATTAAGGAGTTTTGGCTCAACTTTAGGAATTCAATCCAACTTTTCTAAAAAACAAACTTAACTTTTATTAATGATCAAATAAAATATAAATAGGAAATTTGCCTTGCTGAATAAAGAAAAGACTAAGATAGAATCCTAATTATCTTTTAATAAACAAAATAAAATTGCTAATTAATCGTGTAAATAAGATCCTAACTGATTATGTGCATAAAATTAGGTTGGTTGAGTTGAAATTGCTTGACTTAATCTCCACGTTTTTGTTTGATCTTCAATGCTAAAGGTTGCCAAATTCAATTAGACTTTTGTGGCTGACTGAATTGTGATGAATAAGTTAACTTAATCTTCACATTATCTTTACGCAATAATATGAGATTAATTCTCATAAATCAAGCATGTTGAATTTCAGATTTTTATCTCCACATTATCTTCTTCAATTAATTTTCCAACCCCTATTACATAAATAATTGAAATAAACACTTGAACATTTAAATGAAATAATTCCTAAGACATAATTAAATCCTAATACTACCTATGAGAATAAATTCTCATTTATTAAACTTAAGAAAATAAATAAATAAACTAAAAACTTTCACAATTTCCTTCCAAGAATATGAACTTCAAGTAGTTCTCCTAATTGCAAGATTGTCCTCCACAAATTATAGGTTGTCCCCCTTGATTTACATCACTTCTTATAATATCTCAATAATATATATACTAAAGTTTCAAGAAAATAAGTAACCCACTGCAAAATTTACACTAAGATAGTGTAGTTTGACCAAAAATTTACAATACTAGTGTAACTTTTGTACTTATTATAAAAGAGGTGTAACTTTATATAAATCGGCAACCACATAGTCGTTTCTCCTCTTTTTTCTACCGTACACACATAAATCGGCAACAACACAGGAGGTTTTTTATTTTACAACATTTCTCCAATTGGAGTTTTTAGTTTTTTTTCTCACCCTCTCTCCAAAATTGTTAACTAGGTTGGAGTTTCATATATATTTTCTTCTTCTTTTTCCTTCTCTCATAAATCGACAGTAGAGGAGGAGTTTTTGCCATTCAATTTTTTTTAGCTTGCCCTTATCAACTGTAGTATATTTAGTTATTAAATTTTGCCATTCAATTCTTTTTCCTTATCAACTGGTGACGTGCTTGATATTTCACAATTGTACCGGAAGAGAAATATTGTACAACATTCATCCAACGTGATAACTCATTGTATGATCCTTCCCAATCACCATAAATTTTGGTTAAAATAACAAACTTTCCTTTTCTACTATTAAGTAGTTAAAAACAATTAGAGACATATTGCTATAAATATAGTAGAAACGGGGAAGTGAGTTTTTGGCATTAACCAACTGATTGAGGAATCAGTGGAACTGGATCGAGGGATTCTCTATTTTTCATGCAACAATTAAGATTTATTTGGTTGGACTGGAGAAAGTGAGAAGAGATCAATATGAGAGAAAGAGAGTGAAAAGAGAGAAAATATGAGAAATAGAGTAAGGTGCTGTATAGAAAAAGAAGAAAAATAAGTTGTGTTGTTTGATTGTATAGAAAAAGAAGAGAAATGAATGATTTTATTCTTTGAGAATAATGTATCTCCTTATATAAAGAGATAACGTATCTCCTCTAACCAATAAAAATGTGACATGTGTGTTATTTTGTTTATTTTTAAAAATATTTTTATAGAAAATGGTGAAGCATGACACATGTCATGGTTTCACTGGCAGGAGGAGATAACTTATCTCCTTATATAAGGAGAAGATACTTCATTCCCTTATTCTTTTACTCTTCTTCATACGAGAGAAGAAAAAAATTTAGTGGGTCTCATTTCCTTTTTACTCTCTCCTTAAATTCTCTCCTCAACCAAAGGAGAGAGAAAATATTTTTCTCTACCTTTTCTCTCATCTCCTTTTCTTTCTCCTACTAAATGAAGGCTTAATGAATGAGAAAATTTTGTATGTAGACAATTTTTTCTCCATAATTTATTTATGCTTCTTGGTTCAACATTTATGACTATAAATCACAACATTCATTTTTGCATTACTTGTATAAATATGAAAGTGGATAATATTTAGATTGCATATGTTTCTTTATCTTTAATTAATGTAATAAGGTCATAGAAAGTTAGAAGATTTTCTATCAATCATATATAATAAAAATATAAATGCTGTTAACTTAGTTTAGAATATTACAAATATAAAGAAGTGATATATGCCGTTAACTTAACTTCTACAAAATAAATACTAAATCCGCTTAGATATTTACCATGGCAATAACAAATGATTACAAAAAAATCCTTTCCATTTGTTAAAGGTTTTATTTTAGATTGATTGAAATGAAAACATCCAAATTTGAAATAGGACTTTTTCCTATTAGTTTTATCTTCATTTGACTTTTTTTAATATTGTATGTTTTTGGAGAGTATAACATGTTAGAAACTAATTTATCTGGATATTGTAAGAGATCAGTTTTAGGATGAATTAGAAAGAGTTTAGTTTAGAGAAAAAGACTAGTTTTTAAAGTATTATTATTTTTTTTCAAAACAAATAATACAACTGAATGAATAAACTCATTATATATAAATTTTTATATTATCAATGCATAATTATTATACTCTTTAGTTTAACATGAATTTGACATAATATTGTGGTAGATTCAATTACTTGCACCCTAATGCAACTTAATCATGACCACACAACATCTATGACAAAATCATTGAATGATAAATTGATAGTGTATAAATATTTACACGATGCATAAATATTACACTTTTAGTTTAACCTAAATTTGACATAATATTGTGGTAGATATATTTACTTGCACCCTAATACAACTCAATGACAACCACACAATATGACAAAATCATCAAATGTATTAGTTAGAAAGATCAAACAGTAAAAAATTCGATTTCCGGTAACAAAGTGATAGCCTAAAAGAAATTAATTTTTTATCTATAATGTGATAGATACTTTTGCTAGTACCAAAAAAAAATATATTGTAGCATATTATCCTCCCACCATATCTCTACACTAAAGTATCCAAAATTCAATATAGTTATTTTCGTCATGACATGGTCATGCATGATAATCCCTTTTCAAATGAATGTCTAAAAAACAGAAGAAAAAAAAACCCTTCGAAAGAAATAAATTCACGTTTTGGGCTTTTGGCAATCAATCTGACGGACCACAAGATCCAAAGCGATTCCACGTGTCCACATCTCACAGTTGGGTACCTGCTATATCCGGTGGACTCATAGGTAGGTCCGGTGGTGAAGGATGATTTATAAATAGCTGGGGTTTAAGCAAACTAAAACACAATTTCTATTTTTCATTTCCTGAATGAAAAACAAACCAAGTTTTCCTGCATGTATCAGAAATCTTTCTTGTTCTGTCGTGAAGGCTAGTGTTGTTCTTTCACTTCGAATTCTCTGATCTTACGTTTCCCTGAATCAAAAACAATTTCATCTCTTCTGCTTAAAAACGTTGTTTCACCAATGTCAGTGATTTCTTGTTCTGACAATCTTCTTTCTCTGTGATTTTATCTTCTGTTTTTGACTTGTTAGTTTTCATTCTCTGTTTGTTTGTTCTTTACTTTCTGATCCTTTCTATGTTTGTTCTTTAATTTCTTTATAAATACACTTCGTTTGTTAGTTTTCAATGTTCTGATCCTTGATTTGGTTTGCGATATTTTTTTGAGGTCGGGCTTCTTCTTTAAGTCTAGATCGCTTCACATTAACATTTCTGAATTCTTCTTGTTTCTTCTTTAAGTTTTAATTTTATGCCTCGTAATATTATTTTTATCTTCCTTCCTTTATTTATTATAATTCACATTTTGAATATGATTTGCCGTAATCTGAGCCGAATTATTTTGTTAAATTTCCTTATTTGCCTCTTTTGTTTTCAGATTTCCATATTAAGTGTGAGTTTTCTAGCTAACATGTTAAAGATTGAATCTTTTTTAATTTAACAACAATGGATGTTGTTCATAAAATGCATGTTGGATGTTAACTGATTGGTATGTATGATATAACAATATTGGTGCTGAATCTTGGCTTTTCTTTCTTATCTTTTGTCTATCATTCTGAAGTTGAAAGGTCAAAGGTTAGTTTTGGCTTCATTTGTTTCTGGTTTAAGTATATACTTTAATACTTGTATTGGGAGATTGATTCACATTGAAGTCAAAAGTGACTAACCCACTGCATGTAAGTTCTTGTTATTACATTGCAGGTTGTAGGTTCTGATCGATCCTCTATCATTCTTGCTCTGTCAGGACCGAATCGAGGGAATGGCAGTTGCTAATGTCTGTACAATTGACCCTCCACAAAGATGATTTCTGTGACAATGAAGGTCCCCTCTCTGCCAATGTTTAACTAGGGATATAAATAGTTGTTTGTTAATTTAACTTTCCCTTACCTTTCTTCTGCTTCTCATATTGTTTTTCCATTAGTGCTTTGAAATAATTCAAACTCTGGTTGGTCAGCAGGACCAATTTGAATTGCTTGCAAGGTTAATATGAGCTGGAAATAACAGAAGAAAATGGACCAGAGACTTCTACTCGTTTGGAATTGGATAATTTTGTGCTTGTGCTTTATTTTGTCCTAATGCCTGTTTTAATTGATTCTTTTGCTTTTCTGCACAGATTTCATGTGAATTTAGATTCTAATACAAACATGGCATACAAGTTCCTCTGTAGGAAACAAAAGACATTGGGTTAAGCTTTAAGGCAATAAGTGAGAAATATGATCACTGACCTATATGTTCTGAGTGAACTATACCTCACTCAAAGCAATTTTTCATTAATTTTACTGTTGCATACATTAGTTGCTTACCAGTACGATGGAGGAATATCCTTGATAGTGCCAAAAAAAAAATACTTTTTATAATTCTTTCATCAAATCACTGGTCATTGGCATGAGTTTGGAAAAAAAAATGCAGAATATGCTTTTCTTATGGCTGTAGTCTTTGCATTAGCTGTAACAAAGCACAGGTTAAGTTCCAATTCCATATTTGCTCATGAAGTGTAGATGGAAGTCTCCTTGAGGATACTCAATATCATTTTCTTCTTTGGGATATAGACTTTACAATATTCGTAAAGAGGTGTTTATTTTGTCATCTCTCAGTTAACAACTATTTTGATTTGGTGTAATATTTTCTTAGATCTTGATTCCCAAGGGCTTATTCAAAAAAATATTTTCTTTGTATATTATGTCTGTTTTAACATCTAGAACTAAGTAACTTCTATTACATGCATTCTAGACTTTCTCAAATCTCAGATTCTGAAACAGAATTATGCAGAACATGACCAAGGAAAAGTCATATCAGCAATTTGATTGCCATAGTATTAATTTTGTTCATCACTTACCTACATATATGCAGTTCTTGTTGTGTATTTTTAGATTTCGATAAATTTGTATGAACAGTTATTTCAGAAAGTTTCTTTTTTCAAGGGGTGTTCTTCACAATTTAATAAGCAAATTGTAAGTCATTCTTTAATTGTAGGTCTAGCTTCATCATAGAAGCTAGCTCAAACGGGTAGGTAGGTAGGTTGTCCATCATAATTGTTTTCTACTCTGACATTAAACCAATATGTGACTTTATTGCCTATTGAGTTCACTTCTTTGCATCTTATTTATAGGAAACAATTGACTCCTCTAGTGTCTACTATTTGAACATGGCATACAAGTTCCTCTGTAGGAAACAAAAGACATTGGGTTAAGCTTTAAGGCAATAAGTGAGAAATATGATCACTGACCTATATGTTCTGAGTGAACTATACCTCACTCAAAGCAATTTTTCTTAGAAGATGAAGATTATGTAAGAAAATGCTATGTTGAAAAGAAGATAAGAAAACATGAACCAGGATTATTTCACTTCTAACTGTGATGCTTCTATATTTGAGGAATATGCATACAAGTTCCTCTTAGGTGCTATCAAAACACTATCTCCCATATCTAAACATTTTTTGACTGTTTTTGTTGTTGTCTACAGCAGAGATAATGCAGGAAGATGGTGATACAGAGGAGATAATTTCATTGTGAACCTACAGTTCCTTTGGCGAGGTTTCTTTCATTGGCAATATGCCTCAAACTTCAAGGGTTCAAAGCTCATGAGTTTTGCAAGGTTTTGCGTCTTGATAAGCTATCTTTTATAGACCTACTGAAGCTATTCTTTGTAGATGGCCTTGTTATCTTGAATAATCTCCTTGCGGTATGTTTGCTTCCTTTCGGTTATTGCATATATAACTAAATAAAATTGATTGCTTTTCTTCAGAAGCTTTTTATGTATAGGCTATCAAGTCATTTTGAAAAATCACTATCACTTACACTTGTATTTAGGGCTAGTGTAATAACTTTTAACCCATAGTATGTTTTAGGGAAGAAGAAACATATGGTAGTCTTCCATTGAAGGGAATTCATAATCCATAATCCATATTTTGGGCTATCTGGATTCTTGTTGCATTATCACGAGGATAAGTGTTGCTTTCTTAATTGAAACTAGATATTTGAAGCACCCAAATGGAAAAGTAGCTTGAGCCTCATTCTTTGTTCTTGGCATTTATGCATGGGGAAGGAATCATTGAAGGTGCAACTTGTTTTCCATTATATAAAAGATCCTTAGTGGTATTTGATTCTACTAATGATCTTAATCGTAATTCTAAGAGTTATATTTCGAATACATATTCATTCTTTTATGCAATTTAACTAATGATATATCCTGGAATTAGTCCTTTTAAGGGTATGGCTAATAGGAATAGTCCAACATCTTCCTGCTGGAAGCCCAGCCACTTTTTATTGCATTCACAGAGTCTGGAAAAGAATCCTCTCAAGTATTGGAGAGATAGGTTATTACTTTTACTTTGAAGTCAAGGGTAAAAGTATCATGTACTTTGATCCTGACTGTAATATTGTTTTTAATCATATCATCATTTTATGCAGATAATGGAAGTGTTTCTAATCATATCTGTGAGTGCTATATCCAGAGACTTTGAAATTGTTTCTAATCATATCACTCACGTGTGAGTGCTCTTGTTGTGTGCTTAAAAGTAATGAAGGATATATATTTTAATTGCTATCAATTTTGGATTACATTATTATAGTTTATTAGGTCAGTTTTTATATAGAAAAAAGTTTTATCGATACTATTGGTGAACAAATTGAATATAGGATATAACTAACATATTGCTCTTTCTATCTTGTTCACATATCTTTTAAAAATTAAGAAAAATAGAAAGGAACTTGAAAAATTATTTAAGGCGCATTGACTTTAGTTTTTAAGAATATATTTTCACATAGTAAGAATTAATCTGAGATTGGTTTTGTTATTGTAGTATTGGAGCTTCGTATTTATGATATAACAATATTGGTGCTGAATTTTTGCCTTTCTTATCTTTTGTTTATCATTCTCAAGTTGGAAGGTCAGTTTTGGCTTCATTTGTTTCTGGTTTGAGTATATACTTGTAATATTGGTGCTGAATTTTTGACTTACTTATCATTTGTCTATCATTCTGAAGTTGAAAGGTCAGTTTTGGCTTCATTTGCTTCTGGTTTGAGTATATACTTGTAATTTTTTGGGATAGCTTGTTTGTTATATTTAATTTCACCATCTTTTGTTTGGACTAAATTATCTTATGGTGAGTTCTACCTTCTATCTAGGCATCAGTCAACTGATCTTCATGCCAAATCATTGGCCATAATCATGTGAGTGCCTTCGCTAACAAAAGACTCTGCCTTGGAAAAATACCACATTGCTATTTTGGAGTTCAACAATTTAATCAAGACTACTTTGCATGTGACTGAGCTCATCTTTGAGCTGGGAAAGTTAGCTTCAACTCATAACACAAATGAAGTGCCAGCTTTGATACTGGCCTTGGAACAAATCCCAGTTGATGTCTATTAGGCTGTGGGCTGTCATCACTGTTGCTGCAATTGTTACTCAGATTGATTCCCTAACCATTGAAAAGTAAGATTTAATGAAAACTTTTACAAATAACTAAGCTACAGGTTCAGCAATTGTTCAAATAATAATCTACAATTGTTTCATGATTTCAGGGACACGAGGCAAGAACTGGCTCCATTTGATCGAAAGTTTAACAATTTAACATCGTACTCTGCAAATTGAGAAAGCAGATATCATTATGCAATCAACAGATAGGTAAATTAGTTACCTAAAATAGATTAGCAACATCTTATGGGGACAGTAGATGTGATCCCACTTTTTACTATAATACGAATTAAATAGCATTGAAATGCCTTGTTTTTATTCATCATGTGAAGAAAATTATTGTACTTTTCAGAGGAAGCAGAATATGTATCTCAAATTGCTCAAGATATACTTTCAAACCCCTACTGAAATTAGTGTGGTGATTAAGTTTCTCTTTTATGGTAAAAACACTCCAAAGATGGATATTTATGACGGTGAAACACAAGTTAGCAACACATTTTAATGAACAATGCCATAGCAACCACAAAATATTTACAGTTTCTCTTATGACATGTTACATTATTTCTATCTCTGTTTTACATGTTATCCTTTATATCTACACACATTTTCAAAAGTCTACCTAAAAATCAAATGCCAACTATAATAAAGGAGGCTCACATGTTAATTTTATATTATTTTATAGTTTAATTGATATGCTACAACAATGTCATTTTTTAAATTGATAGTGAATCATTACTCTACTGTCTACTCTATTCATGTGTGTAACTTTTATTTTTAAAATCAATTAATTTTATATACGAAAGGAAATGATGCATACTTCCAGATTGATTCTCATTGAAGTCAAAAGTGACTAACCCACCACATGTTTTTTGTTGGTATTCAGCCCCAGAGAAATTTTCAAAAGATGGTTATGAAGAACACTTGCAAGTGAACCATCTTGCTCCTGGATGTTTTTTGTTGTCATCCCTTATTAGGGGTTCTCCTAGTTGAATTGTTAATGTGAATTACGTTGTAAGTCACTTGCTATCTGAAAACTAATATACATATGTACCTAGGATGTGAGGCCGACACATCAAGTTTCTTTCCTTTTATTTCAAAGCAATTTATATGTACCTATGGTAAGTTTTTTTCTTTTCCTGGATGTTTGTTTTGTAGAGTCAACATTTATTGCTTGTTTGTTTTTATGCCTGGACATATGAAAGAAACAATTCACCAACACTGAGAATGTGATTGCAGACAGTTTGGAGGATAAGAGATCCTCGTTTAACCGGCCATATGCTTTATAGAAAGAAACATGTCACACAATTAATTAGTGTAAGAAATAAGGGTTGTTTGTTGATGCTTGACATGTATTTAAAATTCTTTGTAATATTGTTTCTTTGACTGTTCTATATTTACTGAAAAGTGTTGATATTGCTTCTCTGTTATCATAATAGTGAAGTAATTATTCCTTGAAACTTGAAAATATTATTTATAGTGACAAAATTTAGCATGTTTTAATCTTTTACATTCCATTTTAATAGTCCTTAGTCTTTTCTACACTCCATTTTTCTCTGTAGATGCATCATGTCAGCTTTGTTGACGCTGAAGACATGAATCTCACATGGAAACAGCAAGCTGGCAGAGGTGAACTTCCCCTTTTGATATTTTTGACATTTTGATGACCTGAAAGCATCTTTACATACATGTTTTTAATGGAATGAAGTCACTAGCACCTTTATGTTAGGTCGTTTATCTTTCCTGTTAAAATATTAAAATGTAATTAGTTGTACATAGTTCAACTGATGAAGGCTTGCTACAAATGAAATGTCTTTTTGGTGTGTGTGTGCTTATGCACACTGTTTCAACAAATGAAATATTTCTGCTGTTTGATCTTTCCCATTAAATTTCAAGAATTAGCGCAAAAATAATTTTATGATGAAATGGTTGATGTATTCTTTTGTTTGGAAATTAGTATACATTAGTTGTAGGATAATGGAGTTGAATACAATTGTGCACCAATAAGAAATTTGTAAAATCGAATGCAATAGTGGAATATACAGCTCCCGTTTTCAAGGAGGAAGAGGAGGACCTTGAAATCAAGCTCCGACATATTATTGATGTCTGTGTCAGCAGCAACACCTTAGGTAGTTCAACAGGGTCTGGCTCTGGCGACTTCCACCAGGTCCATCTTATCTTTTCTTTCACTTCGAATTCTCTGATCTTATGTTTCCCTGAATCAAAAACAATTTCAACTCTTCTTTGTTTCTGAGGTGAGAACACTTTGTTTCACCAATGTGAGTGATTTTATCTTCTGTTTTTGAGGTCGATCTTCTTCTTTAAGTCTAGATAGCTTCACATTAACATTTCTGAATTTTTCTCGCTTCTTGTTTAAGTTTTAATTTAATGCCTCATAATATTATTTTTATCTTCCTTCCTTCCTTTATTTATTATAATTCACGTTTTGAATATGATTTGCCTTAATCTGAGCTGAATTATTTTGTTAAAATTCCTTATTTGCCTCTTTTGTTTTCAGATTTCCATATTAAGTGTGAGTTTTCTATGTAACATGTTAAAGATTGAATCTTTTTTAATTTAACAACAATGCAGGTTGGATGTTAACTGATTGGTATGTATGATATAACAATATTGGTGCTGAATCTTGGCTTTTCTTTCGTATCTTTTGTCTATCATTCTGAAGTTGAAAGGTCAAAGGTTAGTTTTGGCTTCATTTGTTTCTGGTTTGAGTATATACTTTTTAGGATAGCTTGTTTTGTTATATTTAATTTCACCATATTTTGTTTTGACAAAATTATCTTATGGTGAGTTCTGGCTTTTGCTCTTGAATATGGCGAGTTCTGGCTTCTATTTAGGCATCAGTCAACTGATCTTCTTGCCAAATCATTAGCCATTATCAAGCGAATGCCTTCGCTAACAAAAGACTCTGCCTTGGAAAAACACTGGATTGCTACTTTTGGAGTTCAACAATTTAATCAAGACTACTTTGTAAGTGATTGAGCTCATCTTGAGTTGGGAAAGTTAGCTTCAACTCATAACACAAATGAAGTGCCAGCTTTGATACCGGCCTTGGAACAAATCCCAGTTGATGTCTACTCAGATTGATTCCCTAACCATTGAAAAGTAAGAGTTAATGAAAACTTTTACATATAACTAAGCTACAGGTTCAGACGGTTCAAATAATATTCTATAACTGTTTCATGATTTCAAGGACACGAGGCAAGAATTGGCTCCCCATTTGGTCAAAAGATTAACATCATACTCAGCAAATTGAGAAAGCAGATATCTGCCATCAACAGATAGGTAAATTAGTTACCTAAACTAGATTAGCAACATCTTATGGGGACAGTAGATGTGATCCCACTTTTTACTATTTAAATAGCATTGAAATGCATTGTTTTTATGCATCATGTTAAGGAAATTATTGTACTTCTCAGAGGAAGCAGAGTATGTATCTCAAATTGCTCAAGATATACTTTCAAACCCCTACTGAAATTAGTGTGGTGCTTAAGTTTCTCTTTTATGGCAAAAACACTCCAAAGATGGATATTTATGACGGTGAAACACAGGTTAGCCACACATTTTAATGAACAGTGCCGTAGCACGAATCTGATATTATTTTTTCTCAACTGCACAGTTCAGATAAGATCATGAAGTTTACCTTGTTATGTAGAATTGATGCTTCTTGAACAAAAAGCGGCCATGATTCATCTTGACTTATGCACAGTAGCAAGGGAATTTATATTAGTTTCAAGGAATTTTTGTTAATGATATGTTGAGGGTTTGAGCAGTCTTGTTGCATTTTTGAGCCATCAATTTGGTGCCAGACATGCAAAATATTATTGCTAAAAATATATCAGCAATATTTTTTTATAATTTTTAGCAGGCTATCTCACAATCATAAGTATAGCAGTGATATAACAATGGTTGAGATGGAGGTAAAACCAGGAGGCGCCTCCAACAGTAGTGGTGGTGGAAATGATGTGGAGCTGCTTTGCAAAACTCTTCAGGTGGAACACTAGCTTTTTTACTTCAATCTCAAGGAGAACCCTCATGGTCGTTACCTTGAGATTTCTGAGAAAACTTCCCTTCCCTGCTCCACTGTCATTGTTCCATCATCCAGCATTGGTTTGTTGACCTGTTTAATTACTATGTCAATTTTGATGATCAAGAGCTCTTCAGCATGGAATTGCAGCTTGACACCAAGGTTTTCAATTAAAATTTAATAATTACTAATTAGTTAGATACCTTATATTGCGTGCATATGTGAGAGAGGTGCCAATTTTAGTTGTGTTTCTCTCATTCTTTGGTTAATTACTCACTTTTTTCAGATTTTCTACTTTGACATTGGGGAGAATAGGGCTTTAATAGTTATTTTTATATTCCCCATGATTCATTGGTATGCTATTGGCAAGTGACACTAATTTGGAATAGTTTCATCAATATGGTAAAGTTGAGATTTGGATGCTCAAGTTCAAGGATGCTCTGGAGGTATTTAGTTTCTATTAGCATAACTGCTTGCAGATCTTTGCATTTATATTATTGTTAGAAATCTGTCTTGTTGGAAGATGATAGATATTATTGTTAAAACTTAAAACCACACTCAAGTCACTGGGGCTTATGTGATTGATCAGAGGGATATGACACACTCAAGTCAAAACCACAATAACCCATTTTTGAGTGTCAATCTTCATCAACATTTTCCATCTGCATAATAAAATGAGTATGCCATGATGTCACACATGTGAATTTTGTGAAAATTGGATGTTTGTATACCGTGTGGTCTATGCCAATTTTCCTTCAGGTGTAATTTGTTTGTTTTAATATTAGGTACAACTGATGCGAATTCAAATGAGGATACCTGAATATGGGTGGACAACACAGAAGATTTTTCACTTGATGAATTTTGTTGTCAATGGATGTAAGCTTTTTTTTAATCTTCTATGAAAAGCTTTTTTAGCTTATATTTTTTATGATTACCGAAGCCTTAGTACATTTGCAATGAGGGCTGTCATTTTCGGTTATACAATAGCGCGTGTTCACAATTAAATCAAAGGTATTTTCCTATTCTGGGTTATTGGCATTGATAGACACTTGTTCCTCAGCCTTTAACTTCAATAGGGAATAGAGATCTTTTTGTTTTCCTCCTGGAAGGATGGCTTGATTGCACCTTCGATGCATAGAAAAAGTTCAAAAACACTAAAAACCTCATGAAATCTGAATTTCAAACAATGAAAACTAAGGGGAATATAAGAAATGAAGGGACTAATATACTTCCATCGGGCTAGGGTGTCTTGATCCCTCCAAATAGGATTGCTTTACGCATCGTGGCCGAGAATTCCAATACTCACTTTTCCTATTACACCTCCCCTATTATAGCAGTGTCCTCTTGAAATTAAAAGGATGATATACTCTAATCTTCTCCCAATCTTTTGTTTCTATTGAGATAAAACATCCAAATTTGTAAGTAAAGTCTTACTTAACAATTGCAGGCACTTTGGATAATTTTGTAGCAGATTCTGCATCTATTGCTTCTAGCTTCTAATATCATGCTGAGTTCAAGACATCCTTTTCTCTGGAGAAGTTTGAGCTCGGTAAGGTGTACCTTGCAACTGCACAAAGTGTCTGTGATTCACTCATCATAAATTGGAATGCAACATATGACTATTATGAGAAGATTAATGTTAAGCAAGCTTATTATATGTCTATGGAGTATCTACAGGTTCTTTTTTTTATGTTTTCTTTATTTTATTTAGATTTCTTCTTTTTTATTTCTTTATTTATTTTTTAATTCTAGCTTTTGGTATTGTACAGGGCAGGGCATCGCTAAATGCAATTGGTAATTTACAACTCTCGGGTTCTTATGCCGAGGCTCTCAGAAAGTTGGGTCAAAATTTAGAGGATGTGGCTAATCAGGTCTAACCATGTTATGGGCTTATGGCTTTCCATTATTGCATTACTTTCTTACTTCTTTAAAGCTATGCAGTAATTTGGTCTTGTTTCCTCTTTTAGAAATCAGTCAGTCCTATTGGTAGCATGTAAAGAGTAACTAGTAAATTTAGCAGGACAAGAGTAACACTTCCTTTTGCCCATTTATCAAATTTGTTATCTATCATATTGAGGATTTAAGATGTTATTATCCATTAGAAATCAACGATTATTTGCAGATTTTTGTAATAAATGCTGAACATTATATGATGTAATTGTATAAGCAAGTTAGTCGTTAATAGCTTCATGTGTGAGAGTTAATAGGTGTTGAACAACAATTGTAGTCTAGTTTCTACATGGACAGAGATCACTTGTCCTGAACGGTGTCTCATTCCTTATCCTGAGCCAATTAGAGTATTACTATTTGTTTTAAAAAAATTTCTTTTATTCATGTGCCAATATGTGATTGACCCGTGATAGAGAATAGGACACTGTTGAGGTGAAGTGATCCTTCTGTCTGTTTGTACATTATACTGTATATCTTTGATTGGTACTACTAAGCTAGGATTACTTTAGACAATAAGAAAAATGTTCATATTTGATTCCCGAGACCTAGAAATGAATTTTTGCTAGGGAATGAGGACTAATTTGAATTGCTTGCAAGGTTAATAAGAGCAGGAAATAACAGAGGAAAATGGACCAGAGACTTGCACTCGTTTGGAATTGGATAATTTTGCGCTTGTGCTTTATTCTGTACCAATGCCTGTTTTAATTGATTATTTTGCTTTTCTGCACAGATTTCATGTGAATTTAGATTCTGTTACATGCTATGGTAGCAACCAGAAAATGAAGCTAATATTTAGCCTAGTAAAGCAATAATGTGAAGGTATGACGCTATTCAATTTTTAGAAAAAAAAATAATTTTACTGTTGCATACATTAGTTGCCTACCAATAAGATGGAGGAATATCCTTGATAGTGCTAAAAAAAAAACTCTTTTATAATTCCTTCATCAAATCACTGGTCATTGGCATGAGTTTGGAAAAAAATGCAGAATATGCTTTTCTTATGGCTGTAGTCTTTGCATTAGCTGTAACAAAGCACAGGTTAAGTTCCAATTCCATATTTGCTCATGAAGTGTAGATGGAAGTCTCCTTGAGGATACCTAGTATCATTTTCTTCTGTGGGATATAGACTTTACAATATTCGTAAAGAGGTGTTTATTTTCTCAACTCTCAGTTAACAACTATTTTGATTTGGTGTAATATTTTCTTAGATCTTGATTCCCAAGGGCTTATTCAAAGAAATATTTTCTATGTATATTACCTCATGTTTTAACATCTAGAACTAAGTAACTTCTATTACATGCATTCTAGACTTTCTCAAATCTCAGATTCTGAAACAGAATTATGCAGAACATGACCAAGGAAAAGTCATATCAGCAATTTGATTGCCATAGTATTAATTTTGTTCATCACTTACCTACATATATGCAGTTCTTGTTGTGTATTTTTAGATTTCGATAAATTTGTAGGAACAGTTATTTCATAAAGTTTCTTTTTTCAAGGGGTGTTCTTCACAATTTAGTAAGCAAATTGTAAGTCATTCTTTACATGTTTACATTTGTCATTCTTTAAATGTTAAGTTTTCATGAGATCTGATAATCTATAAACCTTCAATACTGAACTTTTCACTTAGTTATTCTCAATTGGATCTACTTAACTATCATTCTAATGCATGTTTCCTTTTATGAAATTGCAATGCCTGCAGTGCAATGACTACTAGCCGCTTCAAATCCCATTGTATATTTTTTTATTATCAGAAATGTGTATTCGAAAATCTGGTGTAATAGTTAACCAAAGTCCATGAAGTGAGGAGGTGTAGCTGGTAAGTTTTTTGGTTTAAACTACTAGCAGCTTATATCTTGCATTTCTTATGTCTATATCTTAGATTGGTTTTGTTATTATAGTATTGGAGGTTGGTATTTATGATATAACAATATTGGTGCTGAATCTTGGCTTTTCTTTCTTATCTTTTGTCTATCATTCTGAAGTTGAAAGGTCAAAGGTTAGTTTTGGCTTCATTTGTTTCTGGTTTAAGTATATACTTGTATTTTTTTGGGAGATTGATTCTCATTGAAGTCAAAAGTGACTAACCCACCACATGTATTTTGCTGTTATTCAGAGCCACAAACATTTTCAAAAGATGGTTATGGAGAACACTTGCAAGTGAACCATCTTGCTCCTGGATGTTATTTGTTGCCATCCCTTATTAGGGGTTCCATTGTAAGTCACTTGCTATCTGAAAACTCATATATGTCCTGGATGTGAGGCTGACACATCAAAGTTTCCGTTATTGACTTGTTAGTTTAATAATTGCTACCTAGTTAGATACATTATCTTGAATGCATATGTGAGTGAGGTGTCAATTTTAGTTGTATAATGAAGTTGTGTTTCTTATTCTTTTGTTGATTGCTCACTTTTTTCACATTTGCTACTTCGACATTGGGGAGAATAGGAGGGGTTGTTTCTTAAAAGGTAACTATTACCATTTTTATCTTTAACTTCGTTTATACTTCTCTGTTTATTTCTTTCAGCATTTCTTTTTTAATTTTCACTTTACTTGATTGGACTTTCATTGGTTATCATCTTTCGCCTAATTGGATTACTTCATTAAGTTGGGATGCCAATTGGTTTTTTTATCATGCTTGCTTTCGCCTTTTTTTCTCAATATTTATGGTAGAAAATGATTGATTAAAGTATGTTAAATGTATCAAAATATCGATCAATTCCTTCATGGAATGCCTTACTTCTCTTGTCAATGAACTAGAATAGGGGTGTTTGGATCTCTGCTCAGTACCCACTCTTGAAGTTTTAACTATGTTCTCTATGTTTGTATGGTTTGAACTTTGAAAATATTCTGTATATATTGAAGGAAATATTTTATTATGGCTAATCCTCAAGGAGTCTGACAATATTTCATGAAACATCTGATTGTAAATGCATATCCTTTTGCAGTCTTTTCGGGATCATCTCTTTTTGTGGTTATTAACATTTCTATCTTGTGAAAAGGTATTACATGTATATTTATTTTGTTTGAAGATTTTGATTCTAATTTCTTTTGTGAAGGTGTCTGAAGCTTCTGTCAGCAGGAATCTAGTGCTATCAGTGTTCCTGCAGGAAGCTCTAGGGATGAAGGGTGGGCATCATTCAGGAACATTATTGGCTGAGATTAATGAGTCGTCAAGGCTTTTCATTCTGCCCAATCTGGTTTCGTTCTTTTGCATGCAGGCATTTCCCCCTGCTATGCAGGAAGTATTTTCCAAGTTTTGATCTGTTTTATTTGATTTGATTGTTTGAATTATGCAACAGAAAAATTCTGAATCCCCTGAACATCTTGTTGGACTTTCGGATGATGTTGGTGCTGGCTTTATTTCTGGCCAACCGCCACCTCTTCTGAGATGAATGTGGATAAGTATGTTGATTTGCCATCTCAGGATGAAATTGGGAACTTGGGGGACTCAAAAGTGATCAGGGTTGTTCAACACAGATTCTTCTTTGATCTTAGGAGCAATAATAGGGGCCACTTCTTAAGAATATATGAGGTCTACTTCCATTATCTTTTTTATCATTTTCCTTTATTTTAATGAGGGAAGTGGGTTTTCTGTAGGAAATTCTTGTTATTACATTTCAGGTTGCAGGTTCTGATCGATCCTCCATCATTCTTCCACTCTCAGGACTCGAGTTGTTTAATGAGGTTGTTGGTCACTTTGTGGAAATCACTGAGGACCGAATCGAGGGAATGCCAATCAATAATGTCCGCACAATTGTTCTTCCATTAATGCTTTGAAATCATCCAATGTGTAGGATAGATGACGTGATTCTGACTACTTGTACATCCTCTAAACACCCCGTGCTTGCAGCAATGATCAATCTTAATTCTTAACTATGTGTCAGGTGAAGCTTTAGGAAGATACACTATGTTCCATATAAAAACAAAAACATGTTAGTGCAGATTTATGTTATTTTGAACATATTTTAGTTAGTTCTTTGTATTCTCGTTAGAACTTAGAACAAGACAAAACAAAACATGGTTCTTTTCTGTGTTTGGCAGAAGAGGAAAGCAGAACAAAACATAAAAAAGACAAAACAGTACAGTTGGTGCTGTCATGTTCCATCATATTCTGCCTGAGCAGCAAATGCTACCTTATAATTCCTTCATCAAATAACTGGTCATTGGCATGAGTTTGGAAAAAATTGCAGAATCTGCTTTTCTTATGGCTGTAGTCTTTGCATTAGCTGTAACAAAGCACAGGTTATGTTCCAATTCCATATTTGCTCATGAAATGCATATGGAAGTCTCCTTCAGAATACCTAGTATCATTTTTTTCCTGTGGGATATAGTCTTTACAATATTCGCAAAGAGGTGTTTATTTTGTCAGCTCTCAATTAACAACTATTTTGATTTGGTGTAATTTTTTCTTAGATCTTGATTCCCAAGGGCTTATTCAAAGAAATATTTTCTTTGTATATTATCTCATGTTTTAACATCTAGAACTAAGTAACTTCTATTAGATGCATGCTAGACTTTCTCAAATCTCAGACTCTGAAACAGAATTATGCAGAACATGACCAAAGAAAAGTCATATCAGCAATTTGATTGCCATAGTATTAATTTTGTTCATCACTTACATACATATATGTGGTTATTGTTGTGTATTTTGAGATTTCGATAAATTTGTATGAACAGTTATTTCAGAAAGTTTCTCTTTTCAAGGGATGTTCTTCACGATTTAATAAGCAGATTGTAAGTCATTCTTTACATGTTTACATTTATCATTCTTTAAATGTTATGTTTTCATGAGATCTGATAATCTATCAACCTTCAATACTGAACTTTTCACTTAGTTATTCTCAATTAGATCTACTTAACTATCATTCTAATGCATTTTCTTTTATGAAATTGCAATACCAGCAGTGCAATGACTACTGAGCCACTTCAAATCTCATAATGTATTTTTTTATACCAGAAATGTGTATTTGAAAATCTGTTGTAATAGGCGACCAAAGTCCATGTAGAGTTTTTCCTCTCATGAAAATTGGTTATGAAGCAAGGAGGTGTAGCTGGTAAGTTTTGTGGTAACCTATTGGTTTGTTAACGTGTGTTATTGCCGTTTTTTGCTGTTGATTAAATGTTATTACTCTTATATTAAACCGATGTATGAGCATCTTCAGTGTTACTTTCTATTTAAATAGTAGGTCTAACTTCATCATAGAAGCTAGCTCATACGGGTAGGTAGGTTGTCCATAATAATTGTTCTCTACTCTTATATTAAACCAATATGTGACTTTATTGCCTATTGAGTTCACTTCTTTGCATCTTATTTATAGGAAACAATTGACTCCTCTAGTGTCTACTATTTGGACATGGCATACAAGTTCCTCTGTAGGAAACAAAAGACATTGGGTTAAGATTTAAGGCAATAAGTGAGAAATATGATCACTGACCTATATGTTGAGTGAACTATACCTCACTCAAAGCAATTTTTCATAGAAGATGAAGATTATGTAAGAAAATGCTATGTTGAAAAGAAGATAAGAAAACATGAACCAGGATTATTTCACTTCTAACTGTGATGCTTCTATATTTGAGGAATATGCAAACAAGTTCCTCTTAGGTGCCATCAAAACACTATCTCCCAGATCTAAACATTTTTTGACTGTTTTTGTTGTTATCTACAGCAGAGATAACGCAGGAAGATGGTGATACAGAGGAGATAATTACATTGTGAACCTACAGTTCCTTTGGCGAGGTTTCTTTCATTGGCAATATGCCTCAAACTTCAATGGTTCAAACTCATGAGTTTTGCAAGGTTTTGCGTCTTGATAAGCTAGCTTTTATAGACATACTGAAGCTATACTTTGTAGATGGCCATGCTATCTTGAATAATCTCTTTGCGGTATGTTTTCTCCCTTTCGATTATTGCATATATAACTAAATAAAAATGATTGTTTTTCTTTAGAAGCTTTTTATGTATATGCTATCAAGTCATTTTGAAAAATCACCATCACTCACACTTGTATTTAGTTTTAGTGTAATAACTTTTAACCCATAGTATGTTTTAGGGAAGAAGAAACATATGGTAGTCTTCCATTGAAGGGAATTCATAATCCATAATCCATATTTTGGGCTGTTTGGATTCTTGTTGCATTATCACGAGGATAAGTGTTGCTTTCTTAATTGAAACTAGATATTTGGAGCACCCAAATGGAAAAGAAAGAAGAAGAAAGGGGAAGAAGTATAATGAAAGGTGTCATTCTATCGGCAATTTTGTACAAGGATGGGATAATGCTACTCTTACTACTTTCTTTACAATTCTCATATACCTTCCACTCTCACTCTCTTTTCACCACTTCTGAATGTCAGTAAGAAAATTGAAATTATCCTCATGCTTCTGTTCTCCCAACCAATATTTGCAAAGAGGTGTTTATTTTCTCAACACCTAGTTAACAACTATTTTGATTTGGTGTAATATTAGTCATCTTTTCTTGGATCTTGATTCCCAAGGGCTCATTCAAAGAAATATTTTCTTTGGATATTATCTCATGTTTTAACATCGTCTAGAACTAAGTAACTTCTATTAGATGCATTCTAGACTTTCTCAAATATCAGATTCTGAAATAGAATTATACACAACATGACCAACATTTTGATTAGCATAGTATTAATTTTGTTCATCACTTACCTGACATATATGTGGTTATTGTTGTGTATTTTCAAATGTCAATAAATTTGTAGGAACATTTCTTTCAGAAAAATCACAATCACAAGATTTGGTGAAATTTAAAGAGAAAAGAATGGTTGGCATGTGGCGTCTATATTTCTGAAGCAGGAGATCTGATAGAACTAGGAACTTTTTCTTCTTATTCTTTTTCACTGTCTCAGCAACATAAGCCATAACAACATGAGTGAAGTTTAGGCAGAAGCTCAAGTGGTTCAACTAAAGAGAAGAATGAAAACTTGCATCTATATAAAAATGTTATAATACCCAAAGAGAGGTAACATATCAGGTTTCTTTATTTCTCTGCCACTGTTATTTTCTGTTTTCTACTAGGACTAGTACTTGCAATAAGTTTTCTATTATTTTTCATTTCTTAAACTATTAAAAATATTCCACTCATTTAATATTATTTATTAATTGATTGTCTTAATGATAAAAAATAGAGTATTGAAAATATTAATAGGAGAAAATAATAAATGTTTCAAAAAAATATATTAATGAGCTAAAACATCTGAGCAAAATTGAGTTTTCCATTGCAGCCAAATGAGCCAATGTTAATCCTGAATTATCCATTGAAACTCCAACAATAATAAAACCTTGAAAATTGCGAATGGGGATCAGCTGTCCCACTTTTCCGTGTCCAATTGTGTCCCAATCCAATAAAAATTTGACACATGAAAGCCTTGTTCCTTGACACATCAATCAAAGGATTGTCATTCACTGATTTTATCTTCCTTTTGTTGGATTTTGTTGATGATCGAATAACTTCAATTTGAGGATCTAACAATTGTGAAGTTTGGAGACATATCTATCTTGTTTAGGCTTTTGGAGGGTCTATTTCATGCAGTGTTGTGAAACCCGAGCCGGACTTCAAACCGGCAAAGGTCCCGTATTAGGTTTAACCGGTTTAAACGGTTAAACCGTCCGGTCTGACCGGGTGATTTCGTACATAATTAATAATTTTTATTTATAAATATATAGTTATATATAAATGTAAAACTTTATATAATTAATAATTATGTATAATTATATTGAAATAATATATCTTTATCTTTTTTTAGACCGTAGTAAAACAAAATATTAGAACATTGTCCCATTTTTTTTTTAAGTGAGCCGTCCAGTTTACTTCTCGGGTTAATCCGGTTTATCCGGGTTTAACATGGTCGGACTGGATTTTTTCCGGTTCAAAGTGGTCCAACTCTCATTCGGTTAAGACTGCAAACCAGAGCCGTTTTCAAGTCCGGTCAGCGGTCAGACCGTTCGGTCCGGTCCGGTTCTAACAACACTGATTTCATGTAACTTGTGTGCTGCTTTCACATAAGCAATTCCACGCAAGAAGTTGTTCGTCACAAAAGGACATGAACTGTAGGAGATCACACGACTACGGTGGAGTGTCTCCACTTGCATTTGAAAGTCAATTTGTGACAATTAATGGCCAACAACAATCCACTAGCTAGGAAGGATTTGTTTACTAACATTTCGCTAAAATTATTTAAGGTGCATTTACTTAAGTAATTAATGAGAACTTGATTTCAGTTATAGTTTACAAATACTATTCTAGCAATTCATAACACTAGTCTTTCTAAAAGTAGCTTTTGATAGCTGTTACACGCTTAATGTAGTTAATTGACCATTGTAAATTTAACATTACTGCGAAAATCATATTTGCCTTATTAGTTGCTATTAATGTTGAATTAGAGTTTCATGTTTGTTAAGGTGATGGTGGTGGAGAAAAGAGGAACAATTAGGCAATGACAAGAGTTGGTGACATTTGTGGACTTATATTTTCAAAGCATTACAACTCACTCTCATTGTTAGGATGAGGGATATTTTAGAAGAGAGTCAAGATGAAGGACATAATGTAGAAACTTAAGTGGTTCCATCAAAGAGAAGAATTATAAAATATCAAAAAAGATCTCACATATCAGGTTTCTTATTTCTCTACCAATGTTATTTTCTATTTTCTAGTGGCACTTGATAAGTCTCTATTATTTTTCATTTCTTAAACTATTAAAATATTATTTATCAATTGCTTGCCTTGATGATAAAAAAATAGAGTAGTGAAAATATTAATAGCTGAAAATGATAAAAGTTTCAAAAGAATATTAAATATTTTTAAAAATAGTTATCAAATGTTTTTAAATACTATGTTATTAAAAAATATTTTTGAAGTTGTATAAAAATTAAAGCAATAGATAACCAAAAATAAATTAAAGCATATGAGGCGTTGGGCCAGGGCCCATGTTTCGTGTGACCGTTACGTTTAAGTGTGCGTGATATTTACGTTAACTTAACTCTATATATTGTCGTTGAACGTTCAAACACATACATTGTTGTTGTTGGGTGTGCTTTGGTTCTTGGAGAGAGAGAGTGAGAATTTGTGGCATTTCATCTCTCAATTTTATCTCTTCCTTCAGCAACAGAGGCAATTCAATTTCTTCCTTTCTTGAAGGGATTTCTTATTTTCTTACTCTATTTTTCTCTTTCTTCCATTTCCCCGTTTTTTGTTTTAACATTTCAATTCTTTTTACTATTTCATTTCACCAAAGTGTCAAGCAAATCAAAACCCTAAAATCTTCAAACAATTTCTCAGAATGTTTATTCTTGGTGGATTGAGAGTGTGGGTAAGCGATCTTGGTGGAACAGAAAGAGGGAGAATACAATTTCCTTATGGCTTGACAACTCAAGAATGTTTATTCTTCGAAGACCAAAAATCTAGCCTATAATGATTCTTTATATTTCCTTGACACGTTAATGTTGCGAGAGAAAGTTTGCACAAGATTGAGGACCTCAAATATAAATAAGTATCCATTAAAGTTTCACTCTCTGTTGTGCTTTTCTTGCTTTTTTGACCTTAAATTATACGGTTGAAACTTGAATTCATATAGAATTTGTAACTTGTAAGTGCTACATGTTTCTGAGTTCCCTTTCTTTCTAGATAAATGAAGATAGGGAAAACGGAGAACATGTTTACATAACTGCATATTTAAAGTGCATTATACCCATTCCAGAAAGCAGCTGCGCTAAACCTTTTGACCTAGAAGCTGAACTTCCAATACCTGGCATTGTTTCAACATCACTTAGTTCAGAAAGGCATATTGATTTGCAAAGCAAGAGTGATAGTAGCACACTCTTCATTGGGGGTGATATATAATCTTCTGACCCCCTTAAAAAGCAGGAGGTGAATGACATTTATTTCCTTGTTGCAGCATAATTGATTAGAAACTGAAAAAATGGGGGTGATATATAATCTTCAGATTGATTCTGCTGTAGCTGTTGTATAATATAACAAACTATGTCTATGAAAATTGAACAGTTGTGCAAATTAGTTTTGGACTACCAATAGGAGACATTGATACTTAGCATAATGTCGGAATTGAAGTCCCCCATTGGTTCAAATGAAGAAGAGTACATATATGAGAAGACCAATTGACTCATTGTTTTGAAGTTTTGGTTCATTATGTGGTAATGCATTACAAATATATAGTTGTTTTATTCTTTTCTTATTTTGACATGAACATTTGTCTAATATAACAAACAATGTCTATGAAAATTGAACATTTATGCAAAATAGTTTTGGACTACCAATTTATGAGTCCTTGAAACTCTTTTGTGCTGCTATTTCAAATCCTCTGTAGCTATTAGAGTTTTCAATGCATATACAATCCTTTATAGTTAAAAGTCAATACACTATCTACTCCTATAACCTTATCTTTGTTTTAATACTTGGTAGTTGGTATTGAGGGTGAAATGCCTTGACTCTAATGTCTATTGGTCAACCATGTGTTTGTTCAGTTCTATCTATTTTGCCTTATTTATACACAGGCCACAAATTTTATGTCAGAGAAATAATCTTCTGACCCCCTTAAAAAGCAGGAGGTGAATGACATTTATTTCCTTGTTGCAGCATAATTGATTAGAAACTGAAAAAATGGGGGTGATGTATAATCTTCAGATTGATTCTGCTGTAGATGTTGTATAATACATACTTCAAAATTCAAATACATTGTAGCCATTAATATGTAATATTTCTCTCTCACGCACAGACACTTTGTATTTGAAAGGATTCAGCTGCATGTGGTGCGTTGCCTGCTCATGAATTTTGACTTGGAAAATAATCTAAATTTGTGCTTTGTTTCATAACATCTGGAATATTCTTTCCCATTTGCATAGACTAAATAGTTTCATTTCTATTAAATGGGTTGGAATCTTAATTTTGTTTTTGCAAAAGTTGTCCTGTAACTAAAACTTATTTAAATTCATATAAGTTGCTTTTATTGTAAATTGCAGATTATATCATAGAGTGGTGAAAACTAATTGCTTGTTTTGTTCCAGAATTCAAGTTTAAACATTGACACAACACATATATTTTTGATGTTTTTGCATTTGTTGATATGTTTTCACCTATTGAGATTAATATTTGGTTGTTGTTTGTATATAAATCATGCAGTCAAAATTGAGAATAATTTTCAAATTGTGAGTTGATAAAGATGTAATGTGTTCAATCTAAAGCATTTTTTACCTATCTAAAAGTAAGTTTCTTTTTGCCTTCATAGCATCCTATTCCTTGACCCTCCTGATGATAAATGAATGTCAAAAAAAAATTTGTGGATCAAACTTCCATTTTGCTTTCACAATTTGCAGGCAAGGAGCAGATGCATCTGAGCCTGTTGCTCAGTCTGGCTAATTTAAGTTGATGCTATCCATTCATGGAGGAAACTTTCAATAGCTCAGGTTTGTTTTGTAAGGCTTTTTTTTGCCTTAGCTGATAATGTTTTGTGTGGGCTCTCATTACTAATGTTCCATTTATTGATCCAGGAAACTTGTGAGTTACAAGATTCTGTTGAAAAGTTTGCTCTATTTACTTTCAAACTAATACATCCAAACTCATCCATTTATTTTACTTTCATTTGAGGGTAGAATAAATGGATAGGATTGAGTGTAAGTGAAAATTTCCACACCTAGTTCAAGTGTTGTGGTTTCAAGTTTTAAAAAATTTGTTACCAAGCTTATAATTTCTTAGGCACTGCCATCTCATGTATGCACTATTTGCTATAGTCAGCATCCAATGATATACTTTACCATTGTGACTGCATATAATGCAGCCATATATATTCCAATGATATTCTTTCCTTCATACTTGCTTTAATATATAATGCAGCCAGCTACTGAGACCATGCTATGGTAGGGGTCCAGCATAGTGCATAAAAAATCAATGAACAGAAAGTTTCTATTTTCTCAACCAAATTTGCAGGATTAATTTTGGACTCATTCACTCATTGCTCAGCACATTATTTGATCCATTTGCACTTATTTAGTTTGGCAAAATTAGAATTTCAGGCACTAATAGGTGAAACCTATTTAGCTTTTGAAATACTAAAACCTTTACTTTTTGAGCAAGTTCCAAATCCTTGATGATTTGATCACATACAAAGGTAGAATTAGTCCCAGAACCGAACAAAAATAGTACAGATAAAGCTGGCAATAGCAGAGAGCTCTGTACAAATACATGTTCAATAACAGATACTATTAATTTAAGTTCAACATGTTTTCTTACAGCTCAACTTGATGGAGTAATATTTGACTATTAATTTAATAACAGGTACTACTAACAGCGTCTTGGATATGTACAAAATATATCACAAATGTAATGGCTAGGTGCAAAGTAAAATTAATGCACTGCCATCATGTATGCACTCCTAGGTGAAATTTGAAGAGAAAAGAATTATATTTTGGAAGGAGCAAAAGAAGATTACAGCTAAGAAGATTATATTTTGGAACTAGGAACTTCCTTTTCACTGTAGAAGCTGAAGTGATTCAATCAAAGAGAAGAATGAATGCTTCCATCTATATAAAAATGTTATAATTTTCAAAGAGGTAATATATCAGGTTTCTTTATTTCTCTGCCACTTTATTTTCTAGTACCACTTGCTAAGTTTTATTATTTTTCATTTCTAAAATTTAATTGTTTGTCCTAATGATGAAAAATAGAGTATTCAAAATTTTAATGCGAGGAATTAGAAAATAATATATATTTGATATTTCAAATTAAAAATATTAAATATCTTATAAAAATGATTATCAATATTTTAAATACTATCTCATCAACAAAAATATTAATTCTGAAGTTTTATCAAAATTAAACCATATTGGGCCAGGGCCATGTTGCGCATGACCGTTACATCAATTCTATATAGAGTTGTATGTTCAAAACACTCTATACATATTGTTGTTGTTGGTGTGTAAGAGATAGAGACAGAGAAAGTGAGAAGATAGTGAATTTGTCGCATTTCATCTCTCTCAATTTCTCCGTGTCATTGTTTTGAAGCAACTGAAGAAACATCATTAAATATAGAGCTAATTCAATTCTTGTAGGGATTTCTTCTTTTCTTGCTATCTTTTTACTATTTGATTTCACCAAAGTGTCAAGCAAATCAAAATCCTAAAATCTTGAGGCAATTTCTTTGGTTCTGTTACTTTTGGTACATGGGTTACATGTTGTGCTTTGGTTCTTTCTTTTTTCAACAATGGTTGAAACTTGAGGAATACTCCAACCATTTGTAAGTGCTACGCATTTCTCAGTTCTTTTTCTTTCTAGATTATCAATCTTATTTGACATAGCTAACTCACTCTAATAGAATAATATTCTTAATTATTCAAGAATGTTTATACTCTCATGATGTAATATGATTTCCTTGTGTGTTTTTCTGACCCTATATTAGTGTCACAACTCTCTCAGCATCTTCTTGGAGCCATCCTGGTAGAATTTGATGTTGCGAAAGTCTGGAAATCTAATAGGTAACATAACTGAATTCTTGACTACTTCAAAATGTTTGTGTTTTTAACAATTTTCATTGAAATCAAGAAATCCTTTGAGGCAAGGAGGGTTTCTGGGATAGCTTCCCATCACATGAGGAGCGTCAATGAGGCAACCTTGAGATGCCAACTATTACTTTGGTGTGACATATACACCTTAGTCATCGGAGCAATTAAAGCAATTAGTTATTGTAGGGATTAATAAGATAAATAGAAAATAATAAGGATAGAAAAGGTGCATTCAGCAATTTAGAATTTGTTTGTGAAGGGGAAACCCTTGGAGGAGGAGAATTCTTTCTATTTTCCATTTCAATTTGGTTTCATCTCTTTCTCTGCTTGGTATGTGCTTTCATTTGTTTTCCATTTTTGTTTTAGTCTTCTTTTTCTTCCAAAAGTGGTTGCTTATTATGAACAGGTTACACATGTTCTTTTACTTTTCTTGTTCTATTATAGACTTAGCTTCCTTTTCCAAAACCATGAATCCAGAACAAGCCACTTGTTACCATGCCTCCTAGTTTTTCCTTCCCAAATCATTCTCTCCTTCATTTTGGAGAAAGAAGAAGAAAGGGGAAGAAGTATGGGATAATGCTACTATTGCTGTTTTTCTTACTTTTCTCTCTTACTACTGTCTTTACAATTCTCATATACCTTCCACTCTCACTCTCCCTTCACCACTTTTCAACATAACTAAGAAAATTGAAATTATGCTTCTGTTCTCCCAACCAATATTCTCAAAGAGGTGTTTAGTTTCTCAACTCTCAGTTAACAACTATTTTGATTTGGTGTAATATTTTCTTATATCTTGATTCCAAAGGGCTTATTCAAACTATCTTCACCATAGAAATATTTTCTTTGTATATTATCTCTCATGTTTTAACATCTAGAACTAAGTAACTTCTATTAGATGCATGCTAGACTTTCTCAAATCTTAGATTTTGAAACATAACTACGCAGAACATGACCAAAGAAAAGTCATATCAGCAATTTGATTGCCACAATATTAATTTTGTTCATCACTTACCTACATATATGTGGTAATTGTAACAATTTGCAACAATTTCGATTATGAAGAACTTCTAGTGAAGATCAACAATTTTCAACAAGAAATAGAAGTAGGTGCAATTTTCAACATTATGATGGCAGGCATTTTCAAAGATGTAAAGCCAAATGAAGTCTTGATTAGAAATTTGAGATTAGTTCAGTCCTGCACTAGTTTAGTTTTTAACTTCTTTCTTTGCAGTTTGAGGTAGAGAGGAGTTTGGACACAAGGGTTGAAATTTGCTGTGCATGGAAGCCAGGCTTGTTGCTTTCTACATGGAACACCCTTGAAGAGAAAAAATGTATAAATATTCAAAGTCAAATGGCCAAGATTGCTTCTCATATAGAAACTTGACCATAAGAATTACGCCCAAGTAAGATTTTTTCTTCTTCTTTTGATTCTTATGTTAGTAACTGGCATTAAGATTAATTCACTCAAGTATAACATTGTCTTATTTACTTGGTTAACAATTATTCTGGCCAAACTTTTCTCTGCTTCTAGGCAGATTTATGCTGTAGTGCATTTATTTCTTTTTGTGGTGCATTTATACATGGGTAAAGTTGAAAGCGCCATTAGTCTGAGAACCGTAAACTTATACATTAGCAATTAAGGTTAAAAGGGTTGGTTAGTAATGTAAACTATTCTGATAACATTACTTTTTTTTCCACACAAATTACATGTACTTCAATTATTAAAACTATGTGTGTAGGAAATTGTAAAGGGTAGATAATATTTGGATTAGATTAAATTGAATGTCATGTAAAAAAGTTTGACCAGAGCGAATCGTAAATTAATTATTTGTTTAGATAGAATGTTTTTTTGCCTAAAAACTGACACAAACCGCAAAAATCCCTAATTGTCATCATAATTATTTTTACATGGTAAATATATTAGTTTTTAATTTAAATTTCTATAATAACTAATAAGGTAGCATAACATTATGCTACCTTATTATTCCTAGTGGTTCATCAAATCACTGTTCATTGGTAATTGGTTCATGAATTTATGTAGGGCTTTATAGTTATTTTAATATTCCCCATGATTCATTGGTATGCTATTGGCAAGTGACACTAATTTGGGAGCAGTTTCATCAATATGGTAAAGTTGAGAGTTTCTGTACAGGATCTACATTCTGCAATGAAAAATTAAATTTCATTTTCAAGTAGACTTGAAGACTTACACATTGCCATAGTGGAGGTAATGAAAATTTATTTTCTATATAAATGACAATCATCGAAATATATTAAAATCAACATGTCAATTACGCAAGATGAGAAGAATATGTCAGTTGCTCAAGATGAAAAATAGAAAAAATAATTTGAATATCTCTGAGGAAGAATGATAATCTGGAGTCTTGATCATAAAATATATTAAAATCAGGGGAGGAACTTATCTTGTAATTGACTTTTTTATATCTTATACATTTTGCTACTACACTCTCATGTATCTTGTTATTATATGCATTCATTGAAATTGCAGGTGAGTACAAGCAGAGGCCTGGGAAGTTTCAAACTTTTTGAGAATGCTAAGGACTTGCCAATCATTAATGGAAAAATAATTAAATTAGTTTTCCCCCATTAAACTTAGACCTCGAAGATGCACTGTTTGAATGCTAAGCCAAAATCAATTCCTAATATAAAGAATCAACACCTTCAGTAATTGTAAAAATTGTAAGTTTTTTGTTAATTTTATTTATATTTTTTTCTGTTTGTAGGATTGTTAGTTGCTGTTGTTTTTATGTTGAGTAGCTTTTACCAAAGGAAATTGATGAGTGCTGTAAAAGGGAAAATGACATGGGAAATGAGTAAAGTTTTACTTCAAAGCTCTTCTCTAATTGCTGTAAAAATTTCTGACTAGTGGTATTTAACAACTTTTGATGTAGGGACTAATATTCTTTGAGACAACTCCAATCTTCTATTTCATTGGCATTTATTTGGCATTATGTTAATTCATGCTTTTGGTCCTTTCGAATTATAAAATAAAATCCAGAAGCATCTTTCCCTCAAAACTAGTGCACTAATAAAATCAACTTCATATTACCAAACTATAATTTTTAATTAATTAAACTGAGTACATATCTCTTGACTCTTAATTCCATTTTCTTTTTTAAGCTTGGTGCAGTTGAGTTCCTTTGCAAACCACTCTGTGAGGACAAACTCAGAAATATCCGGCAGCATGTGGTTCATAAGGTCTGTAAATCTTAATGACAAGCCGACAATACATTGTCATTTACTATTAAGAGTAAATTTTCTCTTAGTTTTCCAAAAATAATAGTGTTACCAGTTAGGGCCTTAAAAGTTTTTTGTCACCAATGAAGTTCTTCAAAGATTTAAAGCATCACCTGCACCACATACGTCCTTCCAATGACTTATCTGTAATATTAAAGGACTTTATTGGTGACACCAAATTTTTGGAGGACCTGACTGCTGGCAGCCTGACACCATTGTGTTTGGACTTTGTAGCACTAAGTTGCCTGTTTATTCTAATATAACGTGAGCTATATAGTTTCTAATGTAACCATGTTTGAACTAAACCTGTCGAAACTACGTGTGGTAATTTGAGTGCTGAAAGTACTTCATTACAAAGGGAACCCAAGAAGACTCTGGTTAAGGAGGAAGAGGACTTTGCCCATCGTTCTAAGGGTGAGAGTGAGAATGCAGTTTCTTCACATCCACAGATTATAAAGATTCAAAGCAAGACTGACAGTAATAGAAAATATCCCAAGAAAGTCAGTGCTAACTAAAGCTAATAGGAAGATGAAAGTAAGCTGATTTATGATGACTCATTCTTTGTATCATGTTCTTCTGACCATCTTGCCTGTACTATTTGCTGGCACATGCTCATGTTATTGGTATAAATAACTGTATGGCTCACATTACTAGAAAAAATATGTTGGAAGTGTTCTTTAATCTGTAAATATTCCCAATATTTTGCATTTGCATGCTTGGAATTAATGAAGAAATTACATGGATTTTAAACATTTCACATTCCAAATTCATTAGCTGATTAAAGGAAATTTTATAATGGAATTATCAAATCTTTTTTAAAAAGCACTGATCCAATCATCACTTTTCATATCATCAGTTTTAAATAGAATGTGTTCTCTAGTTATGGAAAAATTCATTGAGATGTTGTGATCAAAGTAGAAATGTATGATCCACATACAAATAACTACTGAATTTGAACAGTTTTTTGTATGCCATAAATACTCTTAGTTTGTAATATATGTTATCTGCCATTTTTTATCTTAATACAGTTTTAGTACTTGATTTTTGTCTCAGGTAGACTGGACACCAGAGATGCACAAAAAATTTGTGAAGGTATTGGGACAACTTGGCATCGATCAAGAATATGTTATCTGCTATTCCTTCAAGAATATTGGAACTAATGAAAGAAGAAGGCTTAACAAGGCATAATGTAGCAAGCCACCGTCAGGTCATTATGTACCTTTGCTATTGCCATAACTAGAAGGCTTAAGCCCTTTTTAATGGAAAATATCACATGTGTCACTCTGTGCCACATCCTTTGCCGAAGTGTGGGATTGATTAACAAGGATGCTGTTTTTGGGATTGCTCTGGAGGTAATTAGTTTCTTCTGCTTTTAATTCCTTTCCCTTTTTAATGAAAAATATCACATGTGTCACACTCTGTGCCACATCCTTTTCCGAAGTGTGGGATTGATTAACAAGGATGCTGTTTTTGGGATTGCTCTGGAGGGAATTAGTTTCTTATGCTTTTAATTCCTTTGCTATTGCCATAACTGCTTGTGGATCTTTGTGTGTATCTTATTGTTGTCCAATTTTACTCTTTTCAGCAATTCTGTCTTGTTGGAAGTTGATAGGCGTAGGCGTCATGCGATATTGACATTGATATTTGCATAGTTTAGTAGATATGGTTTATTAGACAGTTTTAGGACTAGGGTTTAGAAGTCAGGCTGTGGCTCTTCTATACCTATTCAAGGCTTTGCGAACTCTATGTCCTCTTATGTTGACTTAACAAATGGTCCAGGTACGACTTACTCAATTGTGCCTTTGACTTAATTTTTTGATTTACTTTTTATTTTATTTACGTTTTGTTAGATTCTATGTCTTCTAGACTAGAAAACTGAAGACTAATGGTCCAAGGATACAGTACAAACAGCTTGCATTTTGTTTTACCTATGAGTCATTCCAACTTTTGTTGAGTGTTTGTCCAGCTTTGTATTCAGCAACGTGGTAGTTCCGACGATGTTTTTGTATCCTATATCAACTCAGTACATGAATGGTTTTCTGGACCTTTACACAAAATAGCTTTTCAGCCAAAATAGCATTTATGATAGAGCATTTTAGCGATTCATGTAGGCATGTTGTTGATTTTACCTGATGGGATTAATGCTTAATTATTATTGTTGTATATTCTGTAACAACACTCCTATTTTTATAGGCTTGACATTCTGTTAAAAATCATCATGTAAATGCATTCATGCCTTCTTCAACCGGCTTTCCAGCACGGTCATGGAATGAAATTGTATGAAAATTATTGATTACAGTATGTTAAATGTATCAAAATATCAATCAATTCCTTCATGAAATGCCTTACTTCTCTTGTCAATGAACTAGAATGGGGTGTGTTTGGATCTCTGCTCAGTACCCACTCTTGAAGTGTAAATACGATGTTTGTATGGTTTGAACTTTGAAAATATTCTGTATATATAGAAGGAAATATTCTTTTATGGCCAATCCTCAAGGATTCTGACAATATCTCATGAATGGTTACATCTGATTGTAACTGCATATCCTTTTGCAGTCTTTTTGGCCTCATCTATTTTTATGGTTATTAACATTTCTATCTTGTGAAAAAGAAATATTTTCTCTGTATATTATCTCATGTTTTAACATCTAGCACTAAGTAACTTCTATTAGATGCATGCTAGACTTTCTCAAATCTCAGATTCTGAAACAGAATTTTGCAGAACATGACCAAATAAAAGTCATATCAGCAATTCAATTGCCATAGTATTAATTTTGCGGTTATTGTTGTGTATTTTTAGATTTCGATAAATTTGTATGAACAGTTATTTCAGAAAGTTTGTTTTTTCAATGGATGTTCTTCACGATTTAATAAGCAGATTGTAAGTCATTCTTTAAATGTTAAGTTTTCATGAGATCTGATAATCTTTTATAACCTTCAATACTGAACTTTTCACTTTGTTATTCTCATGATATACTACTCAATTGGATCCATTTAACTATCATTCCTTTTATGAAATTGCAATACCAGCAGTGCAATGACTACTGAACCACTTCAAATCCCATAATATATATTTTTTACCAGAAATGTGTATTTGAAAATCTGCTTTTATAGACAACCAATGTCCAGGAGAATTGGTTATGAAGTGAGGAGGTGTAGCAGATCAACTTTATCTGTTGCCATCCCTTATTAGGGGTTCCATTGTAAGTCACTTGCTATCTGAAAACTAAGGTATGTAGGATGTGAGGCTGACACTCAAAGTTTCCGTTTTTGACTTGTTAGTTTCCATTATCTGTTTGTTTGTTCTTCACTTTCTTTTTTATTGGTTTTATCCATAATTTTCACATTCTTTCAATCTTCTGATCTCTGATTTGGTTTGTGATTTTTTATTTTATTTTACGAATCGATCTTCTTCTTTAAGTTTAGATCGCTTCTCATTAACATTTCTGAACTCCTCTTCTTTCTTGTTTAAGTTTTAGTTTTATGCATTGTAATATTGTTTTTATCTTCCTTCCTTTATTTATTATAATTCTCGTTTGAATAGGATTTGCCTTTTATATCTATAGGGAATAGAGAGCTTCTTTTTGTTTTCCTCTTGGAAGGATGGCTTGATTGCACCTTTAAGCATACAAAAAGTTCAAAAACACTAAAAACCTCATGAAATCTGAATTTCGAACAATGAAAACTAAGGGGAATGAAAGAAATGAAGGGACTAATATACTTCCATCGGGCTAGGGTGTCTTGATTCCTCCAAATAGGATTGCTTTACGCATCGTGGCTGAGAACTCCAATACTCACTTTTCCTATCACACCTCCCCTCTTTGAAAGGAATAGAAGGCCTTGTGGTCTCTCAGATTTGTATAAAAATCACACATCTAAAAAATATGTGCCGAAAGATTAAGAAAACTGGAAATAAATAAATAGATAATGGAAAGAAAAACGTAATGAAATAAAAGGGAGACAGCAGCCGCAAGAGATGAAATAAATAAATAAATAAATAGATAAAGGAATGTCAAAATGGTTTCAAAGAACACTACAAAGGATGAGAGAGGACCACAAGGGATGAAAAAACCCACATATGGACAGAATTAAGATTGCAAATCCAAGAGAGGCTCCTAGTGGAATTTTTCTTCTAAGTCAGAAGCGGTTCATATTTTCTTAGTATTTCAATTATGTAGCAAATTCATAAAGAGTGTTGTAAATCATTTTGAAGCAGTGTAGAGCTGCAACTTGTTATCAACATGTTACAATGGTCAACCATGTAAATAAGGAATACATAAATTGAATGATGTGAATATTGGAAATTATGAACTCTTCTTTTTTACCTTCCTTTTTCTGTCATTTTCTTTCCGGGCTTTTCTTCCTCCATTTTGCAATTCAATATTTATTTGCAATCATGTTCTAACCAATTATCATATATCATGGTATAGGCACTAGAGCAGGTGCTTATGGAGGTTCCTGGTCTTCTGTTTTTATCTACTTATACATTGCTTGTCTTGTTCTGGGTGAGATATATCACCGGGTATATTTACCTTCTTTTTGGAGAATTGCACAACAGTCTTTGATGTAAATTATATTCTGTTCATGCGTCTCGAATGTTATTTGAGGCAAGAAGTGAACAAACAAATAAGCCTGCTTATTTTATTGTCAACAGATTTATTTACTTCGCACAGGCAAGCATACAAATCTTATCTCCTTGTAACCCTTCTAATACTTAAAATAAGAAGTGTTCACATAGGTTTATTGAATGTAAAAATATCTTGTTTTTTCATCTTCTCGCCCTGATAATAATAGGCTATCATCTGGATTTACATGAGCGTAAGCAGAGCTGCCACTGGTGTGGAAGCTTCTAAACTCTTCCTTGCAGGTTATTGCTGTCATCATCATTTGATTTGATGACCTTTTAATGTTCATTTTTCCTACATTCCATGTGGAGTTCATACTATTGAAAAGATTAATACATTTGCGTTGCTTTTAAAATTAACAGTACTTACCACACAAACTTCTCATGTATAGTTGTATTGTGTTGTGAACGTTCTTCAAATGTTCTTTTGCAGCTATTTCATTCATTGCTGCTCTTGGTTTCTTGTTATACAGTGGAAGGTAAACTGTTGTCTTTCTGATGGCACCATTCTTACTATGTCATCAAAGACTAACGTTCACAAAATGATGTTGGTTGTTTATCCTGTTGAGGCACTTCCCCATTGAATTCAGAGGTCGTCAAAAGAAGCTATATGAGGTTCTATCTAAGTATGAGTTCCTTCATGTTTTTTAACCTAGGAAAAAATGTATATCCGTATAATATAATGTTCAGGTCATGCTGCAAGAGTCAACGGAAAAATTATTGGAGGACTATGTTGATTAAAAAATTCTGCTAAAAGTTATTGGTCACTAACTTTTGACCTTGGCAGGTTGGCTCAGTGACAAGTATTTGCTGCGCTGGTTTCTTGATAAGATGTGTTATGGTAAGTTGCTTCCAGTTTACAAACATTGTATATATTTGATGTTGTTGTTTTCTGGCAAGTACTTCATTAACACCTTTAATGTAGCTTGCACTTTCCGCATTTGATTAGAATTTAGATCTTGATGTCGTAGATCATCCCATTTTTTATCTAGTCTATTATTTGGTAAGTTTCAATATAATACAAATTTCTCTTGGCCAGCCTCTGGTGGAATAGGGCATCATGCTTAGCTACATGGTGTGACTGCACACTAAAAATGCACTCCTACGACACATAGGACCCCCTTGAAAATATGATTTGATTTACTGGAATAACACTTGACTGACAGCTTTATAGTTTAGGGAAAAATAAAAATTTGCAGCCATCTTTCGTGGTCAGCCGATGAATGTGTTTGTTGCCTTATTCCTGAAACCCACTCTTCTTTCTCCAATATTGTGGTGAGAATGTTCTTTTTGGGCAAGTTACATTACCTTTTTTAATGGAAAATATGACATGTGTCACACTCTATGCCACATCCTTTGCCCAAGTGTGGGATTGATTAACAAGGATGCTGTTTTTGGGATGGCTCTGGAGGTAATTAGTTTCTTCTGCTTTTAATTCCTTTGGTATTGCCGTAACTGCTTGTGGATCTTTGTGTGTATCTTATTGTTGTCCGGTTTTACTGATTTCAGAAATTTTGTCTTGTTGGAAGTTGATAGGGCGTAGGCGATAATAAGTGATATCGATATTGAAATTTGCTTAGTTTATTATGATGCAATTTTAGTTGTTCTATTCATTAGGTGTGACAGTTTTATAGATATGGTTTATTAGATAGACAGTTCAAGGCTTTGCGAACTCTATGCCCTCTTATGTTGACTTAACAAATGGTCCAAATACGACTTATTGAATTGTGCCTTTGACTTCAATTTTTATTTACATTTTATTTTATTTACATTTTGTTAGATTCTATATGTCTTCTAGACTAGAATACAGTACAAAGCTCGCATTTTGTTTTACCTCTGAGTCATTCCAACTTTTGTTGAGTGTTTGCCCAGCCATGTATTCAGCAACATGGTAGCTCCAACTGTGGTTTTGTATCCTATATCAACCAAGTACATGAATGGTTATCTGGATCTTTACACAAAATAGCTTTTCAGCCAAAACTTATCTCCGCAGCATTTTACATATAATATATCCTAAATACTAGATAAGCTAATTCAGACATGTATTAAATAATATTTTGGGTTGTCTGTATTTTTGTTGCATTAAGTGTTGCTTTCTTAATTGAAGCTAGATATTTGGAGCACTCGAATTGAAAAGTAGCTCGAGCCTCTCATTCTTTGTTCGTGGCATTTATGTCTGGGGAAGGAATCTGAAAAGAATGATAGAGTGTCATTGAAGGAGCAATTTGTTTTCCATTATATACAAATATCCTTTGTGGTATTTGATTCTACTTATGATCTTAATCCTAAGTCTGAGACTTATATTTCGAATACATATTCATTCTTTTATGCAATTTAACTATAGGGATATCCTTGAATTACTCCCTCTGAGGGTATGACTTCTGGGGTCGTGGGAATTGTCCCACATCTTCCTGTTGGATGCCTTGCCACTTTTTATTGTACTCAGAGCTTGGAAAAGAATACTCTCCAGTACTGGAGAGACAGGTTATTGCCTTCATTTTGCATTTAAAGGAAAGAGTATCATGTACTTCCCTCTCCGGTACTGGAGAGGATCCTGACCGTAATATTGTTTCTTAACTTCATTTTGCAAGCCTCTTATTTACTTTTTAGGCCTTGCCCGTCTTGATGAAACTGTTGGCACAGATGATTACTATGTTGCCACAATATGCACAAAACATGGTTCTTAATGAGTTATATTCACAAGTGGCTGATTATGATGGTGTTGCAGTCATTATCTCACCTCTGTAAAACAGCTACCCACCAAAATGCAGCCTCGAAAAAATTAAAACTAAATATAATTTGACTTTAGCCAGTATTGCAGACCCATTAAGCAGTGGTAGACTAACTTCACTACTTCCAAAGAATTAAGTTCCTGATTTTTGTTTTTTGGTGTACTATATCCAGTTTTATACTTTTTGGTGTCCTTAATGCCCTTGTTACTGCTTGTTATATATTTTGAGTCAATTCTTCACTTGTGTTTATCTAATCTATTATCCAGCATGTCTTTCTTTTTTTGTCACTGTGCCTATCAGTTTATTCTTAATTTTTAATTTTGCTTTGGTTTAATTCTCCAAGGAGAGGGTGTGTCTCAATGCAATGGTAAGGTTGATTCCTTGTGAACTGGAGGTCATGAATTCAAATCGTGAAAACTACCTCTCCACTTGCAGCTGCCTCTTGGGTTGCCTCTGATTCTCCATGAATATTTTCCTTCTTATTAAACCAATTAACATTAGTTTGACTTACTTCCACTTTCAATACCTGACATTGTTTCAACATCACTTAGTTCAGAAAGGCATATTGATTTGCAAAGCAAGAGTGATAGTAGCACACTCTTCATTGGATTGGACACTTCCACGACTACTAACTCGTGTGGTAATTATTTTAATCTCCAAGGTTTTCTGCTGCCGACTTTTCTCATCTACTAAAACTTTTGCTCTAGTTCATGGCCACCCTGAAAAAAGAACGAACCTGAAAGTGTTTTATGTCTCAACTGCACAGTTCGTATAAGATCATGACATTTACCTTTATATGTAGAACTGATGCTTCTTGATCAAAAAGCAGCAATGATTCCTGACTTATCTGCACATAGGGGATTGAGCAGTCTTGTTGCATTTTGAACCATCAATTTGGTGTCAGACATGCAAAAGCTTGCTAAAAATATATCAGCAATGTTTTTTTATAATTTTTAGCAGACTATCTCTCAAGCATAACCATATCAATGATAATTGGGTTGTGGTGATAGTTAGGATAAAGCTCTTCTCAATGTGATAACTTCATTATTTGAACTCTGTTCCTCACAGCTCACAAGCAAACTTTTCTTTTGATCAAAGATGAAAGACATTTAGGTTCAAATTGAGACCATGTACATGTCTTCAATCTTGAATATGCAAGTAACATTAATAAAACATAGAAATAGAAACAAGGAGTTTACGAGTCCTCAAGGCTTTTCATTCTACCCGATCATGTTTCCTTCTTCTGCATGCAGGCATTTCCCCCCTGCTATGCCGCTAGTGTTTTCCATGTTTTGATCTGTTTTATCTGATTTGGTTGTTTGAATTATGCAACAACAAAATATTGTTTGAATTATGCAACAGCGAAATTCTGATCCCCAGAAGGTCTTGTTGGACTTTTGGATGATGTTGGTGCTGGCTTTATTTCTGGCACTTGGGAACTTGAGTTGAGGTTCTCAAAAGTGATCAGGTTTGACCAGAAAAGATTCTTCTTTGAGGTCTCAAAAGTGATCAGGTTTGACCAGAAAAGATTCGTCTTTGATCTTGGGAGCAATAATTGGGTCATTTCTTAGAATATCTGAGGTATGCTGCCATCACCTTTTTTACCATTTGCCTTTATTTTATTATGGGAGTGGATATTTTGCTGTAAATTCTTGGGTCTGTACAATTGACCCTCCACAAAGATTATTTCTGTGACAATGAAGGTCCCCTCTCTGCCAATGTTTAACTAGGGATATAAATAGTTGTTTGTCTATGTCTTATTTGTACTTATTTTAATTTTCTCTTACCTTTCTTCTCCTTCTCATATTGTTTTTCCATTACTGCTTTGAAATAATCCAAACTATGGTTGCTAGATAGTTTTCAACTTGTGCTATATTCTGTACTAATACCTTTTTTAATTGATTCTTTTGCTTTTCTGCACAGATTCCATGTGAATTTAGATTCTCATACATGCTGTGGTAGCAACCATGTATATTTACCGGAAAATGAAGCTAAAATTTAGCGAAGGTTAGTTTTAGTGTTGCATACTCTTTAATGATTTACGATAGAACATTTATATAGGCATGTAGTTGATTTTACCTGATGGGATTAATGCATAGTTATTATTGTTATATATTGTCTAACAACACTCCTATTTTCATGTAAATGCATTCATGCCTTCTTCACCCAAAATTACTTATATTTTATATATCAGCTGCCTGCCTGTACTTTTTGTTTATTTCCGCATTAAATTTTTAGAAAATTAGAAAAGGTGTTCCATAAATTAAAATTTGGATAATCTTTTAGGCATAAATCCATTATGGAATTCAATTTTTGAAACAAATTTCTTTAACGATTTTGGAATTTTAATTTCAACTTCTAAACTGATTTTAGAAAGTCTAAAAGT
>NC_032014.1:7792428-7870305 GCF_001865875.1 Lupinus angustifolius | reverse complement strand
TATATATATATTTAATTCATATTTTGTTCTTCTGACAAATGAAAAAATAATGGCTGCATGAAGTGATATAAAGTTTGAGACAATGTCTCCAGCACTGTTAGAGCAAGCTATGAGCTTTGTCATATGGAACCTAGGTCTATCAGAAGATTGTATTTCCAAAGCAAAAACAAAAGATTACAATTCCCTCTCATTCTTAGGATGAGTCATATATCAGGTTTCTTAATTCTCTACCATTGTTATTTTCTATTTTCTAGTGGCACTTGTTAAGTTTCTATTATTTTTTATTTCTTTAACTATTAAAATATTCCACTCATTTAATATTATTTATTAATTGCTTGCCTTAATGATAAAAAATAGAGTAGTGAAAATAGTAATAGGATAAAATGATAAAAGTTTCAAAAAAATATTAAATATTTTTTAAAAATAATTATGAATTTTTTAAATACAATCTTATTAAAGAAATATTTTTGAAGTTGTATAAAAATTAAAGTTTATGATAACCAAAAATAAATGAAACCATATGAGGCGTTGGGCCAAGGCCCATGTTTCGTGTGACCGTTGCGTTTAAGTGTGCATGATATTTACGTTAACTTAACTCTATATATTGTTGTTGTTCGTTGAAACACATACATTGTTGTTGTTGGAGAGAGTGAGAGACAGAGAGAGAGAGAGAGTGAGAGATAGAGGGAGTCAGAATTTGTGGCATTTCATCTCTCTCAATTTTATCTCTTCCTTCAGCAACAGAGGCAATTCAATTTCTTCTTTTCTTACTCTATTTTTCTCTTTCTTCCATTTCCCCGTTTTTTGTTTTAACATTTCAATTCTTTTTACTATTTCATTTCACCAAAGTGTCAAGCAAATCAAAACCCTAAAATCTTGAAACAATTACTCAGAACGTTTATTCTTGGTGGATTGAGAGTGTGGGTAAGCGATCTTGGTGGAACAGAGAGAGAATACAATTTTCTTATGGCTTGACAATTCAATAATGTTTATTCTTCGAAGACCAAGAATTTAGTCTATAATGATTCTTTATAATTTCCTTGACACGTTAATGTTGCGAGAGAAAGTTTGCACAAGATTGAGGACCTCAAATATAAATAAGTATCCATTAAAGTTTCACTCTCTGTTGTGCTTTTCTTGCTTTTTTGACCTTAAATTATACGGTTGAAACTTGAATTCATATAGAGTTTGTAACTTGTAAGTGCTACATGTTTCTGAGTTCCCTTTCTTTCTAGATTTTCAATCTTATTGGATAGAGCTAACACACTCTAATGGGATAACATTCTCAGTTATTCAAGAATTTCATTCTTGGTGGATTGAAATTGTGTGTAAACGATTTTTGTAGAATAGAGAGGGAGAGAAAGAGAATAACATTTCCTTGTGTCGTTTTCCATCCTATATCATGTTTCTTTGTTTAGCCTTGTTGCTGCTTTTGCATATGTTGAATCATTTCTGATTTTAGTTCATCCAAAAACAAGCTTATACTGTTAGTATTATTAATGTAATTATTGTTTCTAATTTCTTCGCAATAAATGAAAGAGCACTTCTCAGTGATACATCAACCACTTGTTACGTTTCCCTCTTATTTCCCAATACTTTATATCAATACTTCATCTTCACATTAACCCTAATAATAGGGGAGGGGGAGGAATATGTGAAAAACTAAGAAAAGGTATGTTGAATGTAGGTTGAGGAGCAATTTTCGGTTAGATAAGGTGTTACTTTCAGAGTGGTGTTGGACAAATGTGGTTTCTTTTTTAAGCTTCATTTAAGATATGTGTAACTTTGTCTTTTATGGAATAAACCACTCCTATCCTCATTATCTTTCCCCCTTACATGGGTTATCATTGCTCTACTTTACTGCTTCATTTCTGTTATATAATTTGAAGGGAAAAAACAAAACCATGCAGACCCTCTTACCTATATAGTATATACATTAACTACTCTTTGCTTTCTTAGATGCTTATCAATTCATGTTTCCCTTCTTTGACTTTCCTATAACTTTCATTCTTTCTCTTGATACAAACTTCCAGCCCTGCTTGCTCTACCCTTTAGCTGTAAGTGGAAACTATGATTGTTTCTTTTGTTAGTCCTTAATTCCTTATATTCAAACTATTTTGGAAGTTAAATTCTAAACGGGGGGTTCTACCAGTTCACTCACTATATTTATTGTCTGATATAACAAACAATGTCTATAAATATTGAACATTTATGCAAATTAGTTGTTGACTACCAATTTATGAGTCCTTGAAACTCTTTAGTGTTGCTATTTCAAACCCTCTATAGCTACTAGAGTTTTCAATGCATATACAATTCTTTATAGTTTGAAGTCAATACACTATCTACTCCTATGACATTATCTTTGTTTTAGTACTTGGTAGTTGGTATTGAGTGTGAAAGGCTTTGACTCTAATGTTTATTGGCCAATCATGTGTTTGTTCAGTTCTACCTATTTTACCTTATTTATATACACAGGCTAAAAATTTTAGGTCAGAGAAATAATCTTCTGATCCCCTTAAAAAGCATGAGGTGAATGACATTTATTTCCTTGCTGCAGCATAACAGATTAGAAACTGAAAAATAGGGGTGCTGTATAATCTTCAGATTGATTCTGCTGTAGCTGTTGTATAATACATACTTAAAAATTCAAGTACATTGTAGCCATTAATATAATGGTTGTAAAATTCTCTCTCCCTTGTCTCACACACAGGCACTTCGTATTTGAAAGGATTCAGCTGCATGTGGTGCATTGTCTGCTTATGATTTTTTGGGTGCCTGCTCATGAATTTTGACTTGGAAAATCATTAAATTTGTGTTTTGTTTGATAAGTGATAACATCTGGAATATTCTTTCCCAATTGCATAGACTAAATAGTTCATTTCTATTACTTGTAGTGTATGGGTTGGAAAAATGAAGTTGGAGCTCAAATTTGTTTTTGCAAAAGTTGCCCTGTAACTAAAACCTATTTAAATTCATATAAGTTGCTTTTATCATAAATTGCAGATTATATCATAGAGGGGTGAAAACTAATTGCATGTTTTGTTCCAGAGTTCAAGTTTAAACATTGACACAACACAGATCTTTTTGAAATTTTTGCATTTGTTGATATTTGATTGTGGTTACTAACCAATATGAATATGGTAGGAGTGCAATATCGTATCCATTTTAGATTAAATGGGTAGACTGTGAGCACTGCCATTATATGGTAATTACTTTTTTCCATGTAGATGCAGAGGAAGATGTAAAAATAACCGCCTTCAGTTAATAATGCATCAAAAAGTGGTCTGTTTGGCAATGTTTCCTCCTAACTCTTATAAATGCATGGTAGTACTTCATTGAATTTAGTACTTGTAATTGACGAGGTTTTTTCTTCTTTTTTTCTTGTACCATGCAAATTTCAGCATTGGACTGTTGCTGCTTTGCTAAAGCACAAAATTGACTGTGATGATTCTGTCATGCTTGTGGAATGACATTTGAATTACGATTGCAAGATAATAGAGGTGTACAAAATACGGAGAATGATGCGGAAACTGAAGAAAGACTTTTTATACCATTCATGAAACTATTATGTGTGGCTCTCCAAAAGCTTCTGAATCATGAAGCAGGGTTTATTCCAATACAGGATTGGCACCAAAAGTGGAATTGGCCTATGCAGATATTTCCAGAAATATCAAAGTGAAGCAACTTATACTTTAATCTCATTTTAATCCCTATTGAGATTAATGTTTGGTTGTTGTTTTTATATAAATCATGCTGTCAAAATTGAGAATAATTTTCAAATTGTCAGTTGATAAAGTTGTCAGTTAAAACTTGAAAGCATTATATTTCTCCACTTTAACATTGCTGGCCTATCTAAAAGTAAGTTTCCTTTTGCCTTCATAGCATCCTATTCCTTGACCCTCCTGATGAGTGATGATAAATGAATGTCAAAATTTAATTGTTTGTCCTAATGATAAAAAGTAGAGTATTCTAACTTCTATGCTTTCAATATTTGATAACTTGGCTGATTTTCTGAAACACAATTTGCATCTCAGCCTGTTGCTCAGTCTGCCTAATTTAAGTTGATGCTCTCCATTCAGGGAGGAAACTTTCAATGGAGGAAACTTTCAATAGCTCAGGTTTGTTTTGTAAGGCTTTTTTTGCCTTAGCTGATAATGTTTTGTGTGGGCTCTCATTTAAACACTAATGTTCCATTTATTGATCCAGGAAACTTGTGAGGTACAAGATTCTGTTGAAAATTTTGCTCTATGGTGGAAAGCTTGAGTGGTTTCCATACTTATGATAAAAATTTGCTCCACACGGGCGTTGCTTACAAATGATTAGGGTGAGGATTCATACTTTTAACCTACTACACCAAAACTCATCCATTTATTTTACTTTCATTTGAGGGTAGAATAAATGGATAGGATTGAGTGTAAGTGAACATTTCCACACCTAGTTCAAGTCTTGTGGTTTCAAGTTTTAAAAAATTGTTACCAAGTTTATAATTTCTTAGGCACTGCCATCTCATGTATGCACTATTTGCTATAGTCAGCACCCAGTTATATACTTTACCATTGTGACTGCATATAATGTAGTCATTAACATATAATGCAGCCATATATATTCCAATGATATTCTTTCCTTCATACTTGCTTTAACATATAATGCAGCGGCTGCATTATATGTTAGAGCAACCTCAAAAATGAAATTTCAAACTTGCCAGCTACTGAGACCATGCTATGTATGCAATGGTAGGGGTCCCAGCATAGTGCATAAAAAATCAATGAACAGAAAATTTCTATTTTCTCAACAAAATTTGCAGGATTAATTTTGGACTCATTCACTCAATGCTCAGCACAATATTTGATCCATTTGCACTTTTTTAGTTTCACATAATTAGAATTTTGGGCACTAATAGGTGAAACCTATTTAGCTTTTGAAATACTAAAACCTTTACTTTTTGAACAAGTTCCAAAGCCTTGATGATTTGAACACATACAAGGGTAGAATTAGTCCTAGAACCAAACAAAAATAGTACAGAGAATTGTGGTAGATAATACATGTTTAATAACAGATACTATTAATTTAAGTTCAACATGTTTCCTTCCAAACTTGATCAAAGTAATATTTGACTATTAATTTAATAACAGCTACTACTAACAGAGTCTTGGATATATACAAATATATCACAAATCTAATGTATAGGTGCAAGGTAAAATTGATGCACAGCCATCTTGTATGCACTCCTAGGCGAAATTTGAAAGGAAAAGAATTATATTTTGGAAGCAGCAAAAGAAGATTACAGCTCAGAAGATTATATTTTGGAACTAGGAACTTCTTTTTCACTGTAGAAGCTGAAGTGATTCAATTAAAGAGAAGAACGAATGCTTACATCTATATAAAAATGTTATAATTTTCAAAGAGGTAACATATCAGGTTTCTTTATTTCTCTGCCACTTTATTTTCTAGTAGCACTTGCTAAGTTTTATTATTTTTCATTTCTAAAATTTAATTGTTTGTCCTAATTACGAAAAATACAGTATTCAAAATTTTAATACGAGGAATTAGAAAATAATATATGTTTGATGTTTCACACAAAATTATTAAATATCTTATAAGAAGAATTATCAATTTTTTAAATACCATCTGATTAAAAAAAATATATTTCTAAAGATGTATCAAAATTAAACCATATTGTGTCAGGGCCCATGTTGCGCATGACTGTTTAAACCTCACTCTATATGGAGTTGTATGTTCAAAACACTGTATACATATTGTTGTTGTTGGTGTGTAAGAGACAGAGAGAGTGAGAAGATGTCGCATTTCATCTCTCTCAATTTCTTCGTGTCATTGTTTTGAAGCAACTGAAGAAACATCATTAAATATAGAGAGCTAATTCAATTCTTGTAGGGATTTCTTCTCTTTCTCTGCTTGGTATGTGCTTTCATTCATTTTCCATCTTTTGTTTAGTCTTCTTTTTCTTCCAAAAGTGGTTGCTTATTATGAACCGGTTATAAATGTTACTTTATTCCACAGCTTTACTTTTCTTGTTCTGTTATAGACTTAGCTTCCTTTTCCAAAACCATGAATCCAGAGTAATCAAATCTGGAAACATCTCTTTATTTTATTTCCAGAACAATTATTGAATGCAGGAGCTACAATATTTTACTGTTGTCCCTAGCCTCCATCTTTTGTTTAGTGTTCTTTTTCTTCCTTGCAGATTGTGTTAATGGGAGCAACAAACAGGGTCACCAGAACTTGTCCAAAAGTGGTTGCTTATTATGAACAGGTTACACATGTTCTTTTACTTTTCTTGTTCTATTATAGACTTAGCTTCCTTTTCCAAAACCATGAATCCAAAACAAGCCACTTGTTACCATGCCTCCTAGTTTTTCCTTCCCAAATCATTCTCTCCTTCATTTTGAAGAAAGAAGAAGAAAGGGGAAGAAGTATGGGATAATGCTACTATTGCTGTTTTTCTTCCTTTTCTCTCTTACTACTGTCTTTACAATTCTCATATACCTTCCACTCTCACTCTCCCTTCATCACTTTTCAACATAACTAAAAAAATTGAAATTATGCTTCTGTTCTCCCAACCAATATTCACAAAGAGGTGTTTATTTTCTCATCAGTTAACAACTATTTTGATTTGGTGTAATATTAGTAATATTTTCTTAGATCTTGATTCCAAAGGGCTTATTCAAACTATCTTCACCACAGAAATATTTTCTTTGTATATTATCTCATGTTTTAACATCTAAGTAACTTTCTCAAATCTCAGATTCTGAAACAGAACTACGCAGAACATGACCAATTGGATCCACTTAGTTAAAAGTTAAGTTCTCATGCGATCTGATAATCTATAAACCTTCAATACTGAACTTTTCACTTAGTTATTCTCATGATATACTACTCAATTGGATCCACTTAACTATCATTCCTTTTATGAAGTTGCAAAACCAGCAGTCCAATGACTACTGAGCCACTTCAAATCCCAGGAAATGTGTATTTGAAAGATCTGCTTTTATAGACAATCAAAGTCCAGGAAAATTGGTTATGAAGCGAGGAGGTGTAGCAGATCAACTTTACTTTGTATGTCATGGTGAGCTGGTAAGTGTGGTAACCTATTGGTTTGTATATGTGTGTTATTGCCATTTTTTTGCAGTTGATTAAACCGATGTATGAGCATCTTCAATGTTACTTTCTATTTAATAGTAGGTCTAACTTCATCATAGAAGCTAGCTCATGAATGTTCTCTACTCTTATATTAAACTATTAAACTATAAAATTATAGTAGGTCTAACACATTTTCATGTCTATAAAATTATAGTAGGTCTAACACATCTTTCACGTCTATAAAATTATGCTTTCAAGATTGAACATCTATAAATAACCCAGCATCAAGAGAGGCCATTTTGCTATGTTAAATTAATTGAGCCTAACTCCATCCCAAAAGGCAAAAGCTACTACCTGACTAGGAAGACTGCCCGGATGGCAAAATAAATGGTTCTTTACTTAACATAATGTCGGAATTGAAGTCCCCCATTGGTTCAAATGAAGAAGAGTATATATATGAGAAGACAAGTCAACTCATTGTTTTAAAATTTTGGTTCATTATGTGGTAGGAGGAGCCTCTAATTTGAGTTCACTTCTTTGCATCTTATTTATAGGAAACAATTGACTCCTCTAGTGTCTACTATATTTGGACATGTCATACAAGTTTCTCATAATATATTTTTTCCTATAGGATGGCAATGACTACTGAGCCACTTCAAATCTCATAATATATTTTTTCCTACCAGAAATATGTATGTGAAAATCTGCTGTAATAGGCGACTAAAGTCCATGAAGACTTTTTCCTCCCAGGAGAATTGGTTATGAAGCAAGGAGGTGCAGCTGGTAAGTTTTGTGGTAACCTATTGGTTTGTTAACGTGTGTTATTGCCGTTTTTTGCAGTTGATTAAATGTTATTACTCTTATATTAAATTGATGTATGAGCATCTTCAATGTTACTTTCTATTTAATTGTAGGTTTAACTTCATCATAGAAGCTAGCTCATACGGGTAGGTAGGTTGTCCATAAAAAATGTTCTCTACTCTTATATTAAACCAATATGTAAGTGTTTTGCCTATTGAGTTCACTTCTTTGCATCTTATTTATAGGAAACAATTGACTCCTCTAGTGTCTACTATTTGGACATGGCATACAAGTTCCTCTGTAGGAAACAAATAACATTGGGTTAAGATTTAAGGCAATAAGTGAGAAATATGATCACTGACCTATATGTTCTGAGTGAACTATACCTCACTGAAAGCATTTTTTCATAGAAGATGAAGATTATGTAAGAAAATGCTATGTTGAAAAGAAGATAAGAAAACATGAACCAGGATTATTTCACTTCTAACTGTGATGTTTCTATATTTGAGGAATATGCATACAAGTTCCTCTCTAGATGCCATCAAAACACTATATCCCATTTTTTGACTGTTTTGTTGTTGTCTACAGCAGAGATAATGCAGGAAGTTGGTGATACAGAAGAGATAATTACATTGCAAACCTACAGTTCCTTTGGTGAGGTTTCTTTCCTTTGCAATATGCATCAAACTTCAATGGTTCAAGCTCATGAGTTTTGCATCTTGATAAGCTACCCTTTATAGACATACTGAAGCTATATTTGCCTTAATCTGAGCCGAATTATTTTGTTAAATTTCCTTTTTTTCCCATGAGGGTTTTCACTCCCCTTTTCTGGATTTGAACCGATGGTGACATGGCAAACCTCACCAGGTTAAAGATTTAATCTTTTTCAAACCCCCACTTTAACTTAACAACAATGTCCGTAAATTGTTTTGACTTTGATTCAGTGCACCAGCAGCACTTTGATTTGAACCGATGGTGACATGGCAAACCTCACCATGTTAAAGATCGAATCTTTTTCAAAACCCCACTTTAATTTAACAACAATGTCCGTATATTGTTTTGACTTTGATTCAGTGCACCAGTAGCACCTGAAAGAAGCTAGTGTGTTTGTGTTGCTGAAGATTTGAAGATCTTGCATTTCTTATGTATTGGAGGTTGGTATTTATGATATAACAATATTGGTGCTGAATGTTGGCCTTTCTTATCTTTTGTCTATCATTCTGAAGTTGAATGGTTAGTTTTTGGTTAATGTAAATTCCATTGTAAGTTACTTGCTATCTGAAAACTAATTAATTTATGTATGTACCTAGGATGTGAGGCTGACACATCAAAGTTTCTTTCCTTTTACTTCAAAGCAATTTATATGTACCTATGGATAAGAGATCCTCATCCTCCTTTAACCGGCCATATGCTTTGTAAAAAGGAAACTTGTCAGACAAGTAACTAGTGTAAGAAATACAGGCTGTTGGTTGATGTTTGACATGTATTTAAAATTCTTTGTAATATTGTTTTGTTTGAATGTTCTATATTTACTGAATAATGTTGATATTGCTTTTCTGTTATCATAATAGTGAAGTAATTTTCCTAGAAAATTGAAAATATTATTTATAGTGACAAAATTTAGCATGTTCTAATCTTTTAAATTCCATTTTAATAGTACTTAGTCCTTTCTACACTCCATTTTTTTCTCTATAGATGCATCATGTCGGCTTTGTGGACGCTGAAAACAAGAATCTCACATCTGCAAAACTGGAGGCTTTCAAAGGATGCAACTCTTCAGGATGTTAATCACTTTGCTTTGGTGAGAATCAATTTTGTCAACTATGAAATATTAAACTCTCAATTATCTATTGACCTTCTTTATTAGTCAAATATTGTATCATGAATCTTATATGGTACAGTATATATAGTAAATATTGGTCCAGGTACGATTTATTCAATCGTGCCTTTGACTTGATTTTTTATTTACGTTTTATTTTATTTACATTTTGTTAGATTCTATGTCTTCTAGTGTAGGAAACTGAAGACTCATTGTCCAAGGATACAGTACAAATAGCTCGTATTTTGTTTTACCTATGAGTCATTCCAACTTTTGTTGAGTGTTTGCCCAGCCTTGTATTCAGCAACATGGTAGCTCCAGCTATGTTTTTGTATCCTATGTCAACCATGTACATGAATGGTTTTCTGGATCTTTACAAAAAATAGCTTTTCAGCCAAAACTTATCTCTGCAGCATTTTAAATATAATATATCCTAAACACTAGATAAGCTAATTCAGTCATGCATTAAATAATATTTTGGTTGTCTGGATTCTTATTGCATTAATTGTTGCTTTCTTAATTGAAACTAGATATTTGGAGCATTCCAGTTGAAAAGTAGTTTGAGCCTCTCATTCTTTGTTCGTGGCACTTATGTCTGGGGAAGGAATCTGAAAAGAATGATAGTGTCATTGAAGGAGCAACTTGTTTTCCATTATATACAAATATCCTTAGTGGTATTTGATTCTACTAATGATCTTAACCCTAAATCTGAGACTTCTATTTCGATTACATATTCATTCTTTTATGCAATTTAACTATATGGATATCCCTTTGAGGGTATGACTTCTGGGGTCGTGGGAATTTTCCCACATCTTCCTGCTGGATGCCCTGCCACTTTTTATTGCACTTAGAGCCTGTAAAAGAATCTTCTCCAACACTGGAGAGACAGGTTATTGCCTTTGTTTTGCATTTAAGGGAAAAAGTATCATGTACTTCCCTCTCCAGTATTGGAGAGGATCCTGACCGTATTATTGTTTCTAAACTTCATTTTGCAAGCCTCTTATTTACTTTTTAGGGCTTGCCCGTCTAGATGAGACTGTTGGCACAGATGATTACTATGTTGCCACAATATGCACAGAACATGCTTCTTAATGAGTTATATTCACAAGTGGCTGATTATGATGGTGTTGTTCTTAAACTGGCATTAAGTTCATGATTGCAGTCATTATCTTACCTTTGTAAAACAGCTACCCACCAAAATGCAGCCTCGAAAAAAACTAAAACTATATATAATTTGACTTTAGCCAGTATTGCGGACCCATTATGTAGTGGTAGACTAACTTCACTACTGCAAAAGAATTAAGTTCATCATTTTTGTTTTTTTGGTGTACTATATCCAGTTTTATACTTTCTGGTGTCCTTAATGCCCTTGTTACTGCATGTTATATATTTTGAGTCAATTCTTCACTTGCTGTGTTTATCTAATCTACTATCTGGGATGGCTATCTTTTTTTCTCACTGCACCTATCTGTTTATTCTCAATTTTTAATTTTCCTTTGGTTTGATTCTCCAAGGAGAGGATGTGTCTAGAATGCATCTAAAACTACCTCTCCACTCTGCCTCCGCCTCTTGGGCTGCATCTAAAACACTCTTCATTGGATTGTACACTTCCATGACTACTAACTCGTGTGGTAATAATTTTAATCTCCAAAATATAGCAGCAATGGTTTTTTTTTAAATTTTTTAGCAGGCTATCTCTCAAGCATAACCATAGCAGTGATATAACAATGGTTGAGATGGAGGTAAAACCAGGAGGCGTCTGAGGAGGCGCCTCCAGCAGTTGTGGGGGTGGAAATGATGTGGAGTAGCTTTGCAAAACTCTTATCAAAATCAATTCCTAATAAAGAGAAGAACTAATATTCATGGGTTTATATCTGGTTAACTAATATTCTTTGAGACAACTCCAATCTTCTATTTCATTGGCATTTATTTGGCATTATGTTAATTCATGCTTTTGGTCCTTTCGAATTATAAAATAAAATCCAGAAGCATCTTTCCCTCAAAATTAGTGCACTAATAAAATCAACTTCCTTTTACCAGACTATAATTTCTAACTAATTAGACTGAGTACATATCTCTTGACTCTTAATTCCATTTTCTTTTTTAAGCTTGGTGCTGTTGAGTTCCTTTGCAAACCACTCTGTGAGGACAAACTCAGAAATATCTGGCAGCATGTGGTTCATAAGGTCTGTAAATCTTAATGACAAGCTGACAATACATTGGCAATTACTATTAAGAGTAAACTTTCACTTAGTCCTCCAAAGATAATAGTGTTACCAGTTAGGGCCTCGAAAGTTTTTTGTTACCAATGAAGTTCTTCAAAGATTTAAAGCGTCACCTGCACCAATAAAGTCCTTTAATTTTACATCTTTCAAGGACTTAATTGGTGACACCAAATTTTTGGAGGACCTGACTGCTGACAGCCTGACACCATTGTGTTTGGACTTTGTAGCACTAAGTTGTCTGTTTATTCAAATATAACATGAGATATATAGTTTCTAATGTCATCATGTTTGAACCTAAACTTGTCGAAACTACGAGTGGAAATTTGAGTGCTGAAAGTACTTCATTACAAAGGGAACCCAAGAAGGAGGAAGAGGACTTTGCCAATCGTTCTAAGGGTGAGAGTGAGAATGGAGTTTCTTCACATCCACAGATTATAAAGATTCAAAGCAAGACTAACAGTAATAGAAAATATCCCAAGAAAGTCAGTGCTAACTGAAGCTAATAGGAAGAAGATGAAAGTAAGCTGATTTATGATGACTCATTCTTTGTATCATGTTCTTCTGACCATCTTGCCTGTACTATTTGCTGGCACATGCTCATGTTATTGGTATAAATAACTGTATGGCTCACATTACCAGACAAATATGCCCAATGTTTTCTTTAATCTGTCAATATTCTCAATATTTTGCATTTGCATGCTTGGAATTAATGAAGAAATTACATGGATTTTAAACATTTCACATTCCACATTCATTAGCTGATTAAAGGAAATTTTATAATGGAATTATCAAATGTTAACTAGTCTTGGATTGAAAATCTTATAAAGGACACTTTCAATTGGAAGAGGTTTTTTAAAGAGCACTGATCCAATCATCATTTTTCATATCATCAGTTTTAAATAGAATGTGTTTTCTAGTTATGGAAAAATTCATTGAGTTGTGATCAAAGTAGAAATGTATGATCCACATACAAATAACTACTGAATTTGAATAGTTTTTTGTATGCCATAAATAGTTTGTAATATATGTTATCTGCCAATTTTTATTTTCTAAATACAGTTTTGGGACTTGATTTTTGTCTCAGGTAGATCTGCACAACAAATATTGTGAAGGCATTGGAACAACTTGGCATTGATCGAGAATATGTTATCTGCTATTCCTTCAAGAATATTGGAACTAATGAAAGTAGAAGGCTTGACAAGGCATAATGTAGCAAGCCACCTTCAGGTCATTATGTACCTTGGTGATTCTAGTTACTTTTAGTCCCAAAAATGGATGCTTATCATTAACTTGGTCCCTATATGTAATAAAAAAATTCAATTCAGTCCCTATACATACATCATTTTCAATTTGCTCCGTGCTGTTTATTGCCGTTAAAACACAGTCTGATGGAGTTATGCTACCTTATTATGCCTAGTGATTCATCAAATCACTGTTCATTGGTTCTTGAATTATGTAGGGCTTTAATAGTTATTTTAATATTCCCCCTGATTCATTGGTATGCTATTGGCAAGTGACACTAATTTGGGAACAGTTTCAACAATATGGTAAAGTTGAGATTTGGATGCTCAAGTTCAAGGATGCTCTGGAGGTGTTTAGTTTCTATTAGCATAACTGCTTGCAGATCTTTGCATTTATATTATTGTTAGAAATCTGTCTTGTTGGAAGATGATAGATATTATTGTTAAAACTTAAAACCACACTCAAGTCACTGGGGCTTATGTGATTGATCAGAGGGATATGACACACTCAAGTCAAAACCACAATAACCCATTTTTGAGTGTCAATCTTCATCAACATTTTCCATCTGCATAATAAAATGAGTATGCCATGATGTCACACATGTGAATTTTGTGAAAAGCGGATGTTTGTATACCGTGTGGTTTATGCCAATTTTCCTTCAGTTGTAATTTGTTTGTTTGAATATTAGGTACAACTGATGCGAATTCAAATGAGGATACCTGAGTATGGGTGGACAACACAGAAGGTTTTTCACTTGATGAATTTTGTTGTCAATGGATGTAAGCTTTTTTTTAATCTTCTATGAAAAGCTTTTTTAGCTTATATTTTTTATGATTACCGAAGCCTTATTACATATGCAATGAGGGCTGTCATTTTCGGTTATACAATAGCGTGTTAACAATTAAATCAAAGGTATTTTCCTATTCTGGGTTATTGGCATTGATAGACCCTTGTTCCTCAGCCTTTAACTTCAATAGGGAATAGAGATCTTTTTGTTTTCCTCCTGGAAGGATGGCCTGATTGCACCTTCGATGCATAGAAAAAGTTCAAAAGCACTAAAAACCTCATGAAATCTGAATTTCGAACAATGAAAACTAAGGGGAATATAAGAAATGAAGGGACTAATATACTTCCATCGAGCTAGGGTGTCTTGATCCCTCCAAATAGGATTGCTTTACTCATCGTGGCCGAGAATTCCAATACTCACTTTTCCTATTACACCTCCCCTATTAGAGCAGTGTCCTCTTGAAATTAAAAGGATTATATACTCTAATCTTCTCCCAATCTTTTGTTTCTATTGAGATAAAACATCCAAATTTGTAAGTAAAGTCTTCCTTAACAATTGCAGGCACTTTGGATAATTTTGTAGCAGATTCTGCATCTATTGCTTCTAGCTTCTAATATCATGCTGAGTTCAAGACATCCTTTTCTCTGGAGAAGTTTGAGCTCGGTAAGGCGTACCTTGCAACTGCACAAAGTGTAGCTTATTATATGTCTATGGAGTATCTACAGGTTCTTTTTTTTTATGTTTTCTTTATTTTATTTAGATTTCTTCATTTTTATTTCTTTCTTTATTTTAATTCTAGCTTTTGGTATTGTACAGGGCAGGGCATTGCTAAATGCAATTGGTAATTTACAACTGTCAGGTTCTTATGCCGAGGCTCTCAGAAAGCTGGGTCAAAATTTAGAGGATGTGGCTAATCAGGTCTAACCATGTTATGGGCTTATGGCTTTCCATTATTGCATTACTTTCTTACTTATTTAAAGCTATGCAGTAATTTGGTCTTCTTTCCTCTTTTAGAAATCAGTCAGTCCTATTGGTAGCATGTAAAGAGTAACTAGTAAGTTTAGCAGGACAAGAGTAACACTTCCTTTTGCCCATTTCTCAAATATGTTATCTATCATATTGAGGATTTCAGATGCTATTATCCATTAGAAATCAATGATTATTTGCAGATTTTTGTAATAAATGCTGAACATTATATGAAGTAATTGTATAAGCAAGTTAGTCATTAATAGCTTCATGTGTGAGAGTTAATAGGTGTTGAACAACAATTGTAGTCTAGTTTCTACATGGACAGAGATCACTTGTCCTGAACGGTGTCTCATTCCTTATCCCGAGCCAATTAGAGTATTACTTTTTGTTTTAAAAAAAATTCTTTTATTCATGTGTCAATATGTGATTGACCCGTGATAGAGAATAGGACACCGTTGAGGTGAAGTGATCCTTCTGTCTGTTTGTACATTATACTGTATATCTTTGATTGGTACTAATAAGCTAGGATTACTCTAGACAATAAGGAAAATGTTCATATTTGATTCCCGAGACCTAGAAATGAATTTTTGCTAGGGAATGAGAAAGTAAGTTATCAATAAAAAAAGTATTCATGCATAACCCTTAGGAGTGAAATGATAGTTTTAAGGACATAGTGTGAAGAATTACTTAGAGCTTATTTAAAACCAAATTCATATACAAATTCCAGGAACCAGATGCTGCCCTTGGGAATGGTGGATTAGGTCGACTTGCTTCTTGCTTTTTTACCTTCATTTTTTTGTCATTTTCTGTCCAGGCTTTTTTCTTCCTCCATTTTGAAATTCAGCATTTATTTTCAATCATGTTCTGACCAATTATCATATATCATGGTACAGGCACTAGGGCAGGTGCTTATGGAGGTTCCTGGTCTTCTGTTTTTCTCTACTTATACATTGCTTGTCTTGTTCTGGGTGAAATATATCACCGGGTATATTTACCTTCCTTTTGGAGAATTGCACAACAATCTTTGATGTAAATTATATTTTGTTCATGCGTCTCAAATGTTATTTCAGGTAAGAAGTGAACCAATAGATAAACTTAGGCCTGCTTATTTTATTGTCAACGGATTTATTTACTTCGTACAGTCAAGCATACAAATCTGATCTCCTTGTAACCTTTCTAATACTTAAAATAAGAAGTGTTTGCATAGGTTTATTCAATGTAAAGATATCTTGTTTTTTCATCTTCTCACCCTGAATATAATAGGCTTTCATCTGGATTTACATGAGCGTAAGCAGAGCTACTGCTGGTGTGGAAGCTTCTAAACTCTTCCTTGCAGGTTATTGCTGTCATTATCATTTTATTTGATGACCTTTTAATGTTCAAAACTTATTTTTCATTTTTCCTGCATTCCATGTGGATTTCATACTGTTTAGAAGATTAATACATCTACATTGCTCTTAAAATTAACAGTACTTACCACACAAACTTCTCATGTATAGTTGTATATTTGTATTGTATTGTTTAGTGAACGTTCTTCTAATGTTCTTGTGCAGCTATTTCATTCGTTGCTGCTCTTGGTTTCTTGTTATACGGTGGAAGTTAAAATGTTGTCTTTCTGATGGCACCATTCTTGGATTGTTATCAAAGACTAGGTTGTTTATCCTGTTGAGGAATTGAATCCAGAGGTCGTCAAAAGCTGTAACAGGTTCTATCTAAGTATGAGTTGCTTTATGTTTTTCAACCTAAGAAAAAAAGTATATTCGTATAATATAATGTTCAGGCCATGCTGCTGGAGTGAAGGAAAAAATTATAGGAGGCCTTTGTTGGTTAAAAAATTCTGCTAAAAATTATAGGAGGACTAACTTTTGACCTTGGCAGGTTGGCTATGTGAATAACATAATGAGGAGTTAGTTACTTTTCTGATTCTCTCTCTCTCAATAACCGTCTCAGCTTCTTCTTCTTCGATTCTTTGCTTTCTTTACATGGTATCATCACCAATGGCCACCGCCGTGAATGATCCTCCTGTTGAAGCTTCTTCTCCGTCATTATCTTTTAATATTGTTGTGCCGATTCATGTTCACTCTTCGTTCTTCTCTCTACAAGTTCCTATTGCGAAATTAACAGAGCAGAACTACCTAATATGGAGTTAGTTCATGCTTGCGATGCTCAAATCTACAGATATTCCTCTGTGATTTGTAACTAATTTGGAACGAGAATTAGGTCATGTGAATCCTGCATTCACGGCTTGGGAAGAACAAGATCAAGCCGTATTCTTTTGGATTCTAAATTCAATTTCTAAAATCCTACATCCACGAGTTGTAGGTTGTGTTTATTCCTGGCAATTATGGAATGAGTTACACACGTTTTGTAATTCTCATACTAAGGCTAGGAGTCGCCAATTGAGATCTCAACTTAGGTCTCTTTCACAAGGATCTTCCAATATTTCAGAATTCTTCTCAAGAGTCAAAATCCTAACTGACTCATTGATCTCAATTGGCACTCCAATTTCATTGGAAGAACATGTTGATTGCATCCTTGATGGTTTGAATGAAGATTTTCATCATGTTATAACCTCAATTGAGAGTTAAGTTCATCCTCCCTCCATTCTTGACTTGGAGCAATTCCTTCTTACTTTTGAATCAAGGATGCTAAAAAATAAACCCAAATCTGTTTCAGATGCGCTATCAGCAAATGTGGCTGCTCAATCTCCTCCACCTCAGTCACCAAATTCTGTTACTATGCCCCTTCTTATGGCTAACACTCAATCTGCTAGTTACTCTGCACCTCACAAGCCTTCTTCACGTTCATTTCAGACTGCTTATGGAGGTTTCTTACCTAGCCCTCATACTGGTTTCTATCCTAACTCATGTAGTGGGTGTGGAGGAAGGCGTGGTGGACGTAACTCTCGTTCTAGTAGAGTTTTACCACGATCTGGTGGTTATTTCTGTGACTATTGCAGAAGACCAGGATATGATGTGTCCTGGTACTATTATGCTCCTTATGACAATCATCATGGCACCTAACATGCCTTCTTCCCATGCTTATGCATCTAGAAATTACACGGCTCATCAACAATATGAACATCAAGGCTATGCTACTAACTCCTCGCACCTGGAAATTCTTCATTTCCTTATCACATAAATCCTTCACACATGCATTTTGATGGCTCAGTTTTTCCCTCCCAGAGTCAAGGTTATGCTATGAATGCTCATACTGGTAATGACAATTCCAAAGCTTCCATGTGGTATCCTGACTCAGGGGCTACCAAACATCTAACAGCAGATCCAACCATACTTCATGAACATACTGAGAGTTTTGGACCAGACCAAATCTATATGGGTAATGGTTCTAAAGCTTCTATTTCTTGTTGTGGCAATACCTATCTTAACTCTTCTAATCCTCTTATTTGTCTATCATTGTAAAATCTATTGCTTGTTCTCACTATCACAAAGAACTTAATGAGTGTCTCATAGACTACTGTCTTGTTAAATCTCAGGGTATTGATGAGGTTTTGCTTCAAAGGTCTCTCACTTTAGAGGGTCTCTGCATTTTCAAATTTGGTTCCCAAGCCTGGCCAAGCAAAGTCCTCTACTGTTTTCAGTCCTAATAATGCATTAGCTGTAGTTTTCAGTCCTCTAGTTCCTTTCTTTTGTCGCATTATAGGCTAGGTCATGCTTATGAAGCAACTGTAAAAAATGTATTGATTCACTGTAATATGTTTTCAATAAATAAAATTGCTTCAGATTTCTGTTCTGCTTGTTGTTGTGCCAAAGCCCACAGAATACCATCTTTTCCTTCCACAAACACTTATGCTAATCCGTTTGACCTTCTGTATGTGGATTTGTGGGGTCCCTCTCCTATGTATTTTGAATCAGGCTTTAGATACTACTTTTCTATAATAGATGCTCATTCTAGACATACTTAGATTTATTTACTTCAACAAAAATCTACTACTCTCCATGTCTTTCAACATTTCTTGAAACTGGTTAACACTCAATTTCACAAATCAGTTAAGGCTGTCCAAAGTGATTGGGGTGGGGAGTTCAAAACTTTTACTAGGTATCTCACTACTCTAGGGTATTAATCATAAAGTCTTTTGTCCTCTTACTCACCATCAACAGGGGTTGTCGAAAGAAAACACAGACATATTGTTGAAACATGGTTAGCTTTATTAACTCATACTAATCTACTTCTAACCTTCTGGGAATATACTTTTATCACTGTTGTTTATCTTATAAACAGACTTCCCACACCTTCTCTCAAAAATAAATCCCCTTATTTTCTCTTGTACAACACAAACCCTAGCTACATCTTTCTAAAAGACTTTGGTTGTGCATGTTTTCCTTTGTTAAGACCTATAACAATCACAAATTACAGTTAAAATCATCTCAATGCACATTCTTGGGTTATTCTTCCATGTACAAGGGGTACAAGTGTTTGTCAAAAGAGGGTAGACTTTATATCTCAAAAGATGTTGTCTTCAATGAAAATGTTTTTTCCCTATGCCTCTGACTTAATCACACCAAACAGTCAGCCACATGTGTCTCCTTCATCAACCACATCTGTCACTCATAGATTTATTCCCAAATTTACTTCTTCATACTTGTCTCCCTTGACATCTACACAATCTCTCTCACCATCACATTTTCTCTCCATTTCCTTACTTGTTAATGTTTCTTCCCACTCAACAAACTCACATTCAATATCTTCCCTTAGTTAACCTTCTCTCACATCTCAGAGTCTCTTTGTTTTATCATCTGACCAAGAACTTAATGATCATTCCATCACTAACAACAATACTGCTTTAGTACCATCTCATCCTATGGTTACAAGGTCTAAGGCTGGGATTGACAAATCTCTAGTCCCTAGAGAGGTTCTCAAGGCACTTTTAGTTCAAAATGAACCTACAACTGTCAAAGAAGCCCTTGGTGATCCAGTTTGGCAAAAGGTTGTGCAAGAAGAATTTGATGCTCTAATCAAGTTAGAAACATGGTCTCTGGTTCCTCTTCCCTCTCATAAACAGGCTATTGGTTGCAAATGGGTATTTAGAGTAAAAGAAAATGCTGATGGTTCATTAAATAGATACAAGGCTAGGCTTGTAGCTAAAGGATTTCATCAACAACCTCGTGTAGACTATACTGAAACTTTTTCACCTGTGGTTAAGCCTATCATAATTAGAATCCTTCTTACTCTTGCTGTTATATATCAATGGCCTCTAGAATAATTGGATGTCAATAATGTGTTTCTCAATGGATTACTAGATGGCTCTACTTCCTTTGGTCTGCATATTAGACCATCTGCTACTTTCATCCCTCTTTCAATTATAGCTTGTTGTGATGCAGACTGGGCTGCAGATCCAGATGACAGAAAATCCATCTCTGAAACTTGTGTATTCATTGGACCAAACATTGTCACATGGTGGTCTAAGAAACAACAAACTGTGTCAAGATCTAGTATAGAAGTAGAATATAGAAGTCTTGCCCTTGCTACTCAAGTAGTTATCTAGATTGAATCCTTATTCTCAGAACTTTAGTTTAAGCATCAAACTCCTCTGATTTTATGTGACAACCTGAGTATTGTGGCCATGGCACACAACCCTGTTCTACTTTGATCGCATTTTGTTTTACCTATGAGCCATTCCAACTTTTGTTGAGTGTTTTCCAGCCTTGTATTTAGCAACATGGTAGTTCCGGCTATGTTTTTGTCAGTGTTGTGAAACCCGAGCCGGACATCAAACCGGCAGAGGTCCCGTATTAGGTTTAACCGGTTTAAACGGTTAAACCGTCCGGTCTGACCGGGTGATTTTGTACATAATTAATAATTTTTATTTATAAATATATAGTTATATATAAATGTAAAACTTTATATAATTAATAATTATGTATAATATATTGAAATAATACCTTTTTATCTTTTTCTGGACCGTAGTAAAACAAAATATTAGAATATTGTCCCATTTTTTTTATTTTTAAGTGAGCCGTCCGGTTTACTTCCCGGGTTAATCCGGTTTAACCGGGTTTAACATGGTCGGACCGGATTTTTTTCCGGTTCAAAGCGGTCCAACTCTCATTCGGTTAAGACGGCAAACCAGAGCCGTTTTCAAGTCCGGTCAGCGGTCAGACCGGTCGAACCGTCCGGTCCGGTCCGGTTCCAACAACACTGGTTTTTGTATCCTATATCAACTAAATACATGAATGGTTTTCTGGTGGAAGACTCATAGTTTAGCCAATGCAAAGCATTCCTCACTGATTGTGGTTGGAACATTCTCACCATCATTTGCACCCCATTCTTCAACCCCTAAAAAACAGCTCAAGGTATATTCTGCTGGAAGGTCCAATCTAGTAATGATTGCATCAAACTCCTCATGTTACTTGCAAATTGACCCCTTCTGCCTCAATTGCATTAACTCAGTCATGGGATCCTCACAGGCTTCACCAAACATTTACATGATTACCTTCGCATACTCCCCCCAACCAGGCAATGAATTCCACAGTGACTTCACATACGCATGATGTCATTTTAATGCATTCTCTTTAAAATGCATAATAACCAATTTGACTTTAAATTCTTCAGAAGTATCACCAATCATAAAGTATGTCTCACATTGGTAAAGCCCTTCTTTTATATTATCCCCACTAAATCTAGGAAAATCGATTTTTGATAACTTGGTGTGGCAAGAAAGGAAAAAATTTATCTTGCCTATTTTCGCATTCTGATTGGTAATGCTTTGATCTTCATGTCGAACTTTCCTCCTCCTCGTGCTTTTGGAACAATTCTTCAACATAATTTCTTTAAAGACTCTCCTAAAGTTCTTTGTAAAGAACCAACTCAACCAACTTCAACTCTAACCTTTCAGAGATGCGATTTTCAAGCCTTTCCTCCATCTCCTTTGCCGCTGCTTGCATATGTGTAGCTTCTGCCATGAATTCTCCTAGGAAAAAAATTTGCTCTAGATATCAATTGTTATGGATGTAGGTGAATTAGGGAATTCTAACACGAATTTGGCAATTCTAGGAACAAGAAGTAGAAATTCTTATCGAAAAGAAGAAGAATTTGAACTATCTTATTGGTAATGATTGAAGCACAGACCAGAATTCAAGCTCAAAATTCTCAAATTCCAACTCATGAGAGCACAGAATAGAATGAAGCAAGTGGCTGATAGGCATAGAAGTGATAGAGAATTTCAGATTGGAGAATTTCTATAAGAATTTCTACTTGTTCTTGGAATTGCCGAATTCGTATTAGAATTCCCCGATTCACCTACATCCATAACAATTGGTATCTAGAGCTAAAAAAATTTCTTGGGAGGATTCATGGCAGAAGCTACACGTATGCAAGCAGCGGCAAGGGAGGTGGAGGAAAGGCTTGAAAATCGTATCTCTGAAAGGTTGAAGTTGGTTGAGTTGGCTGGTTATTTACAAAGAACTTTAGGAGAGTCTTTAAACAATTTTGTTAAAGAATTATTCCAGAAGCACGGGAGGAGGAAAGTTCGACATGGAGATCAAAGCATTACCAATCAGAAGGGGGAAAGAGGCAAGAGAAATCTTTTCCTTATTCTTGTCACACTAGGTTATCAAAAATCGATTTTCCTAAATTTATTGGGGGATAATGTAAAAGAACGGTTTTACCAATGTGAGACATGATTGATGATACTCCTGAAGAATTTAAAGTCAAATTGGCTATATTATTCATTTTGAAAGGAATGCATTAAAATGACATCATGCGTATGTGAAGTCACTATGGAATTCATTGCCTAGTTGGGGGAGTATGCGAAGGTAATCATGGAAATGTTTGGTGAAGTCTGTGATGATCATATGACTGAGTTAATGCAGTTGAGGCAGAAGGGTCAATTAGATTGAACCTTCCAACAAAATATACCTTGAGCTATTTTTTAGGGAGTTATGCGGTGCAAATGATGGTGAGGATGTTCCAACCACAATCAGACTTTTGCGTTGGCTAAACTATATAAGTCTTTCCATAGTAGTACTACAAGTTGGTTTGACATTAAAAGTCAAACCATCAATGACACAAAGGCCATTGCTGGGACTTAAACCAAGTGCAGAACCAGAGCAGACAAAACCAAAAACAAAGTTTACAAAGAACTTATCTCCAACTTTTATGAATGAGAGAAGGACTAAAGGGTTATGCTACTTTTGTGATGAACCTTATTCACCAGAGCATAGGTTATCACATAAGAAATTGCAAATCCACCTATTGGAAGTGGAGGATGCACATGATGAAGGTCAGGGATTGATGAGTGCCAATGAGAAGGTAAAAGAGCAATTTGATGAGTCTCAAATTTCGGTTAGTGCCTTAAGTGGAGTCCCAGATTTCAGAACTATGAGAATCATAGGGAAATATCACAAGAAGTCATTGCATATACTGATTGACATGGCCAAATAGATGGGATGCAAGATTGATGACTTACAACCCTTAATGGTCACAGTGGCAGATGGAACCAAGGTGCAGATTTCTCATGTGGTGAGGCACTTTAGTTGGATCATACAAAACACTGCATTCACCTTGGATGTTATGCTAATTCCATTAGGATGTTGCATGTGGTTTTAGGGGTCGAATGGTTGGTTACATTGGGGGATATCACGTAGAATTTTGACAAATTATCTATGGAATTTTCTGTGCAAGGTAGAAGGCATGTCATAAGGGGTTCTTCTCAATTGGGGTGTAAGACTGTAAAACATCAGCATATGGAGAAGGTCGTGAAGGGTGTGCAATTATCAATGATCCAAGTTTGTGCTGAAGAGGGGTTGCTAATAATTGCACACCCTTCACGACCTTCTCCATATGCTGATGTTTTACAGTCTTACACCCCAATTGAGAAGAACCCCTTATGACATGCCTTCTACCTTGCACAGAAAATTCCATAGATAATTTGTCAAAATTCTACGTGATATCCCCCAATGTAACCAACCATTCGACCCCTAAAACCACATGCAACATCCTAATGGAATTAGCATAACATCCAAGGTGAATGCAGTGTTTTGTATGATCCAACTAAAGTGCCTCACCACATGAGAAATCTGCACCTTGGTTCCATCTGCCACTGTGACCATTAAGGGTTGTAAGTCATCAATCTTGCATCCCATCTATTTGGCCATGTCAATCAGTATATGCAATGACTTCTTGTGATATTTCCCTATGATTCTCATAGTTCTGAAATCTGGGACTCCACTTAAGGCACTAACCGAAATTTGAGACTCATCAAATTGCTCTTTTACCTTCTCATTGGCACTCATCAATCCCTGACCTTCATCATGTGCATCCTCCACTTCCAATAGGTGGATTTGCAATTTCTTATGTGATAACCTATGCTCTGGTGAATAAGGTTCATCACAAAAGTAGCATAACCCTTTAGTCCTTCTCTCATTCATAAAAGTTGGAGATAAGTTCTTTGTAAACCTTGTTTTTGGTTTTGTCTGCTCTGGTTCTGCACTTGGTTTAAGTCCCAGCCCTTTGTGTCATTGATGGTTTGACTTTTAATGTCAACCCAACTTGTAGTACTACTATGGAAAGACTTATATAGTTTAGCCAACGCAAAAGTCTTTCTCAGTGATTGTGGTTGGAACATCCTCACCATCATTTGCACCGCATAACTCCCTAAAAAATAGCTCAAGGTATATTTTGTTGGAAGGTTCAATCTAATTGACCCTTCTGCCTCAACTGCATTAACTCAGTCATATGATCATCACAGACTTCACCAAACATTTCCATGATTACCTTCGCATACTCCCCCAACTAGGCAATGAATTCCATAGTGACTTCACATACGCATGATGTCATTTTAATGCATTCCTTTCAAAATGAATAATATAGCCAATTTGACTTTAAATTCTTCAGGAGTATCATCAATCATGTCTCACATTGGTAAAACCGTTCTTTTACATTATCCCCAGATAATTTGTCAAAATTCTACGTGATATCCCCCAATGTAACCAACCATTCGACCCCTAAAACCACATGCAACATCCTAATGGAATTAGCATAACATCCAAGGTGAATGCAGTGTTTTGTATGATCCAACTAAAGTGCCTCACCACATGAGAAATCTGCACCTTGGTTCCATCTGCCACTGTGACCATTAAGGGTTGTAAGTCATCAATCTTGCATCCCATCTATTTGGCCATGTCAATCAGTATATGCAATGACTTCTTGTGATATTTCCCTATGATTCTCATAGTTCTGAAATCTGGGACTCCACTTAAGGCACTAACCGAAATTTGAGACTCATCAAATTGCTCTTTTACCTTCTCATTGGCACTCATCAATCCCTGACCTTCATCATGTGCATCCTCCACTTCCAATAGGTGGATTTGCAATTTCTTATGTGATAACCTATGCTCTGGTGAATAAGGTTCATCACAAAAGTAGCATAACCCTTTAGTCCTTCTCTCATTCATAAAAGTTGGAGATAAGTTCTTTGTAAACCTTGTTTTTGGTTTTGTCTGCTCTGGTTCTGCACTTGGTTTAAGTCCCAGCCCTTTGTGTCATTGATGGTTTGACTTTTAATGTCAACCCAACTTGTAGTACTACTATGGAAAGACTTATATAGTTTAGCCAACGCAAAAGTCTTTCTCAGTGATTGTGGTTGGAACATCCTCACCATCATTTGCACCGCATAACTCCCTAAAAAATAGCTCAAGGTATATTTTGTTGGAAGGTTCAATCTAATTGACCCTTCTGCCTCAACTGCATTAACTCAGTCATATGATCATCACAGACTTCACCAAACATTTCCATGATTACCTTCGCATACTCCCCCAACTAGGCAATGAATTCCATAGTGACTTCACATACGCATGATGTCATTTTAATGCATTCCTTTCAAAATGAATAATATAGCCAATTTGACTTTAAATTCTTCAGGAGTATCATCAATCATGTCTCACATTGGTAAAACCGTTCTTTTACATTATCCCCAATAAATTTAGGAAAATCGATTTTTGATAACCTAGTGTGACAAGAATAAGGAAAATAAGCACATGAGTGAACCGAATTTGAATACATGATTTCCAAGTTCAATATGGCGTGAAGAAGGACTAATAAGGCAAGTTTCCAACCAGCCGAGGAGTAAATGAAGAACTTGGCATGGATCAAAGAATTCAAATAGAAGGTGAAGATAAAAATATTTTCAGCATTCAAATTCAAGTATTCAATGCATTCAAGTCCAAGCTCATTCTAGGAAGGCAAGAAATCAAGTCTCATTCAAAGTATTCAAGAATCATCCAAGAAAGACAAGTAATCAAGGCTTTTCGTTCAAAGGAGGCGTGTGAATTATTAGGTAATCTTCACCTCTTCAATTCAGATTTGCAAGGAACAAAAGCCAATCAACTCATTCAAATATGAATTCAAACTCACAGCCAAAAACATGAAGACGTAAGCAATTATGAGCTTTCCTTTTCAAGCATTTTACTTGAATCCTTCCCTATCAAGGCACATTCAAGCTGTCCAAATCAAATAAGCACATGAGTGAAAATTCTAGAACATCACAAGTAATAGATGAAGAAAAAGAGGATGATTATAAAATTATAGAATATCCTCTCTCCCTCTTGGCATAGAAATTGAGGCTATTCTTTATTATTTTTTCTGTAGTTTTTCTTTCTCTCTTTGTAACACGTTTTTCAATATGTATTGCCTTTTCTCTCTTTGTGAAACTTTTTATCTATGTATTTTGTATCTAACTGTGAATCCCCTTTTCTCATTATGTGGCCTTCTCTTTTTATAGCCAAGAAATGTGGAAAAAATGGAAGAAAATAATTACCCATTAAATCATAGAATCAACCTTGAAACTTGATTTTATTTCCTTAGTAACCCTCAATTAAAATTTGATCTCAGTCACTACTTAATGTTGATTTTTGCATGTGGCTAAATTGTTATACACTCTAGAAAACCAAGGCCACAATTAGTAATTAAAACATGATTCAATTACTTTTTAATGCAATTTTTTATGTCTAGTCAATTTGTTAACTAGTTTTCAACATAGGATTTGCACCTTCAAATAATACAATCAAAAGCAAAATTCCAGTTATTATGGTCTTAAAAATTTCGAATTTTGAAATTAACTTGCATTTAAATATATATTATTTTTTTGGGACACTTTAAAAACATGTTATTTAGAACATGAATAAATAATTCTTGAGAAGTCTAAAATATTTTTTTAACTCTAAAAAATTAGATTTGCGTTCAACTCTTATAAAAAAAATTATTTTGTAGAGTCGTGAAATAATTTTTCTATTTTCTTATTTTTACCACATTAGTATTATTTATTCATGATGCATTTTATTAAGCATGATTTTAGTTAATAAGTGATCATTAAATCCTTTAATAATCATCTTAAAATTCTCTTTAAAAATAAAACGAATATAGGTTGAATCTATGATATCATAGAATTATTAAATATTCTATTTATCAATCTATTTTATTTTTAGAAACAAATTATCGGGAGGGAAATGAAATAAAATTCATTAAATGCTAATGGGTTTAATTAAAATCCTTCTCAAAATTCAAATTTGAAATATATTGTGAGGTCATTAAGCCAAAAAACATTTTTATTTGTTTACAATTTTTTGAAAATGTATTTTGGGCCGAACAAAACTGAGTATTCACACTTGTGATGGACTTCATTGGTTTATCAAGAATCCTTTGCTTGTGGCGCTTCATCATCATTCATTTTCCATTTCCCTATGACCATATCTTCTACAAATCATATTTAACATCATCTAATCATACAATTATCTTATTTGAGACCTTTAATATTCAAAAGTCACACTGAACCTCAACATAATTGAATAGAGTTAGAAAGATTTACTCAATCATGTAAAATTCTTTCAATATTTATCTTCTCCATCCACAATAGACCATGTTTATCATATCTGTAGTTGAAATATTAAATTTAATGCATAGGTTTCCCTCGCTCTTTCTATTTTGGCCATAGGTTGATAACTAATATTGGAGGACAACCGCATGAATAGGTTGAAAGCAGTTGGGAGCAAATATGGAAAAAGAAATTGATCCACCTTCTTGAAGAAGTGTAAATTACACCGACACATTTTAGTAAAATTACACAAACAATTCCTCCTTTTTTTAAACATACAAAAAACTCTTTTATTTTTATATATACATTACAGTGACTATCCATGTATGAGAAACAAGTGTAATTTTTTAAATAAAAAGGGAATAATTAAGTTAAACAATTTGTAGCATAAATTACAAAGTTTTGTAGCATAAATCTATTCATTGGAAAGGAAGGGATGTTAAACTTAAAAAAACTAATAAACAAGAGTGAAAATTACAAGAAAAATGTTTGATTAAGTTAATCATTTAGGGTATGTTTATGAGATGGTTTTTTGGAAGCCACATGAGAGAATAGAAAGGAGTAGGATCATGAAATATGCTAGTAGGAGAGTTCTCAAGCCTTCAATTTCCTGTTGTCCCCCTTCAAAAATGAACTTGCAAACGATCTTTACAAACACAAAATGAAGAAACCTGTTAGAGAACACCAAATGGACTAAGTAACCAACAGAATCTGCAAGTCAGAAGCAGTACTTTGTATGATGAGTCTCTGCACCGGTGCATGAAGAAAAATGACCTAGAGTTTTCAAGGAAAACCATCTATCTTCTTATCAAGTAAAAGGATAGAAGTTTGAAAAAAGTAAGCTGCCAAGGAAAATATAAAGTGCAGAGTATGCCCAAATCATGTATCCCCATCTAAAGCATTTTGCATGATGTCTCATCATATATGAAGCAAACCAATAGATAGGAGGGCTAGCAGACAAGAAACGAGTTGCAACCTGCCATATGTCAATAACCAAATATTCCCATGAGCTCTCATAACAATTAATACAGTTAAGTGCAAAAAATATTCGACAGAAATTGACAAAAGGCAAGGTTGGTAAGAATCTAAGTGAGAAGTCATAAAATGGATGAATAAAAATGAAAGATGAATCTACACTTCTCAGTGTCTAAATTCTATGTCCATGTTCATTACCATATTTATCACCTCCACAATTTCACTCCTAGCAAGTACAGGTCTCCGTGAATCATATGAAGAATACGCAAAAGTTCAAGTTGACAGTGGCCAGTTTCTCATATTTTTAACATGATAATCAGAAGCAAAAGTCAAATAGGCAATTGACACTAACCTGTACATGCATGACAAAGAAAGCAGTTCCTGCCATGAATCCCAAGTGCAATACAAATGGGAGAACCGAGGCAGACAAGTATCCTGGCCTGGCTGCTGGCTCAGATTCTATGGGAATCTCAACCTTATCCCCTTTCATCAACTTCTTTCTCCTAGTAAGATGGAAATTTTCTGTTACAGAAGTGTGGATGATGTTATAGTTGCAATTATAGCAAAACCTAATGAATGAATGACTATATAACCAATGTGCAAGATAATTAGATATGCTTATAAGAAATAGAGAACAATGGATTAAGGAATTGAGACAGCTTATAACTATAAAAATTTAAGTAACTGAAATAGCTTACAACTGTACAGATCACCCTATAGGAATGACAAAAAAATGAAACAGAAGTAGCACCACGGTACATAGAAATGATCAGAGTGGGTTTAATTGTGAAACCCAAATCAGAAATATAATAAGCATCACTCATCACACAGCAATGCAATCCCAAGCATGCAACAATTGCAAAACACAATCATCTGTTTGAGAATTATTATACCTTCTACCCTGACAGAGGATTTCTCCACAGTGCCAGCTACTTTGGACCTTGAGAGATCATCTGATAAAAACACAACTCCACAGCTCTTTTCTTCAGTAGAAGTTTGAAAACCCAGCGAGAAAAATATCTGAGGCCTCAACTTAGCATAATGGACAACTGAACAAAGTGCCAGAGACAGTATTGGGGTTGCAAGAAGAAAATTAGGCAACTGTTTAACCTGAAAATATCTCAAGAAGCCTACATCCCTGTACAATCAGAAATTAACAAGTTCACTGGACCATCTAAATATTTTCACATCCAACTTTATAGACTATACTTTTAAGAAATATTGAAATAGGGTGCGCAGGCTACCATAATTCAACCAATAGCAAAATGAATGGACATACCAATAATGACTTTGTATGTAATTGTAAAGCAACGGTACTTTGGCCTTGCACCAAGGCCTTAGTTCAACAGGAGATCGTCCAACACACATGTTGTAATACCCATAAGCTTGGAAAGCTATAAACGGAGCAAAAATAAATGCACTTCGTATAGCTCCCGCAATAACAATCTGCAATGCCAACTGGCGAAATGGCATAAAGAATCAATCAAGAATGCCAGTTCATAATACAAAGTAACAATGTCTGAATACTTTTTTTTTCCAGTTGATATGGAAACAAATCCTAGAACATCTATCTCTGACCTAACTACTAGAGCTTTGTCCAGGTCCAAGTCTACAGATATTTCTATAGCAGAAAGTTAAGACCAAAATTAGTGGGGGATATACTATCTTATGTATGACCCCTTCCAGGCTTCCTCTATGACCTATCAGTTGTAAGAAAATTCCACAATACCACAACTGCAAAGAACCCTAAAACCTGATTTTTCTTCTGTTTTTATAGCATATAATATTACACCCCACCCCTTCTCCTCCCCTTCCATCCCTAATATCACATGCATACGTTATCATTTCCAAAAAAGTTAGCATCAAACCTTCCAAATAATCAAGAAGCAATACACTTCTTGAACTAGTAAAATCTAGATGCATGTACATTATTGATGACTGACCAGTTAACACCCTCTCTTTCACCATAAAATATCAACCTTTACATCAGTAATGCTGCAACACAGTGCCTAAGACAGTTCTTTCACAAAACCAAACCCATAAAAAGGTTGTTTTCTTGTACAAGTAACAATACTTTGACTCAGGTAAAAAAGGACTCAGTAAGTTGAGCAAAATAAAAAATTAATAAACAAGTACAGCAGTGGATGTATTTCTCAGGTTTACACAACAGAGTTATTATGGTAAAAGAAAAGATTTTAATCTAAAATCGATACAGTGCATAGTTCATTTATAAGTATACAAATGCATTTGAAAAGAATGACTGTACGCAAATGACAGATTCCAACTATGCTTTGAAAATCCTTTCTCAAGGGCAAAAATATAGTCACTCTTATCATGAACTACATAAAGAAGGGACTCACAATAACACGCTTTCTCTGGAACATAGCATCATAAGCCTGATGCATAGTCTGAAAACAGAGATAGCCAGCATTCAGCACCCCATTGGACCTTGCACAACCAGAGAGAGCCAGAAAAATAACAGATAAATTACTTCCACCAGATACAAAGTAGTACATTCCTCCAAAAGAAAGAAGAGAATATAAACTCTCTGAGTATCTGCAATTACAAATTAGAAAAGAAGAGTTAAATCAATATCCAAGCTACAGAATAATAAATAATTAAATACAAAAATGATAAGGAGAACATTACATTGATGAATAAAATATAGAGGCGGGATTAAAGCAGAACAAAATCGTAGCCTGCAGTGCTATTCCATGGTCCTTCAAGATAATCGTGGAAAGTCTGTAAGTGTTTCAGCCACAATAACAACAATCATTGAAATTTTTTCCAACATAACACTATACTGATAATGTGCTAAAATGCAGTATCTTCAACTATATCTCAATTGTAGATAACAACAATGAAGCCTTTACCCACTGTGGGGTGGCTACATTAGTCAAACGATTCCAAAATTATCCATTGTAATCTGTGTCTATAGAGAATCTTTTTACACATAAACCACTCTTAATGGTTTTGCTTATAGTTTTTTCAGTATCCCTGTCCCTATAGGGCCACCCTCTGTTTGATCTACTTCTTTTATGAGGCTTCCTTTTCCTCTAACTATTGGAATTGGATTACCCTTGATTTGATCTACTCTCCTTATTTGAGGTTTTGTAGGTCTCCTCCACATACACTGAAAAATAAGGTGAGATTTTAACACCATTTCTACAATGGCTGCTATCACAATTTTCTCTACGATGCATTCATTTTTAATCATATATTGTCTAGTGTAGCAACTCATCCTGCGCAACATTTTCATCTATGTTGCATTGAGTTTCTTTTGTTGTCCTCTTAAAAGCACAAAACTATCAGTAACGTGCAACATTGAAAATCTCTACGTAGAAAAAATTTCCCTTAAACTTGAATGGTGTTTTTCTATCACAAATAACACCAAATAAACTTTCCTATTGCAGACAAAGTGAAAACACATAAAATTAACGTGGTTCAAACTCAACGAGTTTTAAATTGCGATTTGCAACAACAATTACAGCTACAATTCACGATTACAGGTTTAACTGCCACCCCGACCGCGTTAATTTAAAACCTAACAGTAGAAGAGTGACTCACTTGTAAAAATATAGAGCTGCAAAGACAAAAGCGAGATTGTTGATAACATAACCAGACAAAGCGAGAACAGCTCTATGACCAATGAAGGGAACAAAGACTGCGAAAACTGTGCGAGAGAAGAATGAAATTGAAATAGGAAGAAGGGGTAAGAAGGCGTAGATTTGTTCATATTCATAGCCACACTGAGCAATGCGGACAAAATAGACAGAGTCCCAAACGACGCCGTTTTCGATGGCGGAAGCGACGCGGGGAGAAATGGGAAGAGTGTTGTTGTTGTTGTTGTTGTTGTTGTTGTTGATGTTGTTGGGTGTGAGGCATGGAGGGTTTAAGGGCGCAGAGGTGTCGTAAGGGGAAACTAGAATACGGTATATGATAGTTAGGGTTAACACTATGAGCCTTGAAATTGTTGCTGATTTCAGCACCAATGCTTGATTTTCATGATCATGGGGAGGGTTTGATGTTTGAACCATTTTGGGATCTGAAAGATTATTATTATTATTGAGAAATGGGGAGGGCTTATTATTCTGGTGAGTAAAAATGGGAAGATGAGATAAATTTATCGGTTATAATGATTATTTTCCAAATATTCAATTTTAGTCCCTCCTTCCACCAACGGAAAAACTAGATCTGTTTTGGAGTAATGTTCACTCTCCAGAATAAACTTTCTCTGAAAATGAATTTTACAAACATGGAGATAATTAAATATAGAGTGAATTATACTGCTACCTAAAATTTAGTAAAATTATACAAATCATTCATCCCTTTTTAAAATCTATATAAACTATCTTATTTATATTGTGAAGACAAATATAAATGGTACTACAAAAATAATAATATTTTTAACCACAGATTTTATTGTAGTATACTTAATTACGGTCATTAACAATGGCACCATCCCCTATACATAAAATTATGATTTCATAATCTTTTGAAAAATCAAGAAAACAATCAATTTTATTAATATGTACAATTTAGTTAAAACGAAGTTTTTTTATAAACATGTTGTATAAATATAAAAATACATGACAGAATTATCGAATGTAAAATAAATTGGGTATTATATGATTTTCGATTTATTTAATAGCATTCTTTCACCAAATAAGTGAGATTATTCTATAGAATAATTTCAATGATGTTTAAGTGGAAACAAGAACCTATTTATGATGATAGATGAGGGAGAACTACCATTGCAACCTTCCTCTCATGTGGATGATAGTTGATGGTAAAGGTTGAGAGTGAGAAAGAATAGCTTAGAGTTATAATGGAAAGTGATTGGATTCAAATATTTTTAAATTACATGAGCTCACCATGTCAAAAAAGAAGGGAAAAACCTATCTTGTGAGCCAACCCGTGACAAATTTGATCCCTGCTGCACATATGAATATGAACAATAAGTGCCTAGAACTTCAGACTTTATACCATGATGCTTCATAAAAAGGCCTACCATTGATATAACAAAAAGTTGCAATTCAAAAATTATGATGAGTTCTGTAGAGAAGTAGCCATGGACAAGGCTATTTCAGTATTAATACCTATGCCAGCACATAAGGTCTAATCTACTTAATGCTCTTGACAAATTGAATGCAGTGATTCAGCTTCTTTTCCTACTGATTTTATACCGTCCAAACCCAAGCCTTCTTTGACATGACTGGTTTCAATGGGAGCCATTTCATAACCAGGGTTCTGCAAACAGTTAGGACTATCTTTAACTTCACTAGTAAATGAGGAGTTGTCAGCTTTTGGCATCGCTTCTTCAGTGTTAACGCCTCTACCACCATTGACTTTATCTACAAAAGTTTCTTGACAATCTGAAATCAATGTTTCCATGTTCTTGATATGATTAGTCTTGTCTTTGCAAGAGGCTGATGAAAAAGCACACTGGTTGTTTATTTTCTCCGGACATTCTGATCCATTATTAGATGCAGTAACAGCGTCATCTCTCGCTTTTCCTCCTCCTTCACTGCAGACATATCCCCTGGCAAGACTTGTACTCTTATCTTCAGAATGTTTTTTATGACTGAAGGTTTGTACTTCAGTGTCGGTTTTAATGTTATTCTTGATATGAACCAAAGAGCAGCAGCTTTCACTCACATCCGTAAGATTCAAACTTTCATGACATCCATCTAAATTTTGAGGTGCACCCAGATCAATGCCTTTGTCATCAGAAGTTGTGCTCTTGCTGAAATTTGGACGGATCAACTTTCTTCTCTTTTGTGGTACAAGCACCAAATTCTCACTTTTTTCACTCTGGTTCGTGCTTCTGATCTCATTTCCATCACCAAGATTCCTCACTTTGCTTCGACGCTTGAAATCCACAAAAGGTGTCTCTTCAGTTGTTTCATTTGTATTGCCTTCACTTGCAGGAGTAAATTCCATACTTACATTTTTCAAAGCAATCATTCTTCATTCTCGAGGTAACAACTTTAGTTCTGTCCTTCAAATTTTCAGCATTGTTGCGCTTAACCAATGACATTGGGTTTCTTTTTGCCAGCCACTGGCAATGACACTGGTGAGCGATTTGCATCACTTCATCAACTGCAGTATCCAAATAATATTCCTCAGTCTGAGCATTATCATTATTTTGCTTCCTAACATCCTGCACCATGGATAAACGAGAAAACACACTACCTTTTCGCTTTGGATGACCAGATTTATTATTTTTAGGATTCCCATACAATTCACTATTATATCCATGAATTAATGGATGATCATATTGGACTTGAGAATGACCCACATTTTCCGAAGGAATGCCAGGGTTGTTCTTCTGTGATGTCATCTCGTAGCCCTGATATTCTGGTAATGCTATGGGATGAGCATCATTGCCTACACATGATTTGTAATCATTGAACATAAAACAAAAGGGCTCATGTTCTTTGTCACTACTAACTGGAGGATAGTCGGGAGTCAGTGAAGACTTCAATGAAGGAATGTTACCACCAGTCACATATGGAATAGACTCTGCTGCCATCTGATCCGAATTCCGATATTCGATTGATCTGTAATTATGGAACAAGGAAGAAAAGGGTTCATGTACCCCACCACTAATATCCAGAGGATGGACAGGAGGGGATGAAAACTTTAAGGAAGGAATGCACTTATCAGCCTCGTATATAACAGATTCTGCTGCAAGCTGGTCATAATTCCGAGGAGCACATACTTTGTAATTATGGAACATAGAAGAAGGGGGGTCATCAACCCTGACACTATAATCTAGAGGGATATGAGCTGGTGAAGACTTCAAAGAAGGAGGGCTATTACCAGACTCATACATAACAGATTCGGATGCAAAGTGATTGGAATTCCGAGTGGCATTAAAAGGCATTTGGTCCCTGTGACTACCATATTGGTCACGATTTGGAAAACCATAACCAACATGACTGCCTCTGTTCACGTCTTTCAGTTCCATATGCATTAGACTTGCATCATTGCCCAGAGAATTCCAACTGCAATTGTTTGAAGGACAAGCACTTTCTTCACTTGACCTTGAACAATTATTAATTTTAGTAGATGATGGCTGACTAAAATTTAAACCAGGAACATCCGGATCGTACAGAAAGGTGCTCCTAGAAATCACATCCCCACGTGTTGCACAAGTATTCTTTGGGATTCGTGCCTCAATTGGGTGAATCATACAAGAGTTTGGCCTGATCTGATTTTGAACCAAACAATCAGGTTCAAAAAAGGGCTCACTGTAATAGACAGATGGATTAACATTGGAATGATATGTACCAGGACTATGAACTGAAAATAACATTCTTGGACCATTTTTTCTCAGATCTTCACTCATTAACCTATCTCTCACTGATAAGTTGTCATCATTGTCAACTCTAATTTTATCAGACGGACTTGTGGAGTTTCGGCCAGAAATGGTTGGCCTAGGAACCTCATGTTCTAGCATTCTCTTACTGAACAAATATAGAAGTTTATAGACCTACACAACAGCTCAAAAAATAGATTAGTGGAAAAATATGCAATATAAACTTCCACGTTTTGTTAAAATCTCGCCATGTATATACCTGCTTTTCGGATAGCCCAAAGTTGAACTTTTCGATGAAAAATAATTCTCTCTAATGGCATCACGGAATAACCTTTCCGGGAGTGGCTCACAATGCCAAATCTCAGTGAACTTAACCTAAAGAATATCGTTGAGAAAGTGAGATGATGATATTAATCAAAGTAAGAGAATTGCATTCTTGCACTCAGAATCAGAAGAAATGAGAAAAATAGCAGTCAAGAATTTACAAAAATCTTATCAAGTGAGATACAAGAAAGGACTAAGCTGGTACACAATTCAGAGACTAGGTCATGCATATAATTCAGTGACTAAACTAAAAACTGAAAGTGGATAATAATTCCGGTGAAGAACTTAGTTACGAATTTTCTCAAAAAAGGCCCCGTCATTAAAATTGAGAAATGTGTAGGGGATTCATACCTGAGCAGGGAATTGCTTCCCTGACGAACAGAAGGCATTAGGTACAATATTCATGGCTCCATCACATGTAGCCTTGAAGACACCATGAAGGTGTTTTTTCTCATATTCGAATAGAAACAAAATCATTCCGGCTTTAACCTGTTCTACAAACTGGATTTCAGATAATGGGAGACTGAATAATCTCCTCTTGAAACATTCTCTTTTCGTGGCACTATTCAACATAAATATTGCACCAAAATCTGGATCTCTTCCATCAGCATCGTTGTACTTATTATAGAACACCATGAATACCTTTACTATACAATGACCCACACTATAATATAAACATGACAGATTGCATAGCATAAATATAATCACATGACAAATCTCTTTCAAGTTTCAGCTAAGCATAATTGTTAAATTCCATAGTTATGATTATTTACAGATATTGATATAATGAATCAACACTGACAAGACAGTTAGAATGAGGTAAAACTCTTCGGATTCTAACAGTTTTTATTAAATTACTCTTAAAATTCATTATTCAAAACAAAACCACCAGTAACCGTTTTATAACGGCTGATTATGAATCGAACAGTACCAGTTCCAGGATATGCTCTATTCAATTTTAGTATTTCGAAACTTTTATATATTTTTTTCCTTGCACAAAAAACAAATCATATATTGCATTCATCCTAACACAAAATCGTGTTTCCCAGTCCAAATCTGATTAATATATCAAACAAACCAGACCTAAACTTCTTTTTTCGGTTTATAATTTATTATTCTATTCCGATAACTATTTTTTTATCTCAATCGCTAACCTAAAAAATAAACTATCACATTGCGTAATCGAACGAGGAATCATTAGCACCAAAAGAATATACAGATTGTTACTAAAATAAAATAAGTCAGAATAGAAACTAGAAAAAATAAAAAGGCAAAGCAAATGAAAAACGATAAATAAAATATATGGAGAATGCGAAAGAGTGACGATTGAAAAGAGAAAAGGGAATGCTTACCGAGGTTGATATGAGAAATATGGTTGTGGGGTTTGAGAGTATGAGAAAGAAGGTGGGAAGAGAAAAAGGCGCGATGTTTTGGGTAATGGTTAAAGGTGGAAAAGGTTAGGCCGGTAAGGCCTATTATATAGTGTATGAGGGACATCACACTTTTTTAATCGATAGATTAGGTAAGTTTTTTTTATAAACAAATCATATGATAAAACTCTTTTTTAAAAATCTGTTACCTAAATAAGTATGTTATTTAAATTGTATCTTTAGCCTAATAAACTGGTATATTTAATTATGTTACATATTAATTTTTATATTGTTTTATTTTTAATATAGATAGTATTATATATATGTAATTAAGGTGGAATTATATAAAAAAATGTAATCTAATTGTTTGGGTTAAATATAAATGTATATATATATATATATATATATTATTTTTTTTGAAGGAGGTGTGTTAGCATATTAAAAAAAACTTTTAAGCATGCGTACACATCAAACCACACTTTTAGATATATGCTTTGTTTCTTCTTTTTTAAACGGGTAAACACATTGGATCATACTACTATATATATATATATATATATATATATATATATATATATATATATATATATATATATATATATATTATATTATCTAAATTTGTTTAAGAAAAAGTTTATCCTACTATATTTTCATCCTACTAATTGTCTTTTGGAGCAACTTCAGTTCATTTCATTTTTCTAGTCGATGATATTATTAGTTACCGGTCTCGATTATATTATTTCTGGTGATCTGATTGTATTTGAGGTGATTTGATCTCAAACTTCATGTTTAATATGAGAGATAATCAAATGCTTTATCCAGAGTATGAGAATATTTAAATTTTTAAATATGAGATGTTTGATATCTACAATATTTATTACAAACAAAACTCGTCTCATTTATTACAATATACAATTGTCCTTCTCAAACCTTCTTAATTGATATTAGAAAGATAAAATGGATGATAGAATAATAATATATGTTTTTTGTATGGTGAGTATATTATTCACCTATTAACATGTGAAAGTAATATAGATAAATATAAATGATACATTAATTATTAATTATGTACAAAAAAAATTAAAATATATTGAGCTCATAAAGAAATATAAGTTTTCTTTTATTTAATAAAAACCTATACATAAAAATAAAGATCCTATCATCATTCTTATGCTTTCTGGATGGGAGTACATCTGTTGTTCCATAATCAGTGACACTCTATGTGTCATAAATAAGGGTGAGCATGGGACAGGTTGTGACGGTTTAAGTTTATCCATCATTCATCCCTAAGTTTTAATCGGGTCAATTTTTGAACTCGAACATGTCCCTAATTAGGATGAGACGCGTGAGGGACGTGTCCAAAATAAGACGGGTCAAGATAGGGACGAGTTCGGATTGAAAAATGACAAAATGATAAACGTAGATTTTTTCTCAAATATTTAAGCATGCATAATCAAAATTATCCCAATCTTTATGTAAACTCAACTAAAACCTGCATCTCGCATACATCAATATATAAACTAGAAATCGTAAATTGCATCCTTCAAACTAAAAACTATTACGATTTTTTTTTATACAATTGTAATCTTTACCTTACTCATATTGCAACATAATCAATTTGATATGATTTGTTTTCCATAATGCAATATCTCATTTATTGTTTTTTGAATCCTAAAGATTTATTTCTTATCAAAATGATTTATGGAGCTTAATCAAATTGATATGATTTGATTCAAAATACATATTCTTAAATCTTTAATTTATCTGATAATCAAACCTTAATAAAAGCAAAATTTTATCATTTGCTTTTTTGAATAAGTTTGAAGAATGTTTTTTTTTCAGACAAAATTGGGTGTTCATGCTTCATATTAAGGAATAAGGATCACATGATAAGTGGTGTAGATATGTTGGTATGAGCTTGTAAGTATTTGAGTTATATGGGTTGAACATAATGGGTATTAGTTCAACTATTATTGATATATAACTATAAGGGACGAGTCGGATGACCCAGACATAAACCTGAATCCGTCTTTTTGACGATGGATCTGTCCTTTTTAATCGGTTTATCCTTTTTTATTTATTTGGACGAGTCAGACCCGTCCATATGTCATCAGGTTGGGACGGGTCTACGGGTCGGGCCGGATCTTGCTCAACCCTAGCCCTAAGCTATGAATGGTCAGAAAAATATTTAAACATTAAATTTTTACTTAAATATATTTTTTCCACGTATCACAACATCATACCACGTAAAGTGACACTAAATATGGCATGTATGAGACATCAAATATACACCCCTTAAATAATGCAGTTGTTTGGTGACTCACCCTTTTATATTATTTTCATTTTTGTGCATAAAATCACATAATAATTAAGAAACATGTTTTTTGCCATCATACTAATTAACTTCCAAACTAGTTATCAAGTTAGTATAATTTATGAGTTTAAAACTATTTACTAATTCATGGACGATCAAATAAATTATTTATTCTTATATATAATCAAACAAAGTATTTATAATTCTTATAATCAAACAAAGTATTTATAAATATTAGGTGGTCAAAGTCAACGTAATATTTTATTAAATTATTTACAACATTCCCATTGGACCAAAAAAAAGCTTCTAATTTAAAATAAGGCACTAGCGCCACATGAGAACCCTTTGGGTGTCACTACTTTATCTAGTGATAAGTGTGACAACTGATGTAAATATTAAGTATTGAGGATAACCATCTTTTTCAACATGAGGTCGATTTTTAAACAAAAAATGAGACAAAACTTCAACATTTATATGTTTAACAATTTTTATTAAGTTGTGAACTTATATACAAATTTAATGAGAAATAAGAAGACTCTAATAGATTTAAAAGAAACTAATACTTCAATGGATATATATTTCTTATGCTTCTTCTTTTTTTCACCTATCTTTTTTTTTTTTTTTGATATAATCAACGGTATATCCCTTTACTATATATGTAGTGAAACAATTATTATTGGTGGTTCATGACTTATTCATCCAAATAAATATTGTTCTCAAAAAACAAAATTTTGTAATTTAGTGAATATAATTTCTAAGTTCCAGTAGATCGAACACTACTAGACAATTATCTAATTTCATACATATCATTCATTCAATGTTCCAATTCCCAACCCATAAATCTTAACCCCAAAACTCCAGCACAATGGAATACCACATACATAGAAAAAGGAAGTAGGGAACAAAAATGTAGAATCTTTGCCATTGTACTCCCACATTATCTCATTTACACCACAAGAAACCCACAAAATTCTAACCATCTTCTTTTATAAATGTTGTCCTAGTTCAACACGATCGAAAGGGTGGTTATGATTGCCGACAAATACACAAGTAATCCAAGAGGTTTGGTGTTGTAACCTTCTGGCATGTTCAAAGTACCTAATTGGATCGTTCTATTAGGATTTTAACTTTGATGGCCATGTTAGTTTAAGAAGACATTTGTGGCAAATATTTTGTTTGAGATTTCATCTCGTCGAATCATTTTTTTATGGTAAGTGGAGTTGAAAAATACATCGTTTTCGCTGCACAAACAATTGGTATGAGAGTCAATTGGCAGAGGACTCTTAACCCAAACGTCAGATAATAATAGCTAAAGAGGGTGGAGGCGTGATGACTAGACAAGGTGCGTCAAAGGTAATGACAAAGATAGACTAAATGAGTTGAAGGAGAAGGAAACATGGCAGAATTGTGGTGTGTGGGCGATGTATGTGTTGATCCAGAATCCCATGAGTTCATGTATTGGGTTGGGATCAAGGTAGAGATAGAGACTCATGTGTTGAGTTTGACCCAGAGAGAGATGCTGACAATATCTCTCTAGATATTGAGAGAATATTCTCATTTGAGATGAGAAGTGAAATATCCTAATGACGTGTCTGAGACGTCATAATGAAGGATATTAATTGTTAGCATATCCACAAAAGCATAGAGGCGTTGACTGACTTTGATGTAGGGTGTAACATGGACATTGTCTTTGATACAAGTTGTAACATGAGCATTGGTAGAAGTGTAGGGGTGTGACATGAGCATTGACTTAGATGCAAGGATGTGAGAAAAACATTAGTTACCATTGACGCAAGGTGTGTTGTAGGTATACTCCTTATGGTGGAGTATGATAGTTCTTTTGAACTAGGATTGTCGGAGTAGACAATGGTGGTAGCCGTTGAGGCTTTCCAAGGAAGCTCCAAGGTTCAGTTTGACTGAGTATTGAAGAGGACGATTGTTGGTAAACTTTTGTGTAGAGGTTCCAATATATCAAAAGACTTCCAGCAATAGGTGTCTAGACGACGTGTTCCATTTGATGGTGGTACGGGAAGTTGCACCACAAGTTTGGAGAGTTAGACTCTTGGTAGCATCGCCAATAATACTCACAAGGTCTATGTTGTAGGGGATCAATTAAAGAGAATTAAACATTGAATAAGGTGGAGTCATATATTCGTTAAGGTAGATATTCTTGTGTAGATTTCCTAAGGAGTGAGATATTTGTCTCTTTCAATCAAGGTGAAGATGGTTGGGATGCTTGAAATATGTTATTGTGTTAATCTCACATTGTCTAGTATTGGAATAGATAGAGTAACCAATGTTATATATTGGACTTGAGTCCCTTATTATAATGTGCACCAGATGTATGCACCAAATAGAAACACTACATTGGCAGCTGCGCCCATGGGTGTGTTAGAGTTTATAATATTTATTCTCTAATAATATCTTGGTAGCCGCTCAGTGCTCTCGGTGCTGTAGGTACAATTGGCTGAACACCATTACCAAATTCTTTGGCTGAACACCATTACCAAATTCTCTTGTTTCTTATCTTCTAATTATTCTATACCTTTATTTGATTGTTTGTGGTTAACGTTGCACAATACGAAGAGATAGAAAGTAAATGAGCAGAAAATGATGAGAAATGAAGACAATTATATTAAAAACATCATTTTGACATGGATGAGAATTTTTCCATGTTTAAAACTTCTTTGGTGTCATATAAGGACATTATCTACCATGTAGGAAGATCCATTTACTTTAAATCATGTGATGGGATCACATCACTAAAATTTACGGACAAAATGGTGAGTGAAAAAAGTGAGGGGTCAATTTGGGCCTTTTGTTCTCTATAAGAGGGAGGAGAATGCAAAATGTATTGACATGGTAAAATTAGTCCTTGATTAGAAGAAGATAAGCATGCTAAATCAAGTAATGGCAATGCAAACAATGACAACAACATAAAGGTTGTTTTGCAATGAAATATGTGATTAGATGCAACAACAATAATCTTTACAATTTCCTCGCATGTAGCACATGATGGTGGTAAGCATGAAGATCAAAGTCGTGAGGAGTCATTATTTTTTATTTAATGTCTTCCTCTTCCTAATAACCTATCTAATTTGCAATGTAATTTAGAGTTGTCTATTATTTTCAAATATAAAAAAATTTGTTCAATCAACATTTAACAATATTCAAGATAAGAAGTCTCACTCTTACCTATCCCACCAGTGTCCTTTTGTGTATAAAAAACATGCACTTGCCGATTCAATTCTCACCAACTGGGGGACCCACCGCCCTTCTTTACTATTGTGCGTTTTTTTATCTGAAAGATTCCATGTCACCAAACACTTCACAACAACAACAACCCAAGCATACGAGAGAAAATAACGTATCATATAGTATAAGTAGATAAATTATATATTTCATATATTAAAATTAGAATATATGTCATATTTAATTAATTTTTACAAAATATTTTTAAAAGCTAAAAAAGCAGTATACCGAAAAATAATTTATCTCATAATATACTTTATTTTTGTATTAAAATATATTAATTTAGATAAAACAATTCTAAAAATGTGTTTATATATAATACGAAAAACTTTCACCAACCCTACACACAGTTTTGCTGAATAAAGAAGGCTGCACAAAACAAAAGTGTTAAAACAGAGACACATATAGAACATAGAAGAAATGGCTTGCAGGCAATTGTGGGCTTCAAGAGCTGCTTCATACCTTAGGATCTCTGTCTTCAACAGAGCCTTTTCCACTGGTAACCAATATTTTCCATTCTTAATATGGTAACTTTTCATGTCTTATGTTTCATTTCATTGATCTTTTAGAATTGTGTTGTTCTCGTAGTATGGTGTAGATGGATCATGATCACGTGGATCTATTATTGACCCATGTTTTTAATGTTAATATTTCTATGTCTATTCATTTTTGGATGAAAAAAAAAGCATTTTTTATTGTGATTCTGTTGTATAATCTCAGATATAGTGCTAATCATAATGTAAGTGCAGATCTTTTGGTATTGGTGATGGTCATTGCGATTGTGATGGTGGTGGTAGGTTTTGAAGGGAGAAAGTGGCACCAGGAATGAGCCACCGCATCGACCCACCACCAAAACCACCATCAATGATGTTCAATTTATATGATTTCACTTTTTAGTGGGTTGCATTCTCATTGCATTGGTTCTCAGTTATTTATATGGGTAACTACCACAACAAGGGTAGGACCAGGGACAAAATGTTAAACGTTGACATAAGGGTTTTGAATAGGAATGGCAACGGGTCGGAGTCGGGTTGGTACATACCCAAACCCGAACCCGAAATTCAAAACCCGAACCCAAACTCAACGGGGTTGAAAATAAAAATACCATCCCAAACCCGTCGGGTTTCGGGTAACCCGAACCCAGAAAAAAACCCGAAAATGATAAAGTATTAAGGAAAATATCATATTATTTTCGTGTAATTTTTCTCTAACATTTCTATTTCCTCTTGCATTATTTTATTTCTTCTATGTTTGAGATCCAACAATATGTAAATTAAAATTAAAAATTAAAAACAATTGGCAAATGATAGAAATTTCAATTTTAAATTGAATTACCTTACTTCCGGGCGCGGGTTCGGGTTAGGGTCTTTGTTATACAAAACCCGAACCCAATCACATCGGGTTTTCCCCGTTAAATTCGGGTTCGGTTCGGGCGGGTATCCACGGGTTCGGTTTTTATTGTCATCCCTAGTTTTGAACATTAACTATGTTTGCAAAAAAATAATTATTTGAATAATTGATTTGAGTTGAATCAGTTTCAAAAAGATTTTGAGATATTACTTTTATATGTTAAATCACAAAAAAAGTATGAAAGTTTTCATTTAGATCAGAAGTATTTGCATATCAGTTCTACAGAGGTTAATGGAAAAATGTGTTTGATTTTAAAATAGTCAAACTTTTTGAAATAAACTTCAAACTTCTCCGAAAACTGCCCTTCATAAAAAACCACCTTTTCATTGTACTTCATTCATGTCTAGATTAAATGCGTACCTAAAATAATATGTGAACTGTGAAGGAAAGTATAATATATTCCCAATGAGAATTTGCTCAACCTTTTTATCTGCTGTTGCATATATGAAATATGATTTGCACACAACGTTGGGTTATCTCAGGTGTATTCGGGGTGAAACTATTCTATGTCTATAGACTATTTGTCACACTTGTGCTAATAAAATTAATATAGAACTGACACATTATTAATTTTCATTATATAAACTATGCTTAACATTTAAGCTGGATGCTTGTGTAGAAGAATTTCTCAGCTTATGTGTGAGAATTCTGGTAAAGCTGTAGGTTACAGTCACATTGTATTCAAAGGCCACTGCAAAGGTCCACCTAAGGCATTGAGGCGAGGTGCCGGAATGAGTCAGGCCGGGAGCTTCAGGCCACTCAAACCTTTAGCTCCTTACCAATAATAATAATACTACAAAAAAAGAAAGATCTCTGCAATGCGAGTTATCTAACTTGCCAACTTTGATTCTAATGAGGTACAATAGTCAGAAAGTTAAAATAATAAATAGTTGTTGCTCTTCTAGACTCTTAAGAGCAAGTGGCCTAGAGTTTTGTAAATATGCAAAATTGTCAAACATTTCACTGTTTCCTTTCTCTATTGTGTTCCTTGTGCATTCTTTGGCGCCCTCCTAAAAGCTCATGTTGTTTGGTGAAAGCTCCTGTGTTTTCTTATACCTCTACCAACTACTCCAATGTGGCAAAGTACACATTTTTATAAGAGATTTAGTTCACTGTCTTTTAGTTATGTTTCTAATCGAGTTAAGATTACTTTTGGGATGAATATGGCTTTTAGTCTTAGCCAATCAAATCTTCCTAGTGTAGCTAACTTTTGACCATCTGAAGTAGATGTCAAAGCAAGATAGAGATGGAAGAATCTGTTATTATTTTGATTATATGACTGATTTTCCTTTTATTCAATCTACTGCTCTGTGATCTCTCTCATTCTACCATGCAAGGATCAATCAGGTTCTTCTAGAAGTATATTAGTTCATCAAATTCTTATTTTGCACTCACAGGAGATCTTAACAATGATGCAAGAAAAAAATGCCATTAATTTCATTTATTCGCCGAGATTTAGGAATAATATCAATTACTGCCTTTTCTGATAAATCTACCATCCCTCTCCTTGTCATACCTACAGTTTTGAAAGATCTGAAGTATGCCGATTCTCATGAGTGGGTGAAGGTAGACGGAAATTCTGCAACTGTTGGCATAACTGACCATGCCCAAGATCATTTAGGCGATGTTGTATATGTTGAATTGCCGGAAGTAGGAGCGACTGTAACACAAGGAGAAGGCTTTGGTGCAGTTGAAAGTGTGAAGGCTACTAGCGATATTAACTCTCCTGTTTCTGGAAAAGTGGTTGAAGTTAATGAAGAGCTTAGCAGTTCTCCTGCTTTGGTAAGTTTCATTGCCTAACTGCAGAGTTTAGACAACAAAAACAGGACATTGAAGCTGTGTTTCTGTGTATTTTTGCAGCTTTTTGTTCCTCTCTGTATATTCTTTTTACTACTAGAGTTTTGGATCACTAGGCTTGCATAATGTTTCTTAATGAATTCACTATATCAACCTATGCTACTTTTCTTCTTATAGGTGAACTCAAGCCCTTACAATAATGGATGGATAATTAAAGTTGAACTGAGTGACAATGGTGAACTAAATAACTTGAAGGATTCAGATCAGTACTCCAAGTTCTGTGAAGAAGAAGATTCCAATCATTGATATTGTTGCCAATTACCATCCATGATTTAGATCATGTTAAACTGTGGAAGCTAAGAATTACTTGATTTCCTTTCTCCTTTGGCCATGGATCTTCACTACTTTTGTTTGTATTTCGCATGAGCTTGATATTTTGTGGGATAATAATTTTCACTCCTTTGATTTAGAAATAGTGAATGGATAATGTGAGAAATTTAACACCACAAATATGATTTTCTTTAATTAGCCAAATGACAGAACCCAACACTTCGTCCTTTGCATTAACCACATAAAAAATAATTTAAATTAAATATACATTTTGAAAGTTAAAACAAAAAATTGAACGACAAAACATCAATTTTTTTATGTCAACATGTCTCCTTAAGATTTGTTTGCTAGTTGAGTTTTAAAAAGGAAGAAAAATGTTTAGAGCCATGTCCTCAATGTATTAAATGACTTTCGAGTCTTCATTTTTCCTCTTACTGTCCTAGCTAGCTATAGAGATAAAGGGACTATGCTTTCAACTTAGTACACAAAAAAGGTGAAGTCGTCTAGATTGACGTTCTTAATTACACCAAGCGAGCTGGTTCAGCGTCAAACTCTCAAAGGAAGTGGCCCAATTTTGTAATATTTGGTTCCACAAATCATCTTCCAAATCCATATTTCAGTGATGTAAGAGCTAATAAGTAATAACATAGGGAATGAAATCCCTCATTTCGCTTGAGACTTTCGCAACTAACTCTTAGATTAGAAAGAGTTTGTCTTTTTTTTGGGCTATGGGAAAAAAATATCAGTTTATAAATAATGATTTATATTTAGACTAGGAATGGGAATATGTTATGTTATCTGACATGGACTTATTATTTGGCCTATTTAAGACCTAATCTACCCTTGTCAATTTAAAAAAGTTAGATTAAACTTTCTAAAAAATCCACAATTCGCCCAACAAACTTCATCAAATAGAACAGCTTTTCTCTATCATGAATTTATTAATTAACAAAAGTTTCTATGAGCTATATCTCAAGGCTCAACATGTTCAATACACTCTAGAAGCAGTTCCAAACCTCATCAACAAGATGCTTATGTCAAAAATAAAATTCAAACTCACCCATGAATTATATATTATATGACAGATAAAACATAAACCTTCTATGTGTTTGATACTATATCAGTTATAAGTCTGGATAAAATATGAAAATTGATAACCAACATAAAACTTTGTCGAATCTCTATACATGATTAGAAACATACATTTTAAGCCATTATGGATTGGTAAAGGAAGAGTTTAGAATCTCGATAAATAAACCAACGAGCAAAGAGAAGTAACCAAAATTGCTCTACTTTATGCATTTATCAAACTCACTCGATAAAACACTACAAAAATATTTGTACGATGCGTAAACCTAAAGCAATGCCACATATCAATTCCAAGACTCCTTGTAACGAAACAAGCATGAAAATATATTTATTCAGGAATGCTTATCTGCTGCATTAACTGGTCACAATGCATTTCACAGTTGTACACATAGCAAGGTACTCAGATTACATAACAAATGCAGAGTACATCACAAACATCCTGCTACAAATTCTGATGCTAGTTTGTCTTGATCACAGATATGAAGGCAGAGTAAAGCAAATCAATATTAGCACCTCATATTCCGTTAAGAGTGACAACAACTCTTCGCGAGGAAGGATGATCTCGATGCTCGCAAAGCCATATACCCTTAAACATAATAGAAGAAAGACTACATTAATAATTTTGTTGCTATATTAATTCACTTGAGGTATTTTTCAAAAGGTGGCAGTCTTGTAATAACATAATACAAATTTCTGCAAAGAGTAACTAAGCCATGTCCTAACACAAAATATTTTCATTTACTCATAATCTTTTTAGGAACTTTAGGCCAGCATTGCAATTGGATATCAATTCCTTGTTCATAAAACTCCAAAAAAGTTGAAAATAATTGGTTATCTGAGTGCACTTAACCCTGAACTTCAAAGGAGTTCAATGCAGGGTGAAATTTTTATAATCAATCCTGACCAAGAATATTTTGGACAAATCATCATAAAAATAAATTTTGTTACCTGCCACGTCCCCATGTTAAGCTTTCCATTTGTAATTGGTATCCTGAAAAAACAAGATGTCAGTAGACAGATGATAGCATAATCAGGAGTTTTCAGCTTAAATGAATCAAACTGAAGAATGAAGTATTTCTCACGTGAGTGCACAACCCAACATTGATGATTTAATATGAGCTGGCATGTCATCTGGGCCTGCAACAGATACAAAGAAGATTACCACGGTCGGAAAATACACTAGGAAAAATGAAGTACCTGAATTATATTATGCTTAATAATTGACATATGGTGTTAAATTAGATGCAAGTATGCAACTATGTAAGCAGATTATCTTCCAATAGATGTTTTGAAGATTGGTTGAATCTAGAAGAATGTTCAGCATATAAGAAAACATGTAAAGACAACAAATTTCTTCTAGTTGAAAGAGGTTTTCCGGACACCACATCTACTGAGAAAAGTAATTCCAAGAAAATGGTTTTCTGGTGAATCTATAAAAGAGAATAAAAGAAAGAGGAGATCAAATAATCAATCAAATCACGAGACTGAAACAAAAATCTCCGAAAAACATCCACATTCTTGAAGCTAGATGTCACAATCTTCAAAAGAAAATCCTAGATTTAATAGAGTTCTCTGTCATTTCAAAACTGAGAAAGTGGAAACATTTTTGGACTTCCAGTTAATCAAAAATAAAATAGTAGTAACCTTCTAGAGTATGCTTCCAAGGAGCAGATGATCCCTGCACAACACATGAAATAAGTCATTTTCCCAATACAATAAATGTATTAATATAGGTAATGCTACTTGCAGAATGAAGCAGAAAATAAACCTCTGGAACTACACGGTTGAGGAATGTTTCAGTATCATCGCGGACATCAGAGTCGTAATTCTCATTGATGGTAAGAGAAGCACTTGTGTGCTGCACTGCATGCATTTCCCATTACAACTTCAGTCACTTCATTGCATCCCAAATTGAACCAAAATCATCATAGAATCTTACAGGAGAATTTATGGTAAGAGGTGAGAAGAGTAAATCTCCATCATTGAATCTTACATTAATGATCAACCATTCAACCTTATAATACCTTAAAACATAAATGTACATGACATTTCAGGGGCCAGTTTGCTTAAGCATATTTAAAAAAAAAGTGATTTTTTTTAAAAAAATCACTTCACATTTACACGTTCGTTTACTGAAGCTTTTACTAAAAAGCAGAAGACTAAAATTCAGCTTGTATGAGAAGCTATGTTTTTAGCTTCTAAAAAAATCACTTTTTTTTTGTAAATTAACTTTTTCAGAGCATCTAAGAATCACTTCCATTGATTATCCATCGACCCATCGATCCATTTGTGTTGTTAAGATTCAGTTCTTCTGACCCTCTTACAGTAGAAACTCCTAAATATGTGCGTATTTATTATTTATACTTACAGAAGAGATGAGCTAGGCCACAATTGAATCCAGAGAGATCATGTTCAATTTCTCTGACAATCTAATTTGGAGTGAAATCAAAGAACCCAACCCCAGAATAAAAAAGAGTTAGGGTTTTATGATAAAAAAATAATAAAATGGGGAAAATGTAAGGAAAGGAGATAGAACCTTGGAAGTGACTAGATGACAGCCACGCTTGTGGGGTGGCAGAGTGATAGTTTTCTGAGCCCACTTTGGAGCAGTAGCCATGTTTATCGATCCCTTCTTTATTCCAATTGAAAAGATGGATGATACTTGCATTCTTATGATGCAAAAATGAGTGTTTTATGAGAACAGAAAATTAATTAGAATTAAGTGTGTGGCTTAAGTAAGTGTACCCCAAGAGCTACCACTAATCTTGAGTCATGTAATTTTCGTGGGCTGGCCCAGTTAGGTCTGTACTTGAGTTGGGTTGAGTAGATCAATGTAAAAAGTAGAGTTTAACTAAATGAAGTGAGTTTGGTTGAGTTTATTTGGGTAAGTTTTGATTTTCAAAACAAACCAAACAAAGATGCTATTAATTTGGTTGATTTGGACATGGAATATAGAAGTCGATGAGCAGATAAGGATGAGGACAATAAGGTTTGTGTTTGGTTACAATGTAAAGCTAGAGTTTTTGTGTAACTAATAATGGTTAAAATGAAGGGGTGGTTGTGATAATCATGTATTTTGTGTAGTCGCATTTATTCTATGCAGTGTGTCTATTATTAGTAAAACAACTTACTATTGTGATATTGTCATTGTTGTTGGTCATAATGTGTTAGTTTGGCACGAACCAAAGTAAAAATAAAATAAAATCAAATCGTTCATAATTGATAGCCAAGAAATACCAAACAAACAAAATGCACCAAACCAACCCAAACTTTGACATCATATTTATGTGCAAGACTACCCTGAATATTATCCACACGACCAAAACACAGACCTGGTTGTTATTTGCACTAAAGCTACAAAACCTTATCGTTTTTTATTTCGTACAAATCCATGAAGACGATTTAATATGTGTGAATTGATAGTGTAAATGTTTTTTATACTGTCAATAAATCATCTATATTGATTTGTTAACTATTATTGACTCTCAAACAAAAGTAATATAAATCAATGGTGAATGATGGGCTAACAGTGTACATATTTTGAACTCTTTGCCTAATAATCATCAAGTGTCACAAGGAAAATCTCTTAAGCCAAATGGAAATCTTTATGTCATTGTTTGGGATTTACTAAAAAATAATCTTATATGCCTAGTATTTCAGCTTTCTTAAAAATAAAAGGATTACATTAATAAGGATAGTGTAAAAATATTTTATGGCTAAGATTGGATCTTTCAACGATGCATTTGTTATTCACTTTGTTCTCTATTTTTTGCTTTTCTCCATCAAATGGCTAACCTAAGATATTTACCATTTAATACATAACTCTAAATTGACATGTAGTAGACAAAATTAAAATTTAAGAAATTATGTTTTCCACAATCTCTTTTTTGAAATTAAACGAAAATCTGATTAAATATGGAAAATATATTTATAAAAAAAAGATGGTCTTTAGTTTTCAGATTTTCTGAAAAACATCTTATTATTTTATGGAACTTTTTCTTCATTTTTTTATGTCTACAAAACTAATTACTAAATAAATATCATTAACTTAATCAATTCCATTTGCTTATAATTCATTATATAACGAAATTAGCTCTGCCACCAATACATTTAACTAGTATTCTAAGAATGCATACTAATTCCTAACTTTTGAAGACTACTAAAGTACTGAACCCCGGATGGAATGAAAGCAAGGATGCTTCACATGTACACATAAACCTACCATCTCCCACAAGTGACACAAGAAAAGGATAATAGATATATCACATTGTAGCCACTTTTTGACTTAAAATTTGAAAAATAAATGTCTAAGGGACAATTTTGACAATTAACATATCTGGTTCAATGAGTAGCACATGCTGCAGCTATTCATTTAAACACAACATGCAACAAACAAGTTCAGTAAAACAAAAGAGTGAAATCCTTCAATCGACTCGATCATCCTCCTCGCAAATGTGCACCTAGCTCCCCGAACTGATCATCAGCCTCCACTGTATCTTCAGATAGCCGCACGGCATCCAGCTTCGTCTTGAGAATTTCTATGGCATTCAGTAGTAGCTGAGAAGCTTTAACAGCGCCGGTAGATTCAACTGTGAATATGAAACTATCCTGTTTTGCATTGATCTCTACAAGCCCAGGTTTGCCCATTGCTTCTGCTTTCTTAATCACCTCATCATCATAGGTGTATGCCTCAGGGTCAACCACCAAAACCTAATAAAATGCAAAAAGCTTAGTCACAATAATAGTGCACACTACACCAAGGAGGGATTCATCGATATCTATACTATATATAAAGGCAAAACATTGTGTAACTTTCACCAAGGTGTAATTTTCACTTCTTATTTTGCCCTTCACATTATTTGATTTTTACAAAAAACAATATGATCCTAATTAATCATCACTAACATATTAATTAACCACATCTCTCACCTTAAACTATACATTATCATAAACACACAAAAATTATAATATAAAGTACACTGAATACAACAAATATATTCTAATTATAAAAAATGAAATATATAAAAACTGAATATATAATATCATGCAACATTAACTGACACACACGAAGTGCCTGTACACACTAGTAGTAATAAATTACAAAAAGAACCTTAAAATATTGTTTTATTTGATAAAAGATATATATTATGATGGAAATGGTCATTCTGTATCATATATATGAACAATTCACAAAGACAAAAATGTATACAACACAAAGTAGTTGAAATGAATAGATAAGACATCAATTTCAAGAACTCTCAATGCTTTAGCATGTGTATCAATATCTTCTCCAGATAATGCTCCGCGAGAGCGGAGATGCTATAACAATCATCTATACTATAGCTGTATCACAAATCTTGACACTTGCATCTTATTTAAAAATTCTGAAAAGCCAAAATTGACAGCTTATGAGCAGACTAGTTTTGATGCATTTAAATCTGTGAGATTCATTCTAGCAATGTCTTTTTTTACACGTTTGGCACTTAAGTTGTATCTTATATGCAAAATCTTTTCTGGACTCAAGTATGTTCATATTCTAGAATGACACTGTATGAAGTGGCACAATTTGTATAAGTTCTGAGTGAAGAATTTTCCTATTACCCTGCATCGACATTGGGAGTGATGGAAGCAACTTTAAACAACTTCCCTCTAATTCTAAGATTAATGGCAAAAGGATGAAGAAGAAATTGATGGATGAAGGAGGGCAAGATAAATGTATATTGACCAAGATGAACTTGAATTCTTCGGAAAAAGTCAGCATACTAATGCGTATATATCTTGAAAGCAAATATATTATTTTCCAGATGACAGCTAGCTTCACCAAAATATGCAGAATAATGGTCTCTCGGTTGGTGCATATGTGGTTTTGTAAGCATATATTAGAGGTCATACCCATAACCAATTGAAAAACAAGTCTTGAAGACCATTAAAAAGCAAATTTTACTCAAAGGAAGCACCATGTAATCATTCCAAACATCAAGTTACAGGTGTCTATCCTTTAATGCAGAAGAAAACAATAAGCACAACTAATTATACTTTCTTCTCTACTTCAACCCAAAAGGTCAAATATATAGTGATGCAGGAAAATAATAGTTATTCAGTATCCATCACGTACTTATCCTGCCTAATTCTATATTATCCATTCTATCCAACCTAAAATCTAAAAAAGCCATGTCAGACAGTATAGTGTACAAGACAAGTATAAGCACCAGATAAGGATCAGATAATAGTAATACTAGCATTAGTGATGAAATTAGTGCAAAGTGCACAACCAGAATCAAAATAAAACAAATCAGAAAAACCCAACCTCTTGAGTTACTGGATCAATGTCAAATACACGGGTAGGACTACTTTCAACCCATTCTTTTTTCTCCTCAAGTGTCAAAGACTCCATCAAATCCTCGTTAATGTGGATTTCTGGTTCATACATGAAAGTGACAGTGGCCGCAGGCGACCATTTAGCATGATCTTTACCAATACCCTTCCTAGCTATTGCTCTCAGCTTCAGCTCTTGTCCTCTCCTTAACTTCACAATTATAATCCCCCTGAATTGAATGCAACTCAAATTACACATAGCCTATTATAAATAAATAAAAACTACACTACTATAGCATTCAGACACAACAAATATCAAAGAATACCCAGGTAAAAAAGCTATATAAATTAGATTTAACAAAAAAAAATTATCTTTCCCAAAAACTAGGGTGCGCCTTTGCGCAATGATAAGGTTGCCACTTGCCAGTGCCATGTGACTTGGAAGTCACAGGTTGAACAACCCCTCCTCTTGCAGGGTAAAATTGGGTTGGAGTTTCGTGCACTAGGTTCCAACTATTTTTTTCTCACCCCCAAAACTAAACACTTACGCTAAGAAAAGGGCGGCCCGAGGCTCCTACTTGTTGGAGCCGAGGGTTACTGGTAATGCTGCGCACATCTAGCCTCCCCGACTCACAATTTGTACTGCCGCAGCATAAAGAAAAACAACAAACATGTTGGACTGCAGATACCCAGTTGAAAATTTACACTGACACAGCATTAAGGTAAACAACATTGTGGAACACCCAGTTGAAAAAACCAAATACCCATTTTAAAACATGGAAGACCCATTTAAATAAAATGAAAAACAAGTTGAAAAATGAAGAATAAACATATAAACGAGACAAAAACACAAGCTTTAAGAAAGAAACAGATACCCAATCGAAAACGAAGAAGACCAAATGAAATAAAACAGAAAAAAAACGATGAGCTTAAAAGAGAGAAAACCCCATTTAAAGAAATACCTATTAGTGTTAACATCAGATGATTCAATGAGAGAAGAGTCATTAAAATCAACAGGAGTAACAGTATGATCAGAACTTATGAGATCCTTGCTCGTCACATCGAGTGTTTGATCAGTCATACACTTCACTCTGAGATGAAACTCGACGGAGCAAAACTCGCACTGTCCGTCACCGTCACACGCGTCGCAGTCACGCGAGAACCGCATCGACATTGCTCTCTCGCTTGTTAGAGGAATAAGCCCTAAACGGTGCGCTAGGAACTCGTCGTTCAGGACAGAAGAGTTTGTTTCGATTTCCACGAGGTCGATGGCGATTGTGGGTACTTCTGCTATCATCACGCGCCGGAGCGCGTTGGCGATGCTGGCGTCGGTGTCGCGGAGCTCGAATTTGGCGTAGTCGTCTTTGAGTTCGCGGATTTTGACCCTGGGCATGCGCGCGTATGATACACCTTCCATCGCTCTTTCTCAGTCTCAGCTCTCAACTCTCAACCCTTTCTGCTATTCCAAAAAACTCAGATTTTGTAAAACCCTGATGCATAAGAAGGACTATTTTGTCATTTCATTTATGTCTAACGGACCATTTAATCAATCGCTATATCCTAGTCTCCTAGTAATATTACAAAATTCAAGTAGATCATTGTTAAATAACAAAGTTTAATATGTTTACACTGATACTATAAATTTTTTATGTCGTCAGTAAATTATCTATCATTAATTTTTTTATATTATGAATTACTAATAGGGCAAAAAAATTTACTAATTTTAAAATCTAAATAATAATAGGGGTAGTATATATACAGATTACACAAACAGTATCAATATAAAAAAATTCTTATCCTGTAAATTAATATATATTTTTCTCACAAAAAATAAATAATAATTTAACTCTCAAAAATAAAAATTTATTTGTTGTGTAAGTTGGGTTCATAAATTTGTTAATAGTTTATAATTACGTTCTGAGTAAATTCAGTCGCATAATATAAATTAGTAATTACAGTATCTAACAAAAATTTCTTTTAGGGTTTTTATGTCTTTGCAAGTTTACAAAATCTTATGACCTGATTCATGTTAGATAGATGAAATTCGATTTGTATTGAAAACCATAACTTAAATTTTACCTGCTTTATATAGCATAAAAAGTAAATTTTTACTATTTAGTTGAGCATAACTTCATGATTAGCGAATTCAATATTTTTACAGAACTAAAATGAGTGTGAAGGTTAGATAATAGTGATAATACTTGATGACCCTTCTTACAATTAATCTAATATCTATATACTATCAGTACAAAAATTTATACACAATCAATATATCATTCATTATTCATTTATATTACTTCAATAATATAAAATATGAAATACTACGGTTTCACTACAACAACAATGCATCTTCAATAGAAAGCAACAATAGCTGCATAGAATATAACAGTTGGGACTTGGGTGTGTAAATACATCATAAATGTTCAGTTTATTCAGTCCCATATATGTCACTAAATATAAAACACTACACTAACGAAACATTCCCCATATGGAAATCTTCTGAAAACACTAGTTTGAGAGGCAAGAAATCCAATTCTTACTCTTAATTAATGGATCAACTAATTTGCATGTACTAACTTTGAATTTTATAAAGGTAATAAGATATTTAACGCATATGATGCCTGCATGATGAGAAACGAATAAAAATATCACATTACAACAGTCTTGTAATTAGTAGAGACATGGCATCTATGGGTTGTCACCAATTTGATTGCAAGCAATGCACCATATTTCCCCCACATTCTTTATAATAATTTCAAACGGAGTTAGTTAAGCTTTGATTTCTTATTCTATATTGCAAAGACAATAGCAACAAAATTCACAATTCCTCGAGGTGACTTATGGTTGATGCAACCTTTCTTGCATAACTCATCCAAACTAAAACCCTGCTTAACATGGTTTTATGAACCAAAAAAGGTTAATAACTGTTGTCTTAGCGGCTTTAATAGAGTCAAGTTCCAGTACTAACTGAAATGCTATATTTGAGATGGCGCCTTCATACAAACTCGTGTTGAAACCTGTTTCCTATTTAAAACCCATCAGCAAACCAGCCAAAGCCAAATATATAAGGTCACTAGTAGTATAAAAAAATATAATCAAAAAATTTAAACATGGGCAAAAATCACGACAAATTAGAACTTTGGCAACAATAGCTGCACAACTACTCCACTAAAGTGCCATGAACATATGGGCCAAGCATTCACTTTATAATAACATGAAATTAAATTAAAAGGAGCAAATCGTTCATTCTCTAGAATCAGAAACTCAAAATTTAAACCACTTTTCTAAGCTCAACGGTAGCTACTTAAAGGGTCAGCTGTTTTCCCAGTTCTAGCATCAGTCCAAGCTTTTGCAATTGTTTTCTTCATCTCCTCATCCCCTTCCTCATACATATTCTGCAATACACATTACATGCATAGTGAACGTCAATCTGAATTCTGAGGTTACAATATGCATAACAATATGCATGTTATCACTAAAGCAAGGTAGCTTCGGCCAACTAAAGATAAAAACAGAATCTAACCTTCATCAGGTCCATGATTCCTGCCATTGGGTCTTTCTCTTTCCCTAAACTTGGCTTCAGCTGTAACAACAATCCAAAAATTATTAATTTAACAAACTTGTTTGACTAATAGGGAAAGAAAAATCTCATCATTCGCATATCATTTTGGCTACCTTGTCTTCTTTGAAGTGCAAATCCAACCAGTTTCCTTTGGAAGCCTTGATCAATGTGATGACTACCCTTTTGGGCTTGACCAAAATCTTACACTTCTCTGGTTCAATCTCCTTGTTTAATTTTGGTATTGCACATCGGTAATTCTTCCCTTGAACATCATGGAACTTAACATCAAAGGATAATGGCTTAAACTCAGACTCAATCTTACTCTCATCAACTCCCTCCAAAGACACATATATCTGCCATATCAGCATACAAGAGAAACATGCTCAAAATTTTAATATATTTAAACAAAAAAACCTTGACCTTGTAAAAATACCATTGTCATTTCTATAGCACTTTGGCACAATGTCACAAATTTTCAAGAACTAAAGTAAAAATTGGTATTTTACCTTAACCTTGTCACCATCCTGATCCCAACTGAATGATGCAAGTGTGGAATAATGCAGTGTAGGTGCCGTTGGCACCCTTGTTCCAGTTGAAATCGGCGCTGGAATCTGTGGCGCCGCTGCAGAAGATGCCTCCGATGATAACTGCGAATTTCAGCCAGAATAATCACGACTAAGCATTGATGCAACGCAATTTCCAAATATATAAATCCTCAAAATTATTATCCGTTGGTCATTCAATTTAAAAATTGATTGAACAATATTTAAATTTTCTGTCAGAATACACCATTTGGATACTTAATCATAAAATGGAATACCGAATAGAACATAATAGAATGTTATATGCTACAGGGTGGAATGGAATCGATCATCGATCCATATTTGATTCCTTCATATTTTACATTTAATCAATTCTCTCCATTCATTTCCGCAATACACACTAAAGATGCATTCATTTCCATCACTCCAAATCAAAGACGAGAATGAAGGATTAACACATAAGAAAGGAAAAACAAGAAAACTATGAAAGCGAGATAGGAGTGAGATTCTAACCTTTTCGACGTTGCGAATCTCAGAGGAGAGAAGAGAGAGGGATCGAGGTCGTTTTGCTATGGCTTGCAAATGACGAAGCTCTTCCAAATCCAAAGCAAACTCGTCCGCCATTTTTGTTTTCACTGAAGAACAGAGAGTTAGATAAGATTAGCACCCTAACTAGTATTATATATGACGGTCCGTGTGGAAAATGCTAGAAGCTATGCACTGTTGGGTTCTCCCTTTGTTGCTTTATGCCTTTATCACAGAAGAAGATTCTAGGCTTCTTCCTTTTTTATTATTTGGGCCTTGTCTCGTGATGTACTGGGCTTTGATATTGCATTTTGAATTTTTGTAGGAAAATTAGGGTACTAGATTTAAATCCCACATGGCAATGGCATGCTTTAAACTTTATGTATAGTGCGACACATTTATATTTTATGTAATTAAAAATTTAATTTTTATATATTTTATTTTATATAATTAAAATGTCTTTTTTGTGTTGTTGTATTTTATATTATAATTTCTTGTTTTTATTGTAAGGTTCAATTTAAAGTGAAAGTGATAGTTTCAACTCGCAATTAATAGTTTGATGGTGATTAATAATGATTATATGATTTTTTTTTGTTAAAATTAGAAAATATAACGGCAAAATAGAAAAATATAAATTACATCATATTTTGACTTTATATATTAATATAAATATAATGGTATTTGATGGCAAAATTATTAATACTTATAACTTTTTATATACAAATGTGTTTTTTTTAAACACTTGAGTAAAATTAAGAATGAATATTTTAGCTTCCAATTTAAACTCCCAAATCAATTACCATAAATAACTCAAAACAATTGTGCTAGGGAAAAACAAGATGATGTTGTGTAGAGCTTTTCAATGTTTAAAAGTATATTCCCCTCTAATAAGTTATGATATACAATTTACTAAAATGAAGTTATATCTTTCAGGAGAAACAACATATAGTATTATATTGATGATGTTGGTGATTTTGGAATTCATTAATTATATTTGAGATAGTGTACCTAAACATGTTTTAAGTCTTAGTAAAATAGGATTGATTTTGATAATTAATTTTTTTTCAAGCTGCAAGCAAAACTCTCATTATCAAATATTTAAGGTAATTGACTCAAGAACTTGATACTGTACTTAAATTATAATAACATTCAACTACATGATCTGCCTTTGACTTTAATTGATATAGCTTATCACTTATAAATTACATGTTCTCGTAAAATATCTCCTATAAAACTAAACAAAATAATATATATATCATACTTGTACTATTTGGATAAGATAAATTATCTCATGGAAATATATTTTATTCTACACCCATCAACTAAGTTTACCAAATACATTGTTTAAACAACTATTTTTTCTTTCAACTAAATTATAAATAACTATACAAGTATGAAATATTAATATAATATTTTTTACAAGGTTATTATATTATCTAAAATTTATATATTATTCTTATTTAGCAATTGACAAAAATTAAAACATGAACTATAAATAATACATACATATATAAAAATCTTACATTTTTAAAGTATTTTATTCAAATATACATATAAAACTTATATTTTTTAAGTATTCTATCGAAATATATATATAAAACTCATATAATTCCCAAATATTTTCTCCAAGTAGTGGTAGTTGTTGGAACCAATACATATTTTTGGAAAATAAATGTTTAAGAGTTAAAACAATTAAACATGGTTATGACTTTTTCTTAAAAACAATATAAAAATGACGAAATTAATGGATCTGAAAAAGTGAAGCAAACCCGTGTCTTTGGCCAGAGTCTCGGACTGCGTTTTCATTTGTGAAACCTATCACAAAACCACTCTGCCACCTACCATTCCTCTTCTTCACCGTTCCTCTTACTATTGCTGCGGTAACACACTCTTCTTCTTCTTATTCTTATTATTATTATTACATGAATTCGTTTGATTGAATCTGTGATCCATAAATTCGTTTATGAGTTACCTATTGATGGGAACGACTGCGTTTTGTTTCGGATTGATTCATACTCATTATTTTCATAAATCAATCTTTTGAATCCCCAAATTATGCGAATTCCTTAGCTAACCTAAATGGAAATGGAAATTGAATTTTTGTGAGGACGGATTATTTTAGATTTGATTACTGACATGATAGAAGCATTGAAAGTTGATTATCTTGATTGATTTTAATACTTGGTTCAGTTATGAATATTTTATAAGGAATGTAGTTAACCATTGAATTTGATTGGTCACTAGTCAGTGCAGTTGGAAATGGCAGACAACACACAAGGTTCATCCTTCTTGGAAGGATACAAACAGTTTTGGTCACAAAGGTTCTCCTTTTTGAGCAACTATTCACAGTTCGTCAAGCGTGATCAACCCATCCGTTCCTGGTCTAGCTCTGATGTTGAGGAGTTCATTGCCTCTGATCCTGTTCATGGACCCGCCGTAATATTTCTTTACTTTGTCATCTATATTTATGTCCTTTGATGTAGTTTTGGTGTTTTGAGCTATGAAGTATGAAGCACTGACACATATATGAACACGGGGGCACTCTGAGTTCTAAAAATTGTAGCGTCCATGCATGATATATAATTTTAAAATAAAAATATGTTCATAATATCATAGTCATGGTGGAGCCCAAAGCAGTAATTTTCAATTGGATGCTATGGGGCATGTGTTATCATGTATCATATGAGCGTTGTTTCCAGACACATGAAACAAAATTATGTCCATGCTTTAAGGTTTTTGAGTGTTTTTCTGTATTGTTGTTATTTTCCCATTGTCCTCATAATTGCTGCTATTGTTCATGATTTATTGATTTTGCCTTTCAGAAAAGTTAATATTGTCTCTCGTGATGTTGAATGTTTACATCATATCCCAAACTTCTACATAGCCTATCTTACCGAAAGATTTATGTTTTGGTGTGGGATGCTTGTTTGGGTATTCTTTGCTAATTTTTTATTTTCAGGATTGTTGTTTACTTGCTTTGCATATGCCTTGCATTGTTAGGAAGGGGTATAGACTTATTACTACTCTTCTTTTTATTGCTAAATAATATATGTCAATTTTCTGCATCTTACTATGTAAAAGCTCTTTAATTTTTATTACAGATAGAATAAAAATCTATAATGTAGTTGAACACAATAACACTACTACGTGTCAAAGAAATACCGAGACTTTTGAAGACCCAAAAGCATTAAGTAGTTGCCTCCATTTTGTTTAGCTTATTTACACTAAGATCGCAAACACGTCAAGAGACAGAAAACATTGTTTCTTTTTCCACATAGTTGATGTGGCGTTCAAGATACTTGTGGTAGATTTACTCATCCATTTTGAAATTCCTTTGAAAACTCTCCCTCCTCCCTGGTGCTCTCATCTAATATGAGGTGTTATTGTACCAGTAACTGAAACGAGCAACCATAGATTTGTGTATTATGCATTCTCAGTCACGTTATGTGCTGTTCGCCGTGCTGCATATCTCTTCAGTTGGCTTTGCATCTCTCATTCCTTACTTCTCTAATCATCAGTATCTTTTGCATGACTTATTGAGCAGTTAAAGTCACCGAGACTACACAAACAATATTTGATGAATAATTATTTCAAATCACTCACAATTAATGATAGAGGTGCTTTAGTTGTGTCGGGCATAGATAGATTTAATACTTACCTCTGCATGCAGTATTATTAATGAATTCTAAAATTGACTTTGAAGTTATTAGGATGCTTCATTTATAATCTACTCAATCCCGAGTTCGACATTAACTATGTATGTTTCAAGGGTTTGTCTTTTTGTAGTTTCGTCCATCAATCTAACATACTCCGGGCATCACTATGGTGGTCATCTCTTTCAGTCCTCACCTGTGAGTTTGTTATGGATAGAATCATTTTCATGGTTTTTCTTTGGTGTTAAGCACATGGTCTATGTGAGGGTGTTTGCATTAATGCCAAGAGACTGGCCAGCTCTCATATGTTGGCTAGTGTTTAGAACTTTCCTTTCTTTGTTTTTTGTTATTGTCTTTGTCAAGGATTTCTTACCCCCTGCCTTCTGTGCTTCTATCTCTTTCTTTCTTTCTCTGATAAAGTTACTTCTTTTATATAAGGCAAGTTCTCTTTTCATCAGTTATCGGTTTCTTATTATGCATCACTGCAATTCTCGCTTTACATTATCACATTTGTGATTATCAATCTATGTGGTGTTGTGAATTTTTTATTATCCAAACTGACGAGAGAACTGAAAATGTTTTAACACCAATGATGATTGGTGAGACCCCCTTGAAACATCCCGTGACTCTTCCCAGAAGGTAAAAAGGAATATTTATAAAACTTAATAATGGTTCACCTAACTTTTAGAAAATGACAGCAGATCCAAGTTTCTAATTCCCTTTATTTTTCTCTGTTTCAAATACATTTTTTGAGATTTTTTTAAAATAAACAGTTCACTTGCTGGAACACATAGTTGATCTGGTGTGTTTTCACTTCAAATTAACCGTGATCTATCCTTTCTCCCTTTCCAGCTGAGAACTGCTAGGGAAGCAGTGCAATTTGGCCTAGCAGGAAGTGCTTTGGGTGCAGTATATACTGCAGGTTTTGCCTGGAAATATTCAAAGAGCTTACATGGTAACTTGCTGCTCTTCATATCATTGAAACCCTTTTCTGAAACACTTCACTCTTGGAAATATTCTGTGATATTTTCTATTTTTGATAAATTTTAGATAGGTTTTTGTCATGCAAGTAGTATGAAAATATTTTATCTACATTATTAATCTTCCACGGTTTCTCCTACTATATTGAACAGGTGCAGCACTGTCTCTTGTTGCTGGAGGTGTATTTGGGTGGACATTTGGACATGAAGTCGCAAATCATGCACTTCAACTTTACAGGGTAGACACTTTGGCTGCCGAGGTTAAGTTTCTGGAGTGGTGGAAAACTAAGAACGAAGGATATTGAAACTGTTGGCTTCTGTGAGTCAAATGCTACTACTCTTATCATTTCTGAAAAATTAAGACAAATTTTCACTGTTGCCAGTGTTTCGTTTTCATTGAATAAGTACTTTGTTGTGAGCTGTGTCATAGTTTAAAATTTTCAAACTAGTTTGATACATCCCAGAAAAATTGTGCCATTTTCCCCACCTGTATTGTGCTCTATTTCATTAGTCTGGTTTCTTAATGATTGGGATAGTGGGAACAAGATGAGTAGATTTTTATATCGATATCATCATATGAGAGAGAAATGAGGAGACAAATTGTTGTGAGCGGTTGGTGTTGAATCTGTAAAAAAAAAACTAATAGATGCAGGCAAAATAATAATTTTAATTCAGTAAAACCCCCTCTTTTTTATTCCCTAATAGGGAAGACTCTGAATTGGTGTGTCCGATATGATTTAAGTCTTTTCTTTATTTCTCTTCCACTTATTGGAGATGAATATCTCATATTTCTCTCCCATTTTGTTTCTTGGATGAATCTGTTGTACCAAACACAGTGAAAAGGAAAAAGGATGATTTTGAGATTACATTGATCTTTTTTCTAAAACACACGCTAGTATAAAATTTGAAACTAGAGGGGCGTTGGTTGTGATTAATCAAATCGATGGAATATCCTTTTAGTCTCATCACTAACTTTTATCTTCATCATCACTATCACGCACTCATACACAGACAAAAACTAGTGTGGAGTCATAAGCCAATTATGCAATTTAAAATTACTTTGTGAAAGCTTAAACAAATGGCTTAACTTTATGTAGATTTATTCATGCTTCTTTTAATTACCTGCTATAATAGGTTGATCAACTAAAATGAATGGTAAGCTAAATAGTTTTCAAGTTACAGTTAAGATGTTGAAAACAAGTTTGCATTTTAAGATAAGAAAAGGAAAAATCATGCAGCTATAGAGTAACGAATCAAAGATTGAAGGACCATGACAATTTTTTCACCACTGCACCCTGAAATTCAGCAGGGCCATGTTGAAGTTCGTGCAGGGTGGTAGATTTTCATCTAATCCATGACTTCAGTTCAATAGAGACAAAAAACAAGTCAACATATTATTTATATTAATATATAGGAAAACCACTTATGATGGCCACAACGTTATTGAACTAGAAATAGATATGTTGACAACTTAGTTTATGAAATGTAAAACTCTATTAAAGAGCAAGGAACACATGTTTTCAATTCTGATCTATTAGAGCCATTTATAATGGTTGAGGCAATCTTCTTTATTAGCTAGTTTTTGTAGTTAGGTAGGTTCAACCACACAATTAACAAGATGTGGTTATTTGGACAACCTAATCTGTTAACAATTTGCGACAAGTCATAAAATATAAGAGAATAAATTTCATATAACATATATGCTGAAATTGTTGTTGATGAAACTTTATCCTGATTAAAATGGTGAAAATGCCAACATGCTGCCACGTCATTTCTCTCCACAAAGCAGTTTCAGATCATAAAAGGTAAAGTTCCACGAGAAGATGATGACACAAGTCCTTGGTGGGATTCATTTGCAAGTTGGTCTTGTATTTTGCTACCCCAAAAGAGAAAAAATATATATTTTTTTGTAGGGATGGGTCAGCTTAAGAGTTTGAGGGGTTCACGTGCATCACCACGATCTCTAATGTCAAAGAGCTAGGCCAATGGCCAATCCCCCTAAGGTCACGATAAGGTTAAGGTTTGGTTGTCCCCTTTAAAAGATAAGAAAAAAATATAGAGTAAAAAGAGAAGCTAAAATTTTGATAAAGGCTCTTTCAAAAAGGGTTGGCGATGACCCTATGCTGACGGTTATTTGGCCAGAGAATAAAGCAACAATGTCCTATGGCCCTCTTAAGGATAATAAAAGAAGCAAACAAAGCCTTAACTTTGTAACACTTTATTATTAAAATTTCGTTATATTATATTTTTACTGAACTTCATACTATAAAATATAACAAGATGGGAAAATGAGCAAAAGTGAAAGAATAGCAATCACAGGAAATACTTTTATTTATATAAATATACAAATAACAATAGTGATGGATTCCACGTCCCATAATATAGGGCTTTTCCAAGTGTCTAATAAGGCGAGGCATAACATAGACAATAGTCTTAATACTTTTTCCACAAGCAGCAACTTCTTTTTCTCTTCTTCTCCTTCTTCTTTGGACCAATGACACTAATGTTAAAAATAAGTAATATACAAATTAAATGTCCTATATAGACAACTAATTAAATGAAACTAGGATATATTCTTCTGCAACAATATCTTGCTATAAAAGAATGAGGTTGGTTTGTGGCCCCTTATCTACCTAAAATAACCTCTATCTCACGTCATTGCCACATGGTTGGTGCTGGAATGTGACTAGTAGTGAGGGCTAAGTGGAATGTGCCTTGTCACTTTGCCGTACTCAGATTTTGTTGTCCCATTGTTTATAAAAGTGTGTGGTATTCAACAATAGAGTACCATGAGATTCTTTAAAGGGACTTTGTTTTGCAACTTGAAGAAATGAAAATCCTAGCTGTTTTGTATTTAATATATATACATGTGAATCACTCCATTGGGTTATAATATTCTTCTCATAATGAGCCACAAAGTGTTGAAGTCAGCACATATAGAAAAATCCAGTAGAACAAGGTTTGGTATCCCTTTGGTGCTGCCTGTTTCAAAGTAAATTTTGGTTTAGAAAAAGACAGAAAAAATGATAAAACAAGATAAATAATTTTGCATTGACCAAAATGATATTTCATTAGAGTACACAACCATCAGAATCTGAAAATATGCTTTTGTTGTATTTTAAAAATCAAATCCTAATTAGTTGTACTAACTACTTATGTAAACATTGCAAGATAGTATACTTGAAAATATGCTACATTGATATACTATACTATAGTACTAGTCTACACATTTTATATTTCTGTTATACAAGTTATGCTATAGTTGGAAGAAAAAAAAACACTATTGTTTTACCTTTGTGTTAGTGGCTGAGGAGGTAAGAGACATTGTAGTGGATGAAGCTGATATGGTTGCAAAAGCAGAAAGTCCTACATTGTAAGTCATACTTTCATCAGGTTCAAATAGACCATAGTTCCTTTCTGAAGTTGGACCAGGTTTCATATCTTCATTAAACAATGCAAACAAATAAGCTTCCAACCTCATTCTAGGCCTAAGAGGTGTACCTTCATTTGCAATTTGCCTTCTCAACAAATTCTTATTATAAGTAGCAGCATTCTGCATTGTAGCACCAGCCTCATCAGAATCTCCTTTTGATGGCCAACCAGTCTCAGAGACCTTAACCTCAATCCCATTAAAACCCATGTTAGCAATGGCAAATATAACTGCATCTACCTGAGCATAAAGCATGTTATCATAGTGTAAGTTGGTGTTTGGGTCAACCATTCCCACACTAGGATTAAATAATACATAGTCTAATGAAATCTCATTAGGGGCATCCTTGTAAGCAAAATAAGGGTAAGCATTGATCCAAAAAGGTGCCTTAGTGCTTGACAAGAAGTCCAAAAACTGGTGCATGATGTCAGATATCTCACTCTTGAAGCTACCAGCTGAAGGAGGGTAAGATTGTTCAAGCACTGATAAAGAACAAGGTGTTGAAACTTGAATGTTTGAGCCTATTCCTAACTGAGCTAGAGCATTGTGAATGTTCACCAATGCTGGCACAAGAGATTGAATGAGAGATATATCACCATCACTGAAAATCTCATTCCCTACTTGAATCCCAGTGATCTTTGTGTCTGGAAGGTATGGTTTTATATGATCACTTACCCATTGAAGTGCTTGCTGAGGATCATTTAACTGGCTTAGTATTCCATTTTCAATTGTTACAATGACCTCAATATTTGAATTAGCAAAAGCATTCAAAATCTGTGGGTTGGTGTCATAAATTCTTGTTTTTGTGATCTTAAAGTAGCTGAAGAGTTCAAGGACTTTTTCTGGTGCTGGTAAATTGTTAGCTACTTGTCCATAGTTGATTCCAAAAGATGCTACACGTTCAAAAAATCCAATACCTGTAATTTCAGAATAAGTGAAAGCATTTAGTACTCCTCAAAATGATTCAATGGTATCAAGTTAGTGGAACTAAAAGTTACACTATGAAAGTGTAACAACAACAACAAAAACATGCATAGAGGGCAGAGAAAAAAACAGAACAAACATGGTACCTAAAGAGAGAGAAAATGTCAGAAAAATATAGCTGAGTCTCATTCTTCTGATTAATGTTGTCATAGTGATATCACTGAGATTGTTGAGTTCCAAAATGACAAGTTAGAATTCCTTTCTTTTCTTGTTTGAAATATTTTGAAGGTAATGAAACGTGAGAGGTTTTATGTTTGGTTTATTGGAGTTATTGCTTTGGCTTGCCTTAGTAGTAAGGGTTTCTATAAATGTTTTGGCCTCTCCTTCTATTTATAGTCTTTTGATAAGGGTGTTTCTTTCCAACTTCCATTTTGGTTTTGACATAAATACCCTTAACAAGGTCACTTTCTTCGAACAAAGGCAACATCAAATCCTACTCGTTTAAACATATTAGAGGCACATGCCATTGCAGCATCCCAAAATTTAAGGCAAGGTCAAATTTAATAGAATCTTATGATGAGAGATTCCACATTACTCTAATTTTATAAGTATACCAGGATAGATAAAATTGTTCACCATTTACCTATTGTTGTGTAGAGAAAATAACAAAATTCAAAATGGTGTGGAGCAATGAGTCACGAGTTTAATAGTGGATTAATGGTTAGATAGATTAACACAATTTATATTAAAAAATTTTAAAAAATCATAATGTTATATAATGTTATTTAATAACTTTATACTCCAAATTAAAAAATATTATAATACATAATTAAACAATCAATAAAGAAGATTTCACTATTATAAAATATCACACATAAGTTAAAAACAACATCCATGGTGCTTTATTGCAACAAAAACTCAGAATAAATTTAAAATTTAATTAAGCATTCAAGTATTTGATTATATTTTAATCAAAAAATGATATTGATTTGGTTGCCTTTTAAAAAATATTTTTGATTGATTTGACCAATCCAAACATTTAAATCACTAATTTTAGTTTTAAATTGACTAAATTAATCTAATATTGATGTAAAATTGATTAGATGATAAGTTCAAATCGATTCATTATTGTACAGGTAGGACTAAAGTGAGATTTATAAACTTATTAAAAGCTATCGAGTTACCACATAATAACACCATACACTTTTTTTTACAGAAGGATTGAGAAGTTGAGGGAATAGAACTATAAAAAAATATGAACTAAAATAATCAAATAGACAGATTAGAGGGACCAAAAGTTTATCTAAACCTTTAATTAGCACATTGATATATAGTGAATGGTTAGTATAATCTGATACATAAAAAATATTAATCGTTATCAAAATTAATGATTAATTTATCTTTAATCATATATATATTATTTGCTATTTATGAATTTTGGTTGGTGAATTGAATGGATGATATACTATACTGTTTATCACACAACATAGGTTGGGTATTAGGAGCCGCGTCGGTTTGTACCTTTATGTGGTAGAGCCTAGACTGGTAGGGCTGCTTAAGCCGAACCTTTTTGACTTGTCAATGTCTTCCATTATCCATTATCATAATTTTGGCCCATGTTGGACCACATACTCACACACACATACATATATATATATATATATATATATATATATATATATGTGTGCGCGCCAAATGCTTCTTCTTCTCTTTTTTTTTATTATTATTATACTATAAGAGATTCACTTATTTCAAGAGTAAGTTTTGTAATCTTACTATTCATCGTAGCCATCAATTCTATGAAGATTTAATTGTTTAGATTACTCACTAATTCAGATAATTGGATTTCCCTAGAATTGATGGCTAGGATGAGAAGTAAGTTTAAAAAACTTACCGTTGAAGTAAGTGAATCTCTCTTTTACTTTTATACTACGGGAAAACACAAAATAATCATGATACATGTGTAATTAGTGATTATCTATTTTGTCCTTATTATATTCTTATTTCTAAAAAAACCTATATAACATTATCTTCTTATTTTACCCTTATTATTTTATTATTTTGAAAGTCTATTTGGAAAAATTGAATATTATACCAATTGAATAAATTCAACTGCGCATTACAAATATTTAACACACAAAATATTATGTTTATCATTTATAATATATAAACTACATGTTACAAACGATGGAAAAATGGTTTGACAAACATAACAATAACAATAACTATTAACTTATTATTGTTGTTGTTTACTATCAGGCTATGGGACTTCAAACTCACATTCTTTATAATTTATCTGTGTAATAAACTAATAAATTAAATTATGATTAAAAGGTTGACGATCTCCAAATATAAAAAAAAATGGGTAAAAATAGAGACTCTCCAATCAGTATCATTTCTGCTTCCTTCTTGCTATTCATTGTCCATTCTTTTCATTTTGTTAGTTAACAATATTTTAACCGAAATTATATTTATTTTATTACATGATTCAGATATTCTCCATTTAATTAAATGCATAGATATGAAGAACTCGATTTCATCAATTATAATTTCTCCCTTTAAATAATTGACTCTAGTACTTTTATGAAGATGCCAAAAATTAAGTTATTTGATCTTTTAAGTTTTTAACTTTTTTTTGGTATTATTTTACATCTTTTGATATTTTGAAAACTAATATATTTTATATTTTAATTTCAACTATACTCTTATATATTACCCACTTTTTTTACCTGACATTTTTTCAATTTATTTTAATTTTTTTCCAATATGTTTTAACTGAGATAACTGTAGTGAAATTATACCAAATTTTACATTGTGTAATAATCTCTTCAAAAAAATATGCTATAACCTTACATATCAAAAGATATATATAAGAATAATAAAATGTGTATTTATAGAGCATACTTCCCATTAATTTTATTATATATAATATATGTTGTATCCATTTATTAGTAAGCTATAAAATATTTTATATATAATTGAGTTAAATCATCAACTTATAAATCAAATCATATTTAGCTCGATATTATGATTAAAATAATTTTCAGCAAAGTTCAAAATTATTTAATCCATAAACCAAATTCATTCAACTTCTTAATCAATAATATTTGTTTGTTATTCTTTTTCGTTTAGAATTCTCTTTATAATTTATTTCTCTTTTAGCGTCAAAGATGTCTGAGAAACATTGTTGTAGAACTTGTAAGACTACACTAACTTCTCCAGCACTATCATAAATAAATAAATAGAGGATACTTTCAACAATTGCAATTTTCAATGTTTGAAGTTTGTTTCTCTCCATCAAAATGCACCCCACTTATTTATGACACTAACTTTGTCCACATTTCATTGTTTTCCGGGCATGTAAAGGTGAGCTACTCAACTTTAAGACAGTTAGATCTTTGCATTATTATTATTATTATTATTATTATTATTATTATTATTATTAGAGAAAAAGTTCATCCAACAAATTATCTACAAATTATATTTAATTATTATTAACTCTTCAAATAAATTATATTCAAATGAGTTGTTGATAATACAATAATTCATATAAATTTTTATATTGATATTGTGTAGATATTATAAACTTATGGTTATTACATAGTGTTCATGTAATTGTAATTTGATATTACAAATGGGAGCAATTTAGGGAGAAAAGGATGTGGAAAAGAAAAGGAGTCATTAAGGTCAAGTAGAATAAAGTTACGAGAGTACTTTTTGAGAAGAAGACAAACAAAATGTCCTACATTAGTCTATTGCAGCTGGTTTCAAATTGTTGGAAGATAATTACTTACGTAATATAAAGAGTCGACGCACCAAAAGCAGTGTTTGGTGAAGGGATAAGGAATAGAATTAAGTAAACGTAAGTGTTCTTATCTCATATCTCATGCCTTTTTTTTTATATTAGGAAATGTATCTCATCACTTTATAGATAATATATTAATTTTTGTTATATTATAGATACATTTTTAATAAGTTTACTCACATGAATTAAATCATTTAATTTGTTATCATTTTAAGAATTTAACGACATATTACAATACTAAATTAACGCGTTGTTAGTATATTTCATACATTTGTTAATATTAATTTAATATTATGGTTTTTCTAAACTTTGCACTAGGTAGATAGGATAATGATCATTAATTGTCCCAGTGAGTAACCTTGTTTTAAAGGAAATAAAAATGTGAACCAATGCATTAATTATAATAAATTTTCCCATTAATTTATCTCTTTCCTAAAACAATTTAAATAGTTATTAAATATAGTTAATTTCTCTATTTTTTTCCTTTATTGTTAAGAATTTAATATTTATATATTAATAATGTAAATTTTTTTATCTTGTTAACACATCATACATTATTGATGTGTATTATTTTACATAAAAGTCTATGATTAGCACAAAAATGATAAATGATATAATAATAGTATAAAAAAATTTATATTATAAGTCTAAATATTAAACTCTATTTTTAATTCAACTTTTCATATATTTTAATAGTTTAACATGTTGTAATGGATAAAGTTTTTCACACCGTCGTTATACCATCATGTATTCATGTGTATTACATTTATTTAAACATCAATAATAATAACATATGAATAAGGTGAAGATAATGTAAAAATCTTAAATTTTTAGTCATATATCATAAACTCATATTCTTATATTTTTTTGTTAAATAGCCCTAATTATAAATATATTTTATCTTTATTAAAAGAGACTTTCAATCAAATTGCAAATATGAATACAAGTATTTGTTTTCCTGATTTTTAAAATATAAAGATAACAATCTTATTCAATAGTCCACTGTTTTAATACAACAACAAAAGAAATAGAGATATTCGAAACTTTTAATAGATGCAAGTGACGAAAAAATAATAAATTTCCATACACAAAAAATGTAAAGTGAATTACAAAAAGACATCTAAACCATTTAGATGATACTTATTAATGATTGTTTTATTAAATGAGAGTAAAATCGTAATCTTATAATATTTTAATAAAAATTAAGAAAAATAACAAGTTTGCTTGCATGTTCAATTTAATTGAAGATGATCTATAATAATGACCAAGGCGAGTAAAATATATTGAAAAATAAGAAACTAAAAAAATGATAAAAATACATTCAGATGCATAGTTGAATTAAAAATAAAAAGATTTTCTTAATTTCAGTCCCGGTGGCCAGGATAAAAGCATGCATATATTAAGAAAATAAATTGTACTCACACCCATAAGTTTTAGTAAAATTATACAAATCTTCAATCATTTTTTAAATCTACATAAATTACCCCTAATTATATACATTCATTATATCGACCAGTGACCACCATATAGGAGAAATATATGTAATTTCTTAAACAAAATTGTGACGAGTGTAATTAAGTCAAACAAAATATGATAAATTGTGAGGACAAATTTAAATAATATAAGAGTCAATATTTATTCATTATTTTTAGTTCGTTACAAATAGTGTCAATAATTCTAAAAAGATGTTAAATCACTCTTATAATTAAACTATATTTTAAGTAACTAAGATAATGAATAAACATTGATTTTTATATTATTTGGACTTATGCTCACAATATGCGATATTTTGTTTAACTTAATTATACTCGTCACCATTTTTTGTTTAAGAAAATACATTAATCTTACCTACATGAGTAATCAATGTAATGTATATATATAATTATGAGTGATTAGTGTAAGTTTAAAAAGATAACTAATTTGTATAATTTCACAACTTAGAATAAATAAGTATAATTTACTCTATTTAATATATTAAGAGACAATAGTAAACCTAAGTTTTTTTTACAAATTTTAATTGCTTAAGGACTAAGGTTAAAACAACCTTTAAAGAAAACTTTAAGGATAAAATGGGGAAGATAGAGTAAAGACAGAAATTAATTAGAGTTCATAGGATTATTTAAATTGTTACAGGAGAGTGAGAGAGAAATGTGACAATTGATTATAATTAAGGATTTAATATGATTGCATTGACAATGTACGTGATTTTTATATTATCATCAAATTAGTAATACAAATCAACAGTAAATAATATGTTGACAATATAAAAAACTTTATATTGATTATCGGTGCATACATTTATACTCAACTGTTTGGTATGAAAAAAGAATAATAAATATGAAGAAAAGAATAAGGAATAATATAATAAGAAAAAACAATAATAATTGGATTTAATATGTGTACACTAACAGTATATATGTTTTTACCCTATCTACAATTCATCCATATTAATTTATTAGTCATTATTGATTTTCAAACAAAAATAATATAAATTAATAGTAAATAATGTGCTGACAGTATAAAAAACTTTATTTGATTGATGTATAAATTTTAAATTGATAATAATATTGTTTAACAAAAAATCAACAGTTTCTTTGAACTGTTAACAGGACACACGCGTCTATGTTGCAGTATGAAGAAGCGTTAAAAAACTTTTCTTTAAATTAAAATCAAGTCGGCTATTAAAAGAAGAAAGAAAAAACATAATTATACTGTTCATGTTCGTGTTGTATCCTTTTGAGCCTAAACTATTTGATTTTATATTTCAAAGCAAAATGGGTCACAGAAAGAGTAACAGGGTCATAATAAAAAATGTATAAAATTTGTAAAACATAAGCCTCCTTTTTACTATGATTATCCTCAAACTCCCCACTACTTAATTAATTCCCCACTTTCATTGATTTGAATTTGATTCAAAATAAAAACTAAATACGTGTTCTAGTGATGTAAGATCTCAATATCAATGATTTAATTTTTGTGAGTAACACTTTTTGGGAAGAGTAAATACATATAAAAAAGAAATTAGTTATTTAGCCAAAAAAAATGAGAGATACACTTGTTAGTACAAAAAAGTAAATAAAAACTAAATCATTTTTACAAAGAAATTCCTAACACATGCTAAATAAGATCGAGTATATTCAATAAAATGCTGTGAAACTTGTCAATTGTATAATCTTGGTACCTCTGGTACGATGATACCCTTCGCTTAAAAAAAGATAGAATAGATTCATATTCAACCACATCGATGTTCTAGTTTGGCACATTACAAGATTCAAAGTACTTAAAGTGTAACTGTCTAGAATGTACTGCGATGCACGAAGAATAGGAGCATAATACCAGCCACTTGAATCTCTAAAGCAAGATGAATAATTATATTATATATGTATTTTTTTTAAAAGGACCAGGGACCCTAATTAAAATTCTAAGTCGCATGCAGAAATTTTGGACTAATAAAATTAATGGTATTGTTTATGAATGTTAACCTTGTTGAAAAACTGAGATGAAAAAACAAGGCAGAGTAAGAAGTACGTGTATCTGAGTTGGAAGATACATTGTTCTTGATGAAATGCCTCAATATTTGGACCAAATCAAGAGAAATAGTGGGATACATGCGTGTCATTGATTTGAAGAATCCATAAATGGTTGGCGGCATATTATAACTTTTCCAGATTCATCCACAGTTCTTAATATATGATGTCAAGGTCAGGGACTCGGGGAGTTTCACTACTAGTTTTATTTCCACTAGTCGATCATATCCATTAACAAACAAAAAATATATTATTTTTACACCTCATTTTAAGAATAAAAATATCATAACAAATATAAATAAGATATAATTGTCATTTAATTTTATTTTTTGCCTTGTTTTGTACCCAACTTTTCTCTCCATTATCGGAGAGAAGTCTGGTTAGTTCTAATTTTTTAATCGACAATTGTTAGTATGTTACTATTTTATTGTGGTTAAGACTCCATCCCCAACCTCCTTCACCCTAACTATCAAACCACATTATAACTTTCATTTTTATTAATGATGGGACTCCAATCTACAAACTCTTACACTTCATTCTTTAATACAATCCTCTTCACCATGGGAGCAATAAAAAAGGAAGTCAATGTAACCAAACTATAGTATAGTGATTTTATCTGCTCAGATTATCTTGTTTTGGACCAGACAGTATAAGGATATCAAAAAGCTATTTGTCCCTACAGTCGACCTTGCTTTTCATAATACGGTTTAATTTCTCGTGGATATGATTGATTTGTCAATGTTCACGGTTGTCAATTCCATGCAAATAAAAGGATAATAAAGTAAACCAACATATAGATAGTAAAACTTTAGATAAATAGTGAAACTTTATAAAAAAGAGGATATATACATGAGTGGAGGGAAGTTAAATTACATCAAATACATCATTATTAACCATTGTTTTGATATAGATTTAAATTAATGATAGTGGTGTTTAAACAAGCAAAATTAGTAATTTCTCTTACAACAAACTAAGCATTTGAATCACTCTTATTTTTTTATTTCCACGTGTGTAAAAAACGTATATAAGACTGAAAATCAATTTAAAAATGTCAACATAACATTAAAAATAAAGGTTGTCAATTCCATAACATTAAAGGTTGAAAATCAATAAAGGTTGAAAATCAATTAAAGTCAACATAACATTAATTGGGATTAAGGCTGACCCTTCGTTCGTTCAAGTGGCAGTCAACAGGTTGTTGTGTGGAGTTGGTTCTATCCCTTTCAAGTTCCTAGGAATTCCGGTTGGTGCTAATCCGAAAAGGCTGTCTACTTGGTCTCCAGTTATTGATACTTTTAAAAGAAAGCTCTCTCGTTGGCAACAAAAGCTTCTTTCCTTTGGAGGTCGAGTAACACTCTTAAAGTCGGTATTGTCTTCCTTACCGATCTATTATTTCTCCTTTTTTAAGGCCCCTGTTTCTATCATTCACGAGTTAGAAAGAATCCAGAGAAGATTTCTTTGGGGTAGAGGTGAGGTAAATAAAGGTATCCACTGGGTGAGATGGAAAGAGGTGTGCAGGTCAAAAGAGGAAGGGGGTTTGGGGTAAAAAATTTAGGCCTGTTCAATTTGGCTCTTTTAGGTAAATGGAGGTGGCGTATGCTCTCTTCGAGTGAGTCTTTGTGGGTGAAAGTGTTGAGGTCTATATACGGAGTCGAGGCGGTGGTTAGGGGTGGGCTTGTTGATGTTGAGTGCTTCAAGAAGGGGTCGTCGTGGTGGAGAGATTTAGGGTGTGTGTGTAATAGAGATAATGGTTTTAACAAGGGTTGGTTTAATGAGGGTGTTCGGAGGAGAGTTGGGTCTGGGCAGTCTACTTTATTTTGGAGGGATATTTGGGTTGGGGGAGAGTGCCTTAAGAATTGTTTTGAAAGATTGTTTCAGGTTACTTTGAATAAAGATGCTTGCATTAGCTCTATGGATGAATGGAGGAATGGGGTTTGGTGTTGGCTTCTGAATTGGCGAAGGTCTTTATTTCTATGGGAGCAAGATGAGGTAAATGATCTTCTTAATAAAGTGGAGGAGGTGAGACTCGTCCAAGGCAATGAGGATGGGTGGCTTTGGGTCCACGATAAGAATGGTACCTACTCGGTTCGTAATGCGTACAAGGTACTTCAAAATGAGGTCAGGAATGATAATTATCTGCATTATAAGAGATTATGGGCTTCCAAGGTCCCATCCAAGTTGAAATGCTTTGCGTGGAGACTTTTCGTGGGAGGTGTGCCTACTCGGATGAATTTGGCTAGACGCGGCATTATAGGATCTCTTCCCTCGACTCTTTGTGCCTTTTGTGGTGAGTTAGAAGAATCTTCTGATCATTTGTTCTTCACGTGCTCGTTGTCTTACAGTGTATGGCAGAAACTTTACTCCTTGTTCGGCATCTATTCTATTCTGCCTAGTAGTACCGGAAGCAATTTTCTATCTCATTGGCACTTGTTCGGGGAGGCAAAAAATTTTCATCAACAATGGATGACCATTTGGTTTGTCACTATTTGGTCCTTGTGGTTAGTTAGAAACAAAATTATCTTTGAGGAGTCTTCTTTTAATCTTGATGAGGTAATGTTCATTATTAACCTTCATTCATGGAATCTTCTTAGTGCTCGATTCGAAGGGTTTTCTTTCTCCTTTTTGGAATGGGTTTGGAATCCATCTAGTTGCATTTCTT
>NC_032014.1:7732707-7792328 GCF_001865875.1 Lupinus angustifolius | reverse complement strand
ATTTCTATCTTTTCTCCTGTGTATTTTTTCGTCCAGATCTCTTTTTTCCAATGACTGACTGCCTTTTTCCATTCTGAAACTGCTACTTCTATCTCCAACTTCCATACTCTCGCCCAAGCTAGATATTCTCGCTTGGGCGAGGATCCAAGAGATTCCCAGGCTTGAGCTCCTCGCTTGAGCGAGGGATTCTCGCTTGAGCGACGAGCAACAGAGGCAATTGATGAATTACCGCCAACTACCTCGCTTGAGCTAGGACTCCTCGCTTGAGCGAAGATCCGTCGCTTGAGCGAGAAGCATCAGGTATTTTGTTGCTTTTTCTCTTAGTTGTCGCTGGAGCGACTCTTTTCTCGCTTAAGCGAGATATGCACTCTTCAGAATCTTCATCTTTCTTCTTTTCTTCTCCTCTTTTCTTTATTTATTAACCTGAAACAACAAAACGCAATAAATTCCTAGATAAAGCACAATTAACTAAGTTATCAGGAATTGTATACAATTATAACATAAATGCATACTAAGTGCCCCACAAATCATGTACAAATTTACTAATTTTTGGCACTTAACAATATATGATAGGTTATTTTGGAAGATGATAGTTGGTTAGCAAAAGTGAAGAATTAGCAAGTTAGGTTCATGTTAGTTACTTGCTTTACAAGCTTTCTTTTCATTCTTTTCGCTTGTATAAATAATCCATATTGGCTCACTTCGTATTCAATCAATTCAATTTTCAATTTATTCATTCAATAAATGAAATTCATATCTTGTTTTCGCTCTTGATTCTTAATATGGTATCAGAACATAATTATTATTTTTTCGCTTCCGCATCATTTTTTCTTTGCAAGATTCAACAAAGAATCATCTTTTGAGGTTCTTAAGGTAAATAAGTTTGATGTTGCGAGTCCTCTTCTTCATCAGCATCAACACAATGCATCATCTTCTTATGTGGTGGCTGAGAAATCCAAGATGGACTTGATTATTGTCATTTTCTCAGATGTCATCATCAACAAGAAGAGCTTAGAAACATACAAGACCTACATCTTCAATGTTGCAGTTCTTGTGATACAACAATTAAGCATTGAAGATCATCCGAAAACAATTTGCCTACAATTATCTTAGTGAGACCTTTTGTGGGCACTATATGCTTCACTGGAACTTCATGACAGGCAAAATCCCTTTATCATTTATCCCTCAATTATCTCCTTTATTTAATACTCTATTTTCTTTACCTCTCTCATTAAACACACAACATCAAAGTGTGTATATTTCTTCATTGAAGCACCATATTAGGATCAATATTAAGATCCATTTTCTTTCTCTTTCATCCGTTATGGTTGGTTTGGTTGGTTTGGTTGGTTAAGCTTCTTTCAAAATAGATGGTTAAGCTTTGGATGAAGTTGCTTCTGCCTATGGTGGTTAAGCGTCAGTGATGCTTCACATTCAAATTTCAAGAGTGGGGATGAAGATTCACTCACCAGCAATAAGAGGTATTAGAGTATACCATTGTGTTCAATACAATTATTTCATTGGAATGTTTAATACATTCTAGCTTGCGAGGAAATGTTAAAATACTTGAGGTTTTGTTAGTTGGGTAGTTAATTTAGTTATGATAGTTAGTGTTTTCTTCCCTTTATATAGATGATTCAATGTATCTTTGTATAATTTAATCAACTCAATATACAATTCATTCTTTCATACTTCTTGATTAATCAAGAAGAATTCTTTAATGGCTTTACCATTTCTAACATGGTATCAGAGCGTAATTATTCAATCGCTTTCACTTATGCTTTTATTGTTCCAAGATTCAAGAAAGAATCATCATCATGCATCAATCGTCAAAGTGAGGAATCTTGCACTATGGCTAAGGATGGTGATGATCATAGCGTAAATCAAAGGGGTGTAGGTGGACTACCTTATTGAAGTGGTGCAACTTCATTTTCATCCTCTTTAATTATTGTTGTTGACTCCTCAAAACCATCAAAAAGACCATCAAGAATACCCATTATTCTCTCAAACTGCACCACTAATGCTCCGTTCTTCTTCTTTGAAATACACAGATTCATCACTAATCTTCACCCCAGACCTGGTTGCTTATGTTCAAGGAGGTCTTTTACAAGGAAATGCTTCTGATTATGGCTCCATCATTCCAAGGTTCAACATTTGTCATTATTCATCATCAATTTATCATATACAAGATTAAATCATTTTCTTATTCTTCGTCATTTACCCATCTTTCTTATTCATTATTGAAACATCTCATTAGGATCAAGATTCTGATCCGTTCTCTCTCTTTCATTATCAATGGTTGGTTCACTTCTGTCCATGATGGTTAAGCTCAGATATAACTTCTGTCATGGATGGTTAAACATTGAATGAGTAGCTTCTGTCCATAGTGGTTAAGCAAAGATATAGCTTATGCTATGAATGATTAAGCGTTTGATGATATAACTTATGACATGGATGGTTGAGCGTTATTATTACTTCAAATCAATTCCAAGCTGGAGAGTAAAAAATTTCACTCACCAGCTTGAGGGGGAATATTAAAGATATATGATAGATTATTTCAGAAGATGATAGTTGGTTAGAAAGTAAAGAATTAGCAAGTTAGGTTTATGTTAGTTACTTGCTTTACAAGCTTTCTTTTCATTATTTTCTCTTGTATAAATAAGCCATATTGACTCACTTCTTATTCAATCAATTCAATTTTCAATTAATTCATTCAATGAATGAAATTCATATCCTGTTTCCGCTCTTGATTCTTAACAATGCTATCAAGAGTATCCATCACATTTTCAATAAAGAATTAATATCTTTTGGGGTTCGTGACTGCCTTTCCTAATAAGTGTCACTCTCATGAATTGAACATTTGACATTTTGGGCATTCTAAAAATCTAGAATAACGTTACACCAATAGCATACATCATTTATTAAAGTAGGGTTTCTATTTTTTGAATCTTTTCAACAATATATTATTTTTTAAATTTATTTATAAATATAGCAAAATCTTCACCCTGATTCGGATGAACATGAAGGGACCACAACATAAATCTTTTGTTGGATAGTCAATCTTGTATCTTTTCCCTTTTATTTATCCAATAGGATATGAATATTAAAAATGTTGCATGAGCGAGCGAAATTTCATAAAGAGGATTAAAAAGCTTTTATTAAAGGAAGCATCGTCGAGAGTACGAGTGGTGTGTGTGTAACTGTGCATGCCATGCACTAAAAAGGAAACTCAACATCACATGTCTATGTTTGCCCAAAGACATTCTTCTTTTTAAGTATCTTAAAATCACAATCAATTGGTTATGAAATCTGTGGAATCTTTAAAACCAAATTTTGGGTACAAGCTATGTCGGAGCCCTTAATTGGCAAGCTAATACCAATGTAAATGGAGTTAAAGAATGACTAAAACAAGGGCTTTCATAATATCATAGGTCAATTATTATAATTTATAAGCATGGTAATCTTTAATGAATGATAAGCTATGATAATTTATAAAAAAAAAGATAAGCTATAGTATTCAGTCAACTTCCTTTGCACAAAACTTAAGTTTGATGTGAAAATGAGTGCACACATATATGGTCTTAATGCGGCAGTGTTGTAAAATTTATAATGTTTGGCACATGTCTCCAAAAAATCATATATCTATATCCCTAGCCAATTAAATTCAAATAAATAATATAAAAATATTAAATTATATTTTTATAACTTTATCTTTTAATGAAATGTATTTTTTCATTCAATTGAGACACCAAATGAGATAAAAAATCTCTATTCCCTGATAACATAACCATATGGATTACAGGATCTGGCGTATTAAATATCATTGTTTTACGTGGGTCGGCCCATTTTGTATATTATACAAGTATGCTTATAAATTATGAAGCCCACTCCTTGATGATCACTATTGATAATTTCTCAATTCATTTTACAAGTCATAGAAAGTTTCTTTAATCTTTTTTGTAAAATGTTTTGTATTTTTAACAATTAATTTCCTTCTAGTAAATTAGCATCTTACAAAATCAGTTTTTAAATTAATATAAAATGATACCGGTTAATAAATTAATCACTAATAAATAAATAATTACTAAAGATTTGTTATATTGATTTTGTGAGACAATACTGCAAGTATATTAGAGTGAAGTTCTTAAAATAGATTGAGAAAAATTCAATTTTTAATAACATATTTATCTTTTTAATAATGGGATGGAGAGAAATATGAACTTGTCTCTTGTCTCTCCATTTACGTGAGAGGATCCTAGTTCTTGTTGTGCAATACAATTTGTTCCTTTTCTTCTTGTGATCTTTAGGCTTCTTCACAAGACTACAACCACAAGGTGTGTTTCCATGGAAGGCATTCTGAGTCTGCTCCAAAAGTATGTTATACTGTGGAACCCTGTCATATACACTAACAGGAAAGAACTGAAACTCTGAAACTATATAACTTGCCTCTCTTTACTAATCATGAAAATTCTAGGGTACGAAACTGAATATCATAGTCAATAATATTAAAATCCTAGCCAAGGTTCTAATTCTAGGTCCAAACACCTATATGGTAAGGTTATGGCCTTGTGGGAGTCTTCGAAACTGTATTAAAACCTTTGGGTCTCTTAATCTTATGTGGTGAATTCAATCATTGCAGATTTCTCAAAGCAAGTGGAGTTGATACATTTTTTGACATTACTCAAAGTTGAAAAGTTTGCTGAAAAAGGCCCATAGTTTAATTTTTTTTTTATATTCTAAAGTTGGGGAATCGAGGGGTGGTCTTACTCTTAATCAGATCAAACATTTATAGAATTTCAATGTAGCATTAGTTCACAGTGAGTTATTGTCTCTTCATTTGGTTACATACAAGAAAATAAGTAGAGAGAAATAAGTGAATAAAAGAGTGAGAAGAAAGAGAAAGAAGAGAAAAAGAGTAAATTTTTATATTATTTGATAAGAGAAGCATGAAAGAAATTGAAGAGAAAGAGATGTTTTCCTTTCTCACTCTTTTGTTTGGTTGAATAAAAAATAAGAATAGAAAGATGATGTTATGCCTCAAATGACAATAATACCCCTACAAAAGAGATTTTTTGTTTTATTATTAGTTAAAAATAAAACTTTAATTTTAGATTATAAATTTTATTAAATATTTTTATTATAATTTCAATTAATATTATTTTATGTCTAATACAAACTTATATATGTTAATAGTAATTTTGACATTGTATAAAAAATTCACTATTCTCTCCTCATTTTTCATCAAAGTTAAAGAGAAAGAATATATAGTAGAGTGAGACTCACACAATTTTAATTCTCTTTCTCTCTTTACAACCAAAGGTGAAAGTATATATCAACTCCTTAAACTCCTTATTAGAATTTATAATTCTTTCCGTAAGTCAAAGACTCCTAATGACATATATTTGAACCACAACCTGAAATATTTAGAGAAGGGTAGGATTACTAATGATGATGCAGATCTCCTATCAAAAGTTTAATGTAGTTGTAGTCTCATAGTTCGAACTTAGATTTTTGATTAAAATAGAACAATTGTTGCGCGCCGATTGATCTATTTACTTGATGGTACATTTCTCTCATAATAATTACAATTGGGTGCATGCATAAACAATTAAAGAAATATCAGGTGTATTTGGTCTTTGATTGTGAATAATATATACACATATTGGTTGAAAGTGTTACTAAAATCTTTGTATCAATAATACTATTTGAACAACTCAAATTCAATAATTTCTATATAATAGATCAGATCAAATTATCTCTATCTACTTTACTTTTTATCTTTAGCTTGGATTATCCAGCAAATTAGCACACGAGTTCCCTTCACATTAAGTGTGAGTGAAGACTATGTTTGTATTTGATTGGATATAATGATTAGGTAAAACTATTAAACACATCATACCAAGCTTGAGTTATATATCAAATAATAGAGGCCAGGAGACTCAAGTTTGTACTTTTTAGGAAATTAAAAGTAGGGTTTGGCTTCGAACCTATTCCACCACCCCTACCTAGTCTCCTTATTTTTTCTTATATATTTTCAGAACGCACATAATTTAGGACCTTTCACGGTTTAATAAAATCCATAACGGTGTATTGTCATACTACTCACTAAGACCTATTAACAAAGATGCTTCCTACTTTTATTCATATGATTTCCATTCTATTAATTATTATTTATATCAATCGTAGGACTAGCTTCAGTAGGAAGAGTCCACAATTTATGCAATAGAACAAAGACAGTTGGTTGTAACACGTAATGAACTGTAACATCAACACACACAGCTTAGTACTTAGTTGCTTACTACTACTACTACACATTAAAAGAGTTAAATAAAAAACGTCATGCTCAAAAGTAAAAACTAATCCATTCCTTCTGACTTTCAAAATCAAATTTCACGTGTTTTACATTTTAGACCAAACATAGAGGCAAACATAGATTGTTATATTTAATTGTTTTCATCTATTATTTTATATTTTTTCATAAACTAAGAATATGTATTTATTTTTTGCTACATCTATGAATTATCATTTATTTCTATTTGGGTCATAGTTCCTCATACCATCATTTATTTTAGATCTCTCCTAGAGTAAAATTCCTATCTAGTATGAGACATGAGTGTTTTTTTTTGTTCTTTTAGTTTTAAAGAGTAAACATATCTTCTCACTATAAATAAGGGAATACAAATGTCTTTATATGTGAATTTTTCTTTGTTATTTCACAGTATTCTCATCTTCCCTACTCATTCTAAGTTATGGCCCCATTGTAAAATAATAATACATTCTTAAGAAAATATTGTGGTTACATTTAAGAACAAGCACAACTATGAATAAACTAAGAATGATCTTAAAATGATAAGGGCAAAAAGAACAACAACTATGATTGCTATTAGTATTTTATTGCTTCCATCATGATTTTTTATCAGCAAAATAGTAAAATTTCCTTCATGATTTTCAATTGAATTTATTTGTTTCTTAGTGCATGGTTTTGCTATATTTCCTCACCATGCAGCTTGACTTTAATATTTTTATTATGAAGCCCATACTATCTATAATACTTAGTAGTATATGGCAAGTAGGTTGCTATTGTGTTGAGATACAAGCGCTACTAATTTGCAATGTCCAATGCTGCAATTAGAACATTCCCGTGGAAGTAGAAATTCAGATATGATGAGGTAAAAGTTAATTTAGAAGGCATGCATTTGGTAGAAGTAAAACCATTTATTCAATATATACCACAAATTAATCAATCATCAATGAAAGCTATGATTGCAAAGTTGTATGAATGTGACCCTTATTGATTAACATTAATAGATCCTTTATTTTGGACAGGTGATATTATTTATAGAATTTTGCTTTCCAACTAGCTTTATATATCTCGTGGGACCTTTACTTTGGTTAGAGGTTCCATATTAATTAAGGACCAAAATGCTCCCTAAATGAAACCCAAGGAGATGGAAAAGAGGGTGGACATAATAGTAATTAGCCAGCAAGTAGCAAAGACATAGAGCGCAAGAGTAGGGTGGTGGAAGAAATAAACAAAGTTTATTTTTCATGTAAGTTGGACAAAGAGAGAGACGGGGATAGTAGTTTCACTATGAATACCTCCTTGACTCACATTAATATAGATGCTGTTTAATGGCTCCGAGGTCTGAACAAACATTCATTTCATAGGGAAACTCCATTTCTCTTGTAAAGAGAAGTGACAAGGGGGTAATAAAGCATCTCATTCTATTCAAAATAATATTTTGTAGATTAATTACAAACTTATACACTATTGCATCCTCTTTAATTGATATTTTGATATTGTGATAATTTTGTTCCAAATCTTTTTCAGTATTTTTAAAAGTCTAAGAGTTAATTATACGTTATTTTTTACTTTCTATTTTTCACCTTATATTTTTTATCCATCTCTTAATTATGGGAAATAGATAATGATTAAATAAAAGTATTTTAGTTAAAATATACAAAATTACATCATTTAATAATCTATGTGCATAACTTTAAAAAATCAAACTTTAAGACATATATATAAAAAAAATGAGTACTAAGTACCCTTTTGATATTTGACTTTTTGATTTTATTTTAAATTTTTTGATGTTTTAGAAACTCAAGATTATTATATACTTTTTTTTTTTCTAAATATAGTACTATTATTTTTTACTTCATATTTTAAATGTAATTTTCTAATTTTATTCTTTCATACATAGTCTTAAATATAAAAAATATGGAGTTGAGGGAGTTGTGTTTTGGGGAGTATTAGTCACTTTTCTTTCTATTCTTTGGGTTCGTTTTCTAGGACTTAGTTGTGTCATTCCCAAGGAACTTTCCAAAGCTTATTATATATACTCTCACACCTTGAGAGTTGAGACCGTAGACTTTGTTTTCTCTATACGTGACAAAAATGGCTTTATATCTTTAGAGCATTGGTAAACAATTTAAAATAACAATTTTTTCATAGAAAGTATTGAATACTTTAAGATTTCAAAAAGCTTTAAAAAGTGACATTTAAGACTTCCAACATAAGATTCTATTTCTTCAATCCTTAAACCATATTTCTAAGACACTTATAGGGAAAAAATTTAAGAGGCTGGTCTTGTGGAGTGTGGAATACTCTATGAAAACTAAGACATTGAAATAAGTGATTTCACTAATACACAAGGATGAAGGATGTTTGTAGGTTCATTGATAAACTGCATGAGGGCCAGTAATGTATTTTCCTCAGAACGGGTGCAACATTATTTATGAAAACGAGCCTTCATACTGACCCTAAACCTTGAGAAAGCGTGTTTGGACATAGAGACATGCATTTGGTTTGAGAAAAAACTGGTGCATTCAATTCAATAACAGATGGGACTTCTAGGAATAATCAATCAAAGAAACACTATTGCCCACCCAATAATTAATGCCTAGATAGTTCAACACCATTTCCTACCCAATACACATATCTAACATTGTAAGAAAGAGTAATATGTTAAGAGTTCGATTTTTAGGGGTAGTTACTCACTTTGAAATGAATTAGTTTTTTAATCATAACTTAAATGAATACTTTTGGTAGTACGAAAAAAATATTATAACATTTTATGTTTGTATAAAAAAATGTTACTCCCACCATTTTCACTTTAATTATTGTTTGAGGTAATACTAGTTAATCATGACACACTATGTTAAATTTAACAACGCACACGTTAAGTATATATTTGTATGTTATTAACCCAAATTGCCAGGTTGCAAATACATATTGAAAACTCTGAACTTTACTTTTCACATGCATGATCACACAGAAGAAGAAAAATGTAAGTAGAATCATTAGAGGACCATCAATAAGACGTAATGGTGGCTATGACTAACAAATGATACCTACTAATTATGATGTTGGACCTATTATTTTCCGTTTTGGGTGCAGAAGGCAAGGCAAATGAGCGCAGTTAATGCAGTGTCAGTGATCTAACCCGATGCATCTAAAGGTAGTTGTTACTTGTATGTATCAATACTTAAAAAACAGTATTTAAAATTAGTTAACTTGGAAGGTAGAAACATGCTGATTTCCCCTAGGTTTATCTGTGATGTTAATATTATTTCTAACAAATAGTTTATAGTTCTAGTAGTGTAACTTTTAACCTCTTGAGTCTTGATCCATCATTGCTTTGAATAATTGATAGAAAATTCGCACAAAATTGAGTACCCAGTTACTGAATCAATGATGTTGTTGCAGTTTTCAGCAGCTGGAAGCTTTGAGTGATGCTGTACGTAAATTATGGTGTACTATGTACTTATATGTTAGCTGTGTTGCTGTGAATCACATTCATCAAATTAAAGATTCAATAATATTGTGTGGCCATGATATAAGTCAGAAGAAGAAGAGTAGATGAGTAAATTAAAACATGCTAATTAATTCACACGCTGTTTTGAACAGAAAGGACACAGAAAAGGAAAGGCAAAATCATTCATCACTTCACTGCAAAAGAAAGGAGAGCATTAACACTAGCCTCTTCAATTTTTTTCTTACCCTTCATGTAATACATTCCCATGTGCTACTGTGAACATGTGTAGCCCTCATTAAAACATTACCCTTCACTACTGAAAAGGCTAAAGCTATGCTCTCATTCTTCCTAACTCCAAAATGTAAGATATAAAAGATACAAAGAGAAAATAATATAAAATACACAATTAATTAAGACATGGTTTTGCATTTAAATTTAACTACCTACCATGGATGAAAGAGTACACCACTTAATTGTGAAGAGGATTTGGACCAGTGTGAACAATTCTTTTGTCATCTCCATAAAGGGTGTTATTTGGATCAACAATATTTGTGCTCACAAACCGTGCTTGAGTAGCAGTAGTACTTGAAATTTTTGATGATGATGATGAATGAAACAATGTCTTTCTGAAAATATGTTCTCTGTGTGGTAGTGGTGGTGGAGGCTTAATTGTAAGGTTTCTTCTGCTACTGGTGTAACTGCTTTCATTGTGAATGGACAAAAACAAGCTTATAAGAGCAAAAACTAAGATGACCCACAAGAAGAAATTTGCAGGTTTAGCCCAAGAAAGCCTTCTATTTTCCCTTGTCCTTTCTCTTTCTCTGAAACCTATCATTGCAGTTGCTGTGGAAGTTTGTTGTTGATATCACACAGAAAGTGTAGCAGCTTCAGAAGGCAACCATGAAAGTGCACAAAAAAAGATATATCACTTTGACTCTTAACACAAAGCACAGAGTGTAAAAACAGAAGTGTGTGAGTTTATTTTGGATAGTTGGAATATGGATTAAGATGTAGAAAGAGAGAGAAGCCAAAAGAAAAACTAAAAGTTTGGAGTCTTTCCTTTTCTTATGGGTCTAGTCACATGATCTTGACCCTTGATTCCTGGAAGCTTCTTACAATTATAAAATTTCACTTCTAAGACTTTTTTTCTTTGGACTTTGCACCTTTTACTCATACACTATTTCCATAACTGGCTAGCTCACTGCTTTGGTTTTTTCTTGACATTTTGGCATCTAATTTGTTTTTGTTTTCACATATACTTTGTTTATGTATATATTATTTATAATATATATGTGTGTATGTTCTTCCCTGCTTGTATTTGCTTGGTAAGGGTGTGAGACTGTTGAGTATTAATGACCGCTGTCTCCGGAACATATTCAAATTTAGAGGCATCGGTAAACAAACTCTGCCTAGTTGTACCTTTTTTTTCTTTCTTTTCTGTATAGAGATTTTCTTTCTTGCTTCATTGCTTGTTGTGCTTGAATAATTTGCATATCTAAAATCCACTATGTTGATGTTAATAGGGGTGACAAGAATGAACTTGAATGAATATAGATTTTGATCATAATGGATGGATGGAAAGTCATATATCAATCCATATAAATTCATAAAATTATATTTCTAAATTATCCTATGTATTTATATTCAATGGATTTCAATCCATCCATTTATTCATTTTAATGATTAGATAGATGAATATTCAGTACATTTTTTTAATTTGAACTAAAACTTTATTTGAATGAAAAATCATTTTACAAATTATTATTTAATAAAACATTTTGCAACAGTATAAGTGAGATCAGAGATACTATATTGTGCAATCATGCATTTTTTTTTTGTGCTCAATCATGACACAAAATATTATACTAATCCTTATTGAATTTTTTTGAAAGAATGATTTTATAAAATATTGTTGAAGGAATCCTTTTATTAGGAATAGAGTAGTTTATATCATTGGTATCAAAACCTATTCGTGTCGGTCAGTTGAACTAGTAAATTGGTGATTCAGTCTTAATACTGCTATGATACAATATTTATATCGGTCATACAATTATATTGGTAAAAATTGGTCATATCGATCGGTACCGATCATACAAGTTAGTTTCATTTAAAATTATTTTTTAATGATAATGATTTATTTTTACCAAAATATTATATGGATGAAAAAATACATAACTACTACATTTTTTATACATCTAAAACATGGTCTATAACATACATTTTTAACAAGTTGTATAAATAAAAATAATTATTGTCTTCTTTATTGATTTTTCAACATTAATATTAGTATAAAATTTATGAATATTTAACTTTACCGGTATGCGGGTTTAACACTGAACTATTGGTTAAACCAACATACCACTATACTAGTACTCTCACTGGTACGATATTGATAACATTGATTTATATTTTGCATGTTGGGTTTACATAGCAAAGTTGGGTTTGCATGTTTCTTTATAAAAAAATATTTTGGTTTTTATTTTTTTTGGATGGATTGGGTATCCATCCAAATGGATACACCCATGATATTCATTGAATATAATGGATGAATTTGAATTCATCCATTATCAATGTTATCCATTAGATTATATCCATTAGTTCTAACGAATGAATTTTGATGGATTTAAGTTGAATGGATTATGGATTGTGGATAATTTTGTCACATATACTATTTAGAGTAGAAAGAAAGATGTATACACCATTAGCCCATAAAATTTTTAGGTTATCATTGCACCATCTATTATTTATATTTAATTATAATTTATTTTAAAATAAAATTAAAACAAATAAATGATGGATGATATACTTGTGTATAAATTTTTATTCTCGATATTACACTCTTTCCATTATACTATTTTTTGTATAATGTTATAGTATTAATAAACTCACATTTCTTTCCATATGAGTATAATATAAAATTAACTAGAAGATTTTTATGTCTACGTTGCTAGAATTACTAAATTGTTCCTTTTGTGTTGTGCTCCAATAATCAAAACAATTATAGGATAGAAGCGTGTGTGAACAGTAATACTTATTTAACAAGTAAATCAGTCTAGTAATGCAAAAGGAGGATATTGGAGAATAATAATAGAAATAAAAAATGTCAAAAAAACACCCCTTAAACTTTGGATGACGTGGGACTTAGTCCATCAACTAAAAAATGCATCAAACACACTAGAAACTAAAGTTGGGGGCAAAAAGTGAAGAAAAAACCCTCTAAACTCATGTTTGGTGTGAAAACACTCCTAAACTTCATTAATGTAAAAAGACACCCTTGAAGTGGTGGTTAAAATGGCATAATTACTTTAAGAATTGGTGTTACTTTTCGCAAATAATTACATAATAAAATATACTTTATCAAAATGAAATCTAAATTGTAATATCATTTTTTAGCAACCCGACCATAGCAATAAGGTTGATGATGAGAGTGTAGAGTTGTTAATGGTTATGGTGACAATAGTGATAATATTCGAGGTAATGATAATTGGAGTAATATAATAGTTGTGATAACAGTGACAATAATGTGATTAAAATGATAATGTTATTTTAGGTTGTGTTTAGTTCAGAAGGAAAATGGAAGGGAAGAAAATAACGTGCAAGAAATGAAAAGAAATAGAAATTAGAATGAAAGTCAGTTATTAATTTGCTTTAAAAGAAAAAAAATGAAAGAAAATTATAATTTTACTGTTGGTTATGCAAAAATGAGGCGAAAATAAAAATATATTTGTGAAATTATTATAACATCCTTAAAATGAGGATTTAGATATAATTTTAATGAGACTATTATAATTATATAATTAAAAGTGTCTCTTTTATATCTATTATTCCCACCCATTTGTGATGAATATGAGCCAATATTTTTAATCTCCTTCTCTTTTTCTTTGTTAACTAGAGAAGGGAAAATGACATTTCCTCTCTTTTCTCTTTCATCCCTTTTCATTCCTCTCGTTGTAACCACAACCACACATTATTCTATAAAAAAATACACTAGGAAAGCAAGGTAAAATAAGTAATAAGATAAGGTTATTGTATATACTAGCTCTTCAAATAATGAATTACAGGGTGATATACGTTAGCATGTCCAGTCAATCAAATGGGCCTTTACATGTATGAAAACTAATCCCTTTATTTTCACTGTATCCTTTGATCCTAAGGTTTTATTAAAATAAAAGTAAAGAATGATGAAGGCTAATATTAGGATATTGATTAGTCTCACACTATAAGAGATGGAAATCATTATGCTGATTGGTTAATTTATTTAAGCTTAAACCAAGTACATGCTCATCACACTAATGGATTCTCCAATATAGCTTGGTAGTCTTGTAGACAGTGATATAGTAGAGCCTCAATAACCCATCTAAATTCCCCTTCCCGTTAATTTTCTTCCTTGTTAGGCTCTGGCCCTAGCTTCATATTTGCAATATCTAGAATATTTAGAAAAATATTTCCTCATCTTTTTTGGATAAAGAATTGTTACTTTTGTAGTTCGTGACTGTCTACCCCTTCTAATATGTGTAATTTACAAGAACGAAACATTGACTTTTTAATTTTTTAAAAATCTATTAGAACCTTATACTATTAGAACAACGTACATGTCCTGCTAGAAACTTTATTTAGGAGATAATGAATTCAAATATTGAAACGTCATTTTCAGGTGAGCTATATCATAATCAATAATCAATTAATCATCACCGTCACTTGTGGGTATGGAATGTGCTAGTTACTAGCCGAGTATTTTGTTGAATCATCCAAACGAGCCCTCAACTCAAGTGAAATTTTCAAGGCCCAAACGCAAAAAACCTTTTGGGCTAAGCCCAATCACGACCCAATAGATCATAACACAAAACAAAACCCTAATATCATACCTTTATCTCCCAAATCCATCTCCATTTTTTGTTGCAGGTTTTGTTCATCCTCGTAGCGGCGAAGTGAGAGCGAGAAAGATCAGAAGAAAATGGGTCGCGTTAGGACAAAGACAGTGAAGAAATCATCACGCCAAGTGATAGAAAGGTATTACTCAAGAATGACTCTTGATTTCCACACCAACAAGAAGGTTCTAGAAGAAGTTGCTCTCATCCCTTCCAAGAGGCTCCGTAACAAGATCGCTGGTTTCTCTACTCATCTCATGAAGCGGATCCAGAAAGGACCTGTTCGTGGAATCTCTCTCAAGCTTCAGGAAGAGGAGAGAGAACGCCGCATGGATTTCGTTCCTGATGTCTCCGCCATTAAGACCGATCTTATCGAAGTTGATAAGGAGACTCTTGATATGCTTCAGGCTCTTGGAATGAACGATGTTCCTGGTATTGTTCAGGTGGACCCTACACCTGTTCAGCCTCAGTTTGGATTTGGTCGCGGTGGTGCTAGTGCTCCTAGGAGGTACTGATTCTGTGATTCATGAAGTGCTCTAGGGTTTTGCTATTTTCATTATGTTTTATCTCTCCTTTTGAAATTGTTGTTCGGATTTTAATTTTGATAATGTGTTTTGGATTTTAGGGTTTTACTGTTTTAATTAAGTGTTATGTTTCTTTTGATATTGTGATTCGGATTTTAATTTTGAAGACAATGAATCATATATTACTATCATTTCAATTTTGTATTGGTTTAATTATCAGTGTTACTGTTGCATCGTGGTGTCTAAAGTGTTCTGTTTTGCGCCTTTCTTTGTCAGTAGACCGAATGAGTTAGTTATAGGTTAAGTCACTGCCATTTTATGTCGTAAAATTATCAATAATACGCTGTAGATTATAGGTGATTTTGATTGTGAATATGGTATCGAGGGTACAATAATTGTGTTTATTGTGGCTATGATTGTTGTGTGATAAAAGCATGTGATTTTAGCTAGAAAGATAGCGAATCAAAGTCGAATATGGAGCTATTTACAACAGAATCATATTTCATAAAGACAATGTTGTTTAATATCAAAATCGAATATGGAACGAATGTGATTTGCTTGAATGGCTAAACATCAGAAGTCCTGTAGTGCTATTCATTATCAAAATCTCGTTCGTAAAACGTAAATTGTAGATTACGTGAAAGATTTTAGGCTTAATCGGCATTTTGTTTTGGGTGAAAGATTTTACGAAATTTCAAGTTATCTCTATTGTTCTTTGTTTGGGTACTCAACAACACAGTACCCACTTTAAAAAAATCTTACTTTTGAGTTCAAAAGTATGAGATTTATTTTTGAAGTTTTTTCTGTCTTCAATTTGGTTTTATATCTATTCGTTTTTATGTTTTTTGGCAAGCTTGGTTTTTCTAACACCTCAATTCTGTTGAAGAAAATTTCACAATTGATGTTAACGTGTTTAAAAATAAAAGTATCTAAAAAATCTGATTTTTTAAATCGTATCACTGAGTAATGTGATTGGAGTGCTTGGTATCCCACATGGCATAGGTTGGGACTGGGGAGATCATTTGTTCGAGAAGTGTGGTGAAAGTTAGGGGTGAGAACTGAGAACGTGTGGAAAACATTACATCTATTTTTATCTAAATCTAAACGCTAAAATTAAGTTTCTCATTTATTATGATACTCAAATGTTTTTACTCTAGTAGGCTCTTATATATTCATTATAAATGATGAATGATGCAGTAATAATGTAAAATTTTATTACATTGTCAGTATATAAATATATTTTTTCTCAAAAAATATAAACTTTTCTGAACTTAGGCCTTATGGTGAAAGGGTTCATCTTACCTTGGTTAGTCTTTTCGCGCTTAACTGAATTAGATCATGCCTAACATCAACAAGGCTCCATGCAGCATGGGTTTTGAAGAGTACACATATGTTGTCCTACAGTTTGTATCACTCCATGTGTTATGAGTTTGTGATTGGTCAAAAAAATATATTTAAATTAAAATTTGATTATTAAGTATTTTTCTAATCAATGACAAGCTCATGACACAAGAAGTGACATAAACTATGGGCCAGTAGATGTGCTCCCGGTTATGAAGGACATGGAGCAATGGAACAAAAATCAAAATGATATTACATTATTTTTACCTCAGCACAGGTTCCTTAATTACTTTAAAGAAGCATAAACATATTTTAGTCTCTATGAGGTATTAGGACTTGCGTATCGTTGTTTCATTCACCAATTGAAAATTATGAGGCAGTCAGGGTACATAAAACGATAGCCACTTCCCAGCTAATGCACAATTAACACTTTCTAACACCCCAATCTCATTGACACCCATATGTTTCATTACAAAATTCCATTATTTTAATCTGATCTACAGGAGTAAGAGTAATCACAAGACAATCAAGTTTCTTGAGTTGATGCACACAAATTTGGATTTTGAATTGTGCATGTAACTTGGTTGGATGCTTTGCACGAAACTTACACCCATATTTATCAAGCTTGAGTTCCCCATTCAGATGTATTAATTGAATGGAGGCTTTGCACGCAAAATCATACTCTTCATTTATCAATCTGGAGTTCCTCATTTGGATGCATTAAGTGATTGCACGAAACTCACACCCTCATTTATCATGCTTGACTTCTCCATTCGGTTGTATTAAGTGGGTGAAGGCTTTGCACGAAAGTCATACCTTGAATTAACCATGCTTGACTTGTTTAATGGTCTTGCACGAAAACCTCAAGGAATAATCACTCTTGAAGTGATTTAATGGTTTGCACAAAACACATATCATGAATTAATCTCCTTTGACTTGTTTTGGATGAGTTGCACGAAATACATTTCAGGGATTAATCACGCTTGACTAAAATTTAAGTCTTGCACGAATTACTCCATAAAATTTAAATAGTAAAAGACAAATTAAATGCTTGATGAATGATCTTAGGACATAATAAATATGTCATAGTCATTCTTAGAACATGGTCGTGCCCTACTAAAAGGGTTGAGAATTATTTTCCCCATTTTGGCCAATATGCAAAGTCACATAATGAATGAAGTGAGGACTCTCTTGAATTAAACGTGGAACATTCTCCTTCATGCCTTTCATGAGTAGTCGTAGTGTATTTTGTGCTCTTTTGGTCCTTGCCCTTCTCATGGGACCACCAATGCCTCTTAGTTCATCATGATCCAATTTTAATTCATTTGGGTTCACATAAAAACTCCTATAGGATAAAGTGCTTCGACTCAAGTTTTAGGTAATCTTTGAATTGAGAACACTTGCTATAAAATAAAATTAACCCTATAAAAAAATAAAGTAGCCCATCATATTTCCTCGAAATTATCAAAGCTTATGAAGAGGAAATATTTGTATAAGTTGGAAGAAATGAGCAAATATTTTTTGGGTGGAAAGTTGCATACAGACCACTTGGATTGATTTAGATGTTTAAGGAATGAATATCTGCTGTTCGAAATTATGTTTCAAACTCTGCCATACATCAATGATAATAAACCAAAAGCAGAAAAAATAATACATATTTAAATTTTTAGTTGACATAATATATTGAAGGGTCTTTGTTCATTTTTGAGTACCACATCATAGATTACAGCATGGTTGGACTTATTGTTTAGCAATATTTAGATAATTCTTGTTTCCAATCTACGAATTAAAGGGATGATTGTCTGAAAGTGTACTGTTCATGTATAGTGTCTACAGTCAGGTACATGGAAATGTTAAACAAGCACTTGTAGGAAACAGGTTTCCTTTAGAGCTACCCAGCATAAAAAAATTGTCATAAAGTATAATGGTTCAAGGCTGTGTTATAAAAATATAAAATGCGGTTCAATTCACGAGGCTATCATTTAGCAGGGTTTGTGAAGAGGATAAATGTATACAGAAATGCTGGTTACATAAACAACATTAATAACATGACACCATCATCAAGATGCTGTGGCCTTCTCTCATAAACAACCTTCACTTTCTCCTTTCTCAGATGACTTTACAACTTTTGATTTCTGCATTGCTACTACCATTATATATTATTGATAGATGGGTCAACTCATTATTGCTTTCTTGCTATATATACAGTGTTCACTTCCATTCTTCATTCACTGTCTTTCTCACACAAAACCCTATTTTGAAACAGCAAAAAGAAAAGACCTTTATTGTCAATGTGCAATATCATGATAAAGATGTTGTAGTTGCAAGTGGTTATCTGGTTTCACGTTCCAAATTCAACATGTCTGATTCATTTAGGACCTTTCAGTCTTTCACTCCAAATCCTACCCTTAATTCCCTTGCAGTTCGCAGAATCACTACAATCTCTTCAATGACTCAACCTTATTGTATTTGCTCCCACTGCAGCCATCTTCTTACCTTCAACCCCATGATGGTAAGCCAATTCCCCCTATTAAATATCTCATACTCTCATCGCAATGGCTTATTTTATGTAATGAAGATTTTAAATTGTGGTCACAATTATACTTATATTGTGTTTATGGTAATTAGGAACAAATGTGACCACAATTTCAATTAGGATGTGCAAAATTGTGGTCTCAATTGTTATATTATGAACTGCAATTTCAAACTCTTGACCTCTAAACATAACATTGATATGGTCATTTGCATCTAGTTAGCAACTGGATCATATTCTGAAGAAACTTGAACATCTATTTAGCAACTACACAATATTGATTATTAGGTCTGCAGAAACTGAAACATACTCTGAAGTCTGAACTATACACTCACCTAGTTGTCAATGGAAGTACACTATATTTGCACATACTTGATAATATATAATTTTCTTATTAATATATAGCGTATATTATAAATGTGGTTACTGATTAAAAAGGCCAATAATTTATTAGCAACATTGATTTATAGAGCTAATAATCAATTAAAATTTATATGTCAACTGCAAAATAACGTGTTATACTGCTATGTATAGTAATGTATTCTACTGGTTCCAGAATCACAAGGCTAGAGCGCCAGAAGCGTGGTCACTTGGAGATAGAGGAAACTGCTTCTACTGAAGGTTAGAAAGAACATGTTATCATGTGAAATTCTCAAAAGCAAGAGAGAGTGAGAGACCACTTGAGCAGTTTCATAAATCATGGAGAATTTAATGATATAGAATCTTAGACTAATGGTATATGTATGTATGAATGGGAATAAAATGTAAGGGGTAGATAATATTTCACTGCTTGGGATTTACTTTATTAATGGAATGAAATGGAGCAATTCCACCCACCCTAAAAACTCTTCACCCCTAATTGTGTTTCATTCCATTTCTCCAAAACTTCCAAACATACCATAAGATAAATCTTTTACTTTGGGACGAACTAGTAATCTATACTATTGGTAAATTCAATAGTATAGATTAATTTATGGCTAATTTGTTTCGAGTGTAGGATAGGTAGTGTTTTCGTTCAGCAGCTAGCCTGCTAGACTGAAAGTACTTAGTTTGATGATATAAGGAAACTTTTTAACATGGAACACCTTAGTAGAGCTATATATAAACTAATGTGAGCATAATCAAGATATAATATGCAAATATGAATATACATATCAGTGCCACTTAAATTAATTTTACTTGTACAACAATAATAGAGATAGCTGAATGATAAGCCGCAAGAGAAATCTTACTTTCAGAGCACTTGAGGATGAACAGTAGAAAATACGGAAATTATATCCACTTTTAACTACCATACAACGTTTGGACCTTTAGGACTATTCATGGTTCCTTTAGTGGACAAAAGATTCCTGTATCCACATCACCTTACATTGTTCATTACAACATATATATATATAGAGAGAGAGAGAGAAGGGTCTTATATGATTCTTTTGGCATGCAAGATTTGACATTAAAATTTGGGATTTTGGCTGCAGGGTTGAAAGGGACATGTTATGAAGTTAAAGAGACAAAGAAGTGGGCATCCACTTCTAACTGCAGTGGACATGCAGAGGTCTATAATCACTCTTGGCTTTTTCATAGCACAACTATAACATTATATTCAGCTTTGTTAAGCAAAGATATCGAACAAGACTATAGGAGACCAATGATGGGGTCTAATTATTTGTTCAGAAGGCGAAATAAAAATAAAGCTAAAAATAAATTCAATATAAGAAATAAGTGGAACGAAACAAGAACTTTTGTATGTTTGAAAGAAGAGAGGCCTCAAAAACTGCTTTTTAAACTTTCTGTTGGGTGTTTTATTAGGCAAATTTACTTACATAGTGACCAAATATTGCACTCAGTCTTAGTGCATATTTCAAATTAATTATCAGACTAGTGTAACATTTTAAAACTGAGTTTTCATGTAAACTCCGCAAACAATAGTAAAAATATAGTCTTTTTAAATGATTTCTTGATTAATGTGCCCATCAAGAGTAAAAATATAATTTCTTGATTTCTCATTTTAACTAAATCATATTATAATGCCCAGATATAACTTTCAGATACGTTATATCTGAAAGTTGAAAATTTATCCCAAATTAACATGTTGCAGAAAAATTAGTATTACTACATTACGAGAATAGGAGATGATAAAACAGCAGCAAAATATGGAACCACTAAACCCATCCATTTTCAGGGTACAAAATATCATAGATTGTTAAAATTTAAACTTCTCAAGCATTTTCTCCATGTTACATTTCATGAATGAGCAACTAAATTATTTCTTCCACTCATAACCTACACTCCAATGTAAAAACAAACAAGACATCAATCAATCATGTAGAGTGCCTAATATATCCTCATCTCTATACAAAATGAACCTGCAACAAAAAATAATACCCAATAAACAAAATTTCAATCCAAACTCCAAATAGCCTCAAAAAACAGAACATAGTGCAAAGTAACATACTCTTTGTCATTGAGCTTGATTTGGCTGCCACCATATTCCGGCAATAGCACGGTGTCGCCCTCCTTCACGGACACCGGAATCAAATTCCCCGATTTGTCCCGTGCTCCGGGTCCAACCGCTATCACCTTCCCTGAATTAAGCTATTTCCAAACCAAATAAGATTGAAGTATTCAACCAATATTAAATCTATTTACATACAAAAAATCACATAAGACCTAAATTCAGACTTCAAAAAATTGAATTTGAACACACAAAGTGAATGCATTATGATCCACAAATTAAAAACCCATTTGAAAAAAATCATCATTTCATTCCCAACTCCCTAAATTTTCATCACATTATTACTTGTCTTGACTTAAGGATATTTATAAATCACACTTATATAACGAGCGTTAAAAAATTGAGGTGAAATCGAAAACTAAGCGAATATCGCATTAACAAAGAGGGTATAGTAGGAAGAAACCTGTGAGGATTTCTCAGGAAGGAGAATTCCGGCAGAAGTTTTGGAAGGAGGGACAATTTTCTCAATCAGAACACGGTTCAAGCTGGGAATCAAACGTTTCGCCATTTCTCTATCCCTTTAGAAAATCAGTACCTTTTCTGCTACAAATATTATGAGAATGTGATTAGATTAGGTTTTAAAATAACAGAAGCAGAAGTTCTGGATGGGAGTGGAAGATTCTAGGAACTAGACATGTTTCAGAACTAGGGTTTTGGAGGGGTTTTAGGGCCCGGGCCCGATAAAATTGAATAGAAGGGCCTGGCTGTGGCTGAGCCCATAGTATAAAATGGGCTCTGTTTGTTTGACTTTCAGTTATGATTTTTTCCACCGTGACAGATTCCTTTCACCTTTCTACTGAAAAAGTCTTTTTCCAACTCAATGGAAGGACACAATAGAATTAAGGCACATGCAACCTTTTTTCTAGACTTTTGGGAGGGTTATTATTTTTTGTTTAACCAATAATACATTAATAAATTAATCATTTTTAGATGCGTGACTATATTTTATTAATAAATGTATATCTATGAATTTATTGAAGTCTTATATCCCTAGATCATGAATTGATTGTTAATACTTTTGGTGGGTTATAAGAAATCATTTTAGTGCCTCACCATCTATTTCAACTCAAGGAATGTCCTAAGGCTAGTTAGCACCTGCCTATTCTTCATTGCCTTCAAATGGTTTTTTTAAGGTTGGATTACGTTAATTAAGAATATGTTTGTTTGTATTAAAATTATGTAAGTATTTTTTTTATAAATAATTACACTACAATTCACTCTTTTATTAACTTTCTAAAGGTGGAATTGTAAAAATCACAATTAATATTGCATTCGTTTTGCAGAAAAACATAAAGTGTAACAACGTAAATTATCATACTTTTTTATGTATATATTAGTTATTTATTAATATAACGGCGAAAGGAACAAGAAGTGGACGTGCCGGAGTGGTTATCGGGCATGACTAGAAATCATGTGGGCTTTGCCCGCGCAGGTTCGAATCCTGCCGTCCACGATGTGTTTCCATTTTATATTTGCACCAATGAACAAGATAATGAAACGCTTCATGAGTTGTTTTTTCAGGAATGCCAAAAGGGGACATACCTTCTCTTCCACACTCTGTTGGTTATGGCAGAAATGACTTCATAGGGTTTTGTTCCCAATCTATCGAGACACTCAACCATTAGAACAATCTTCTCATTCAGACCAAGCACAAGAACCTTGGGGCGTTGAAACAATTGAGGCTAGTTCACTTTCTTGAATCCCAATCTTCTCTTATGCATATTCTCAAATCTAAAGGCGCTAGCAATTTCTGAACATTCATTGTATGATGTTGTTATCTATTAGTGAGGATATGGATAAGGAAAGGGAGGGTGACAGATGATTGTTGACATTGTGGAATATCAAATAGAGAAAAAAAAGTATAAATAGCGTGTGCGTTTTATGAAATGTTTAAATAACAGTGTGGAAAAAAATGTAAATATCATCACTGTAGGTCTAAAAATATATATTTCGTATAGGTTTAGTTTACAAATTTTCATATTTTATTATAATTGACTCTTCAAAAAATAATACAAATAAATAGTGAATAATATATTTAATGTGTATAAATTTTTATACTAACAATGCATAAATATTACACGCTAACAAATATTATACTATTATAAAATGTTTAAAAAATATGTCAATATTATTACTATTTACCTAAAAATATATATTTCCTATAAAATTAGTTTACAAATTCTCTTATATGTAGATGAAAAAGTGACGTGTATTGTAATGTAATAAATTGCTCATTAATAATTGATTTATTAGTAATACATGTTAATTTACTATTATTTATTTATTTTAATTGTGATATAATAATTTTATAAAAAAACCATCTATCTAAAATTAAAATATTTTTCTATTTTTTAAAATCATGATAAATAAGTCTTTAAGTACCGTATCAGATAATGCCAAACTTTTATATTTTCATAACCATATTATATAGTGGTAAATAAAAGCTTACCAATAAGTAACATCTTGCTCAAGCACATAAAAAGAAATAACCCCATTTAGGCAAAATCTAAGCTTGTTTCACTGCCAACAAGGAAAAAAGGTGGATGACTGAGATCACATGTTCCTAATAGTGTCTTATTTCTTATATTAAACTAATCATATATTAATATATAAATAAAAGAAAAATTAAAAAATAATAAAATGTAATATTCTAATTGACCCATTTAAGATAGGTGATTTCCCCATCAAAGGTTAGGCTATATTATCTATGACCAATATTTAACATTTTTTAAACGGCATCTTCAATCAAATTTGGTTGTATTACTAAATTTAATTTTTCTTTATTTTTATAAAATAATATATCTTTTTACTAAATCTAATCTTTATATAAATTATGTTAGTTATAAGAAAGTAACATATATCATAAAAAATATTTTATTTATTAGTATTTTTTAAAGGACATCTTTACTAAAGTTGGTTGCATTACTAAGTTTCATTTTTCTTTATTTTTATGAAATGATATATCTTCTTAATAAATCTAATCTTTATATATGACATATGTCATAAAGAAATACTTCATTTATTAATATTTTTGGTATTGCCAAAAGTATCCATTAATGTTGTGAGTAATGAACTAATCACTCTTGAGATGTGTGACTACCTCTTTCAATAAAAAGTTGCTCTTAAAAATAAAACTCTTAACTTTTTGACCATCCTAAAGATTTAGCAGGGTCTTATACTACTAGGCAAACACCTTGTTGATCTTTGTTTATTAATATGATGTTTAACTTGATTTACTCTGATATATATAATTTTGTGGAAGATTTGTATCATTATTTAGTAGAAGAATAAGTGTAACTTAAACTTACGGAGAAGCATTTCTTTGGGTACTCGAGGAACTTCTTAATAGTTAAGGGGTGTACTGGATTTGTGTTAGCCACCACCTGTTGGAATGAAAAATCTAAAGTCAAATCTACAATCAACAAATTTAAAAACAAAGCTCCCTTGAAATTCTCCCTCCCTCATATTGTCCTTGCCATCTCCTCCTCCCAAATCAGAATATTTACACACACTTCAGGTAAAAAAAGAAAGAGATAATGTGTGGCAAAAAGAACATGAAAATCATTCCATACTTAGTAAATATCAGTTCACATTTGTAAACAAAATTTGTGTTGCACTACTCAAGAAACTATGTACGGCATGCAATTACGCAATCATAAGTCATTAACCTTCACAACTTAGCCCTTATCACAATTATTCAATTTTCCCTTAACTCTAATTCGATCTTCCCTTCTCTATAGCCAAATATTAAAAAGCTAAGAAGAAGAATAATATGGGCTCACGTGGCCATTCATGGTAACCATCGTGGTTGCTAATTCTGTCGTGAAAGGATGTTTTTATGCGACGACTTTGAAGAAGAGGATAATGAAGATACACAATAAAGAAGGTGAACCCAAAACTTCAACATGATTTTAGCTTAGCAATATTCAAAGTTTTTAACGTGAGTGGTATTATTTGTACAACCCTTTTCACTTTTATGGATTGATTTTTAATTTAATCAAGATTCCTAACCTGATCCAATGTGTCAGCTTTGGTGTTGGGGTTTGATGTTTAAAAATTGTTTCCGAGTTATCTTGGTTAGCAATCACATTAAGATTGAGTGGTAATATTTATGGTTTTTAATGCATCGCTTTTCTCACCCATGCTGCTAATTCAAGAAGGTTTCTTTTTTGTTTTTGTAATGTCTGGGTAAGCTTCGTAAGGTTGTAGCAGCATTCATTTATCTCTTCTAATGGCACATTTTGTTTTTTATCAATGTTGCAATTTAGTCTAAGAATGATGATCTTGTCTTATAGTGATTGTGTTGATTAATAGGGTGGAGCTAGGAGGCTCAAATAAAATGCAACTTTGCTCAAACCAAAACAAGAAGCTATAGTACACATCATTAACCAACTGTTCTGTTCTGTTCTGTTCTTCCATACATAATAGTGGCAGTACCATGCAACCACATTTGGTAGATATAACCACGGAAGTGCCGGAAGCGCACCCGGTTGCTCCACCACCCAAACAAAGCACCTTACAAAGGCTTAAAATTTGGACCAAGGAAACCTTTTTCTCTGATGATCCTCTGCGCCAATTTAGGGGACAACCACTTCAAAGAAAACTTATACTTGGAGCTCAATATGTGTTCCCTGTTCTTGAATGGGCCCCAAAATACAACCTCAAACTCTTGAAATCTGACCTTATTTCTGGTATCACCATTGCTAGCTTGGCAATCCCTCAGGTTTATCATCAACTTCTATGCTTCTAAGTCATGAAAATTATTACTTATATGTGTCAAGAACAAACTTTCTCTTAAGTTGTTAGATAACAGTAAATAAATGAATAGTTTATATTTAACACATCCATTTGTACAAGGAACATTATGTACAACATTATTTTGCAGCAGTGGGACAACATGGTATTTTTTTAATATGTGATCAAGACAACTGTGTATGGTCATGTTCGGTTTCTAGGAATGACTCTTGTTGGAGGGGCAACCACAGTATCAAAGGGGATTAGTATTTGATCTTCACATTTTGATATACAAATGATAAAACTCCTTGTACAAGCGCCTTTGGAGCTGCAATTTTTTTATTAGAAGAATAGGGACGCCGATAACATGTCGAAATAAAATTTCTAAAAGGTTTGTTGGGTAATCCAAGTGAATGAAGAAAGTCTCACATTGGGCAAAAATGAATGAGTTAAAGAGCATATAAGTGGATGGACTCATAGACCTAATGCCTTAAGGTTTTGGGTCAAGATGTGGTGTCAAACCCACTTATATGCTTCTTTCACTCAGCGCATGGAAGAATGTTACATCCCATGGATGAAGATCTTCCACAGTGGTATCAGACGGAAGGAGCCGCTAGTATCTCATTTGATGGAGACATGTTCAAGTGTTATTAGGTGAATGTGCATTAATGATTTTATTATGTATCTGAATTTGTTTCTTATGTATTTTTTCATTCAGGGAATCAGTTATGCTAAGCTTGCAAATCTTCCTCCAATTCTGGGACTGTGTAAGTGTATTAGTCGTGGCTGCAGAATGACCTATTTTACTTCACAACCTTGTGCTAATTTATGCTATTCTTATATGTTGGTTTTGCATATTATTTCAGATTCTAGTTTTGTTCCCCCACTTGTGTATGTTGTTCTTGGAAGCTCAAAGGATCTTGGAGTAGGACCTGTTTCTATTGCCTCTCTTGTAATGGGATCCATGCTCCAAGATGAAGTGTCTCCCATTGAAGATCCTGATCTGTTTCTTAAGCTAGCTTTAACTTCAACTTTTTTTGCTGGTCTCTTTCAAGCTGCTCTTGGAATTCTGAGGTATATGATGTAATCACTTCCATATTTTGCATTTTCTTTTTCTTTATTTCGAAATTATACAAATGTAAGGCACTCTTGAATGATTGCAGGCTAGGATTTATCATTGATTTTCTATCTAAGGCCATTCTTCTTGGTTTCATGGCTGGATCTGCTGTAATTGTCTCTTTGCAACAGCTCAAGAGTCTCCTTGGAATCAAACATTTCACTAAAAAGATGGCCATAATTCCCGTTATGAAATCTGTTTTTCATAAAACAGATGAGGTTGGTCCTTAATTATAAGTCGAAAAATGATAAATTATTGTACAAATTAGCCTATAAAACTTTCTACGTATATATATAAGGTTACTTGTGTCACAAGTTAGTACTCCCCTTATCGATGATTGGTTACAAGTACGCGTGTTACTTTTTTGTTGGTAGAGGTTTTTGTAGGCTGATTTTCTAGCATTACTCTGTGACATAAACACACATGGACGTAGGCACATGGACATATATTTATGTCACACAGACTAACATAGAAACACACATGGATATAAACTATGTTTGTCTTTTGGTAAGAAATTATGTTTGTCTATAATTCTATATTCTTCTGTTAAGGAAAATTTGCTATTTGTGGTCTTCTGCAGTGGTCATGGCAAACAATAGTGATGGGGATTTCCTTCTTGGTAATACTACTACTAGCAAGACACGTGGTAAGCTATTTTTATTATTTTAATTATTATGATTATTATTTTACTCCTTCCTTTTTGCAATGTCTGTAAATAACATTTTTTAGAATGTTTATAGATGTAATCAATTATCAACGTTTGGAGTTTTTCAGAATGTTTAGAAAAATATGGTCTCTAAAAAACATTTTAGAAATATAATTCAAGATGAGCAAACATATGGAATTTCATTGTGCTAGAAAATCTGTAATATTGAATAGTGGCCAATAAGATTAATACTTGCTATATATGGTTCCCCCTATATGGACCATTTCAACATATTCAAGCCTAGGATCTCTATGGGATTTAGTAAAGTCCATGATTAAATGAGTATCTCGATCTTCATAATATAGCTAACCCAATAAGAAATTTAAAGGGCACAACCATGAATGTATGTTAAAGTCTATGTGACACAACAGAGTTTCTGTCAATGCAGTTCAGAGAACACCATACTACCTTGCAGGCTTATGTAAGTTATGACTGCAAGCTACTATAACTTGTATTGACATAAGTCAAATAACTAATTTCAGAGCATAAAGAAACCAAAACTTTTTTGGATCTCAGCTGGAGCCCCTCTTGTGTGTGTCATCATCTCTACCATCCTAGCTTTTGCTATTAAGGCTCAACATCATGGCATCAGCATAGTAAGTTTCTGCTCCACACTAAGTTGTTTTCTTAAGCAATAATATTATTATCAGTGCATTTGATAAGCCATTTATTGCTATAAGCTTATTTACTAAACAAATGCTACTACTGTCTGCTGTTGTGGTTGCTAGATTGGAAAGTTGCCAAAAGGAATAAATCCTCCTTCAACTGATAAGTTGATCTTTAATGGAAGTCATCTAGGTCTGGTCATTAAAACTGGATTTATCACTGGCATTTTATCCCTCACTGTAAGTTTGACAATTTTCATTCTCCCCTTCTTCATTTTATTTTGTTTCTGTTTTTAACTTCTAAGTTTACATTTTATATTGTATATTGTGGTAATTTGGGAAGCATTTGTACTAAATATTTGAAAAAGACTCTTGCTATGGGAATTCATATTTAAAGGGAGCAGCTTGAATTATTTAATATTTTGAGATCTTATGCACTCTATCAAATAAGAGTAGATGCACGTTTGCTCATTTCAGAGACAAACTAACATTTAAGGGAGCATAAATGAATTTTACTAATTGGTTTTATCACTAGCACTAAAGGATTAGTGGAATGTTTTAAACAGGAAGGAATTGCAGTAGGAAGAACATTTGCAGCACTCAGAAACTACAAAGTGGATGGAAATAAGGAAATGATGGCAATTGGGCTAATGAATGTGGTTGGCTGCACCACATCATGCTACATTACAACAGGTTAATAATGTATATGGCCTCTGCGGAGGATACATGCGGTTCAAACCAAAAATAATATCTACAACCTAAAAACTTTCCGAAAGGATTTGCTAATGAAGCATAAGTATAGGCGTTAAAAACACATATTAACAAATTTAAACAATGAATTTCAGGATCATTCTCTCGCTCAGCTGTGAATAATAGTGCAGGAGCAAAAACAGCCATGTCTAATGTTATAATGTCTTTGGCAGTCCTGGTGACACTCCTATTTCTCATGCCATTATTTCATTACACGCCTAACGTTATATTGGGTGCAATCATAATAACAGCAGTAATTGGCCTCATTGATATCCCTGCTGCTTATCTCCTTTGGAAGATAGACAAATTCGATTTCCTTGTGATGTTGGTTGCATTCTTTGGTGTTATTTTTATCTCAGTTCAGTACGGCCTTGCTATGGCAGTAAGTTCACTGTTTCTTCAGTTTTTTCTTATAATCATGGTTTTAAATTGCAATTCAAGTGACGATTGTGTGTACTGTGCTTTTACCACAATTAAGGCAAATTATAGGAAAACAAAACCGATGTGGTTGCAAGTGCTGTCACAATACAGTCATGGAAACTAAAGAAGGCTTTAAGACTGCAGTTGCGATTGCGGAAATAAAAATATTAGAACTCTTTGATTAATTCCCCTTGTGTTGATCAGGTCGGGTTATCAATTTTGAAGGTCCTCCTGCAAATTACAAGGCCTAAAACAGTAGTGTTGGGGAAAATACCAGGGACAGACATATATAGAGATCTTCATCATTATAAGGAAGCTGCCAGAGTACCTGGTTTTCTTATTTTAAGAATAGAGGCTCCAATCAATTTTGCAAACATAACATATCTCCATGAGAGGTTGGTTTCGTCTGTTAGACAATGCCTACTGCTCCTGGTCGTAACTTGTGCAGCAAGCATTGTCTAACACTGTCTCTACATATTTTATGAAGTTTATAAAACATTTGTGGCAGCATTGATTACTGTTTTTACTTGACTTATTTGTATCTGTTATTAGGATATTACGATGGATAGAAGAAGTTGAAGAAAATAATTTAATGAAGGACTTCAGCCTTCAGTTTGTGGTTCTGGAAATGTCAGGTAACAAAATCATCAGCAACAAAGATATCAACTGTAAAATTGGAATTTGTGAAGTATATTGTCTTGGTTTCTTACAAATCATATAATCTCTATTGCTACTGTATTAAAACTTAGAGTCTTAGATGATTTTCTTGAGACTCAAGGTAGCCGAATTTTTTTCTTTATATAGAGAATCCGTTTTTTGTTTGGAGTGATTACTTACTATTGGATTTTGAACCTAGTAAGTAAATTTGCCACTTAGACATATATGCAATTCTAGGTTCCATGTGTGCACATAGCGCTCCTCTAATTAGTAAAGACTAGGGATAGAGTGCAACAAGAGTGAGCATTTTCATCCAATGAAGGAGGTTTAGTTAGCACTTAGCAGTCTTTGTTTGAACATATTACAGCACATGCATTATGTACCTTCTTTATATGCAAAATGGGAAAGCACATTCAATCAGAAATGACTTGTTTAAAAAATATGATCTGAGATTTTCAGCTGTTAGCACCGTAGACTCGAGTGGAGTCTCACTTTTCAAGGACTTGAATATAGCATTGGGACATAAGGGCGTTGAGGTGAGAACATTAAACTCCGAAAAACTTTATTTGCACACCTTGATAACTAGGCCTTAAAATCATAACTGTGACTAACTGGAATAATTTGTGACAGCTTGCATTGGTGAATCCTCTAGCTGAAGTCTTAGTGAAGCTGAAAAAAGCAGATGAAGGTCATAATAAGATTCGGGATGATTACCTTTTCGTGACAGTTGGAGAGGCTGTAGCTTCACTTTCATCAACATTGAAGACACCAACAGTGGGAGAAGAGGTACAGGAAACTGTGGTTGAATGCTAAACAAGCAAGTAAATAAGATAGCAGAATAAACCAGCTTAAGTAAAAGGAAGCAGCAACAAAAGAATAGAATAGAGTGGATGTAAATTAATCATTGTAAATTTTAGTTTATTAATTAGCTCTGTAAAGTACTTCCTTGTAGAATTTAAATGTACATTGTCATGTATATTATGCTTACTAGATTTGCCTTACAAATTCAGAAGCTACCTTTGTGCTTTAATTGATAATTCAGACATTGACGTTATTTCAATGTGTTTGGGAGCATATTTGACTCAATGAGACTAGTTGTGAAGAGTTCTGTACAGAACAAAATCTAAAAAAAAGTTAACAAAGAAGAAGAATGTATCAAATATATTAGAATATAAAGATCAATTAAGAATTTTACATAAAAATATAAAAATCACACAGTCAGCTAAAACATTGAAATAGATCCATTGTTATTGAGTTATCTATAAGTATCTCTTTAAATGGTTATATAGTTTGAGAGAAAGTTCTAATTTTAAGACCTCTTCACCTTTTAAATTTACAGTGAATAAAAGATGTGATTTCAGGATCTCAAACAACTATAGAGAATATTTACTACTTGAGCTAGTTGGTAATTTGAATCATATTCAAAGAAGAATCATATGTTGAATATGTCATCAGGAATAAATCAAATAGTGAATTAAGACAAAAATTGAATTAACAGAATCTTGACTCTTCATAATTAAACTTAGTTTGATATTAACACTAGGACATAACTTAATATTAACAAGAATGTAATATTTATGCATTGTTCATTTAAAGATTTATACACAATTTTGAAGAATAAATGACAATAAATATATAAATAATAGGTAATTACAATATGTAAAATATTAATTTTATAATGTAAAAGAAAAACATTAATAATTACAATTTTAAATTTTTAATGTCTAAAACTATGGCTTTTATGTAACTTATTACGACTACACAGAACTCCATCCATAGTTAAGTAATTGAAAAAGTCATATCTCAAAAACGCTTTCAGAAACAGAAGACTAAGACTGAAAGCAGAAAAGAATAAGTACCGAATCACGTTCACGTTAAACCAAACAAAGCTTAGAGAGAGAGAGACGCAGAACAAAATGGACCCTCCCAATTTAAAGAAATACGGTGTTCCTATCTACTCCGTTTCTTGGATCCCACAAAACATCTTCAAATCGCACCAAAACGTAACCGCCGATGACTCTTCCTCCGACACCGATCAAAAATCTCCTCCGGATACGAAGGCGGAGGAGAAGGACGTGACGGAGGGAGTGACCGCCGGGAATTACCTGGTCTTTGCCGGTGGTGGTGGAGAAGGACACAGCGGTATTCCCAATTCTCTGTTGATCGCGCACTTTGATGTTGCATCGAATTCTCTTTCTGATCAACCGGTATGTGATATTTTCGTGTTCTATTCCGGAAATTTTATGAGATTTGATTTACTGACGATATTTTTTTTTAAAATTGGAACTGGTAGATAGAATCAGATCGTATGTTTCTAGTATTGTCAATATGGATTTCATTATGTTTTGAAGGTATTATGATGGCTTAATTTGCATTTAAATCTTACTCTGGTTATAATTTGTTGATATATGAATAATTCTAGTTATTTTATAAATGTCTAATGAGGCTGCATCAAGTTATGCTATTTTTTGGGTCTTTTAGCTTTGTAACAATGCTGCCTGCTATGTTAGAACTAGTATGCAGTTTAGAGGGTTAGTGAGAAATCTGGTAACTATGGTGTAACTTCATTGTTTTTGGATTTGGTAGTAATTGATATTGAAATTTCATCTAATATTGCATAAAGTGTCGATCGAAAGATGTGTTGCATGTGTTACTAATACAGTATTACTGCACTCTCTTGTTTCTTGTTTGTGTAATAACTTTATCAATATTTTCAGGTGAGTAGGCTAGGAACTAATTCTGACTTGCCTTACAGAATGGCAATTCACCCCAATGGAGATGGCCTTATTTGTTCAATGATGTCAAAGAGTTGCAGGTCTTTTGCTTCCCATCTCATCTTTGCTTAAAAGAAGTCACTTCTTTTCATTAAAGAGAAATCCATATAGACTTTGTTTCATTGTTAAAATCTTTATGTCAAATATTTTTTGAGTGGGTAAATCTAGACAAGTTTGAGCATACATGTAGGCCATGCTTGGTTGAGCAGGTGAAAAATGGAGGTATCTTTCATCTAGACTTTACTTTGTCGAGATACACTCCCATTTTCACCTTCTCAATCAATTGGTCTGTAAGCTCAAAACACAGATAATAGTAGGAAAGTAGATTGTCATATATAGCTGACAACTTTTTATGCTTTATAATCCATATGGATAATTAAAAATCCAGAAGTATTAATAAGTGCCTAATATTTTGAGGAACTGCATGAGCTCTACATAGTTTATTTTTACATAAAACATAACCTCTCTTATGTTGACAGACCAGGCTTGGACAGACTTCAGTTAAGAGATATCTTTAAATAAATATGTTGTCTGCTTATGGAAAAACATTTGTATTCTTTTGCTTCTTTTTAATTGTTTTGAGAGGATTGGCAGCTGAATGATTGGTGCATGCATTTGTATATTCCCGCAACAAATCCCTACTGCTGCCACTAACTAAATGACAGTATGGATGTACTGCAGCATGGGAGGGGTATAATAGAGGGTAGTTAATGTTATTGTGTCAGCCTGTAATCTACATGTTTTATGATATTTATGAACTTTGATTTTATTTTCTCTATCATATCTAGCTATAGATCATTACGATCAATATTATGCCTTGTTCTTGCAGATGGTTTGACTGGGACCAAAACGAGGGTTCTGAAAACCATAAGTTAGTTCTGAAGAAGTCGGAGATAGTCCTTACTGGGTTGGAGGATGTTGAACTGCAATTAGCATTGGCATTCAACAATGTTGGTACTGCACTAGCTGCTGGTGGGGAGGTACAGGCTTCATTTACATTAACATAAATGGAAATGAATCTGTATAATGACACTGATAATTTTTAGTATTATGAAAGAGAAAACATGCTTGATGGAAATAACTCCGCTTATTAATTGTTACCGCACTTCATGTTCAATTATGGTATGTTTGCCAAGAGATTAAGATCCAAGCTCTTGTTAGTTAACTGATACTAATATTGTATACTTGCTCCTAATATTGTCCTTCACACAATCGGATGCTATTGATTAATAAAAGTCAATTCCTGTTTCATATACTGAATATGATTATTGATTATAGATTATAACAGTGAACTTATAGTAGAAAGAGTTCTTTTCCTGTAGATGTCATGTAATCATTTGTCCGTCCTCAGTACAAAACATTATCTCTTTTCATTTTATCACTTAACATTAACCCGAAAACATTATTGTCGAAGATGTGTGTGGTTACTGAAGATCCAACCAACATCAATGGCAAGCATCAAATTAAATTGTCACTGTAACTTCAAAAGCTGTCAAAAATCAAGATGTAGCCTTTTCTGTAGCTGCAGCATTTTGTTTCAACTTCACTATTGTGATATATATAGTCTATCCTTTTTGTTTTCCAAGGGAGAATAATTGCTGGCGATATGATGCTTCTAATTTTCTTCAGTACAGGATTGCAGTACCCTCATTCTTTTTTGGTGGAGTAGCATGCCACATAATGTTGTAATTTTGGTGCAGTACAGGATGGCAATCTAAGGGTTTTCAAGTGGCCTAGTATGGAAATTATTCTCAACGAGTCTAATGCTCATTCTACTGTGAAGGACTTACATTTCAGGTTTGTTGTTCATATAAGCACCTCAGAGAGATGTTACTCTTTCACTTTACTATAGTTAGTAGCTCACAGGGAAAAGAAAGAAACAGTAAGAAAGGGGAGAAATAGGGCAGCTTACTGAATTGTGCCTTATAGTCTGGTTTTGTTTGTTGCAGTTCTGATGATAAACTGCTTGTCTCTGTCGGAGGTGCTGGCCCCAGCAGGGTTTGGGATATTTCTTCATCAAAACTCTTGACTACTCTATCAAATGAAAATGTGAGCAATTGTTAAAATCTTACCAGTAGAATAGAAATAGTGAATTTTACTTTAAACTCTGAATCAGTTTGATAACTTTGCAAGCATCACTTGGAAATTTATCTTCCATATCAATTGGTTAAAATTAGGTTATGTTATGAATTATACTCTAATATTGACTTGATATATAGTGATGCCATGAAAATATATAAATCAAATAATTAATTCACGTGGTTTACATATAGTTATATGACAAGTCTAGACTCTAGATGAATTGTGTTGTTATTTTTTATGCATGTGTTTGTTTTAAAACTTTATACATATTATTTATTGTATAATGTTCACCTGCTTACTATTTTTCCGGGTAAGTTAAATTATCATCTATTACCTGAATTTCATAGATGGGTTACAGAAGTAGGGGAAAACATATTATACAAACAATTTTTCTGAGTATAGCATCAAATGGAATTTTGGCTTAGTGGTCCACATTCAACACACTTGTGCCACTCCCTTGCATTGATATATGTTCTGGTCCGTTTTAAGATGTTTTTTTTATAAAAACGATGTGGCTTTAAGAAGATAGGGGACTGGTTCAACATACCGAGCTAGCATTTGCTGGTCGTGACTAATTTTCAGTAATGCCGGTTATTGAGTGTTCAGACCAATATATATGGGCAGGGTCCCAGTTTAACTGGTTGAACTAGCTAATTTACTCTGGTTCTCAAAACTTCATTCAAGGACAGCATATTGTTCTTCAATGCTCCTTTATCAGAGAAGTAGTTGAAGAAGGGAGTGTGGGTATGCAAATATTTACAACAAAGACAACTTACTAACATTATGAGTGAATCAGTATTGAGAAGTTCATATAGTGTTGATCCTTGTCATAACATCAGCATATAGTTGGCGAGAGGAGAAAGCTCACCAAATGTAGCTTTAAGTTAGGTACTGTAAAATAAGTAAAATCCACTTTTGGCTCTTATGCAAAAGTCAAGGTAGGAAGAGTAAAATTCTTTCAGGAACTTTAGTTGGCTCTCATTTTGTTGGTGCCACCTTCAGCACTTTTGGCTCTTCTTTCTTTCTATTCATCTTAATAAGTTTCTTCTTTTATAAAATGAAATTAATACTTTTGGATAACATTATTATTCCCATTGTGGTTTCTTTGTCATTAATTATATATACTAATCATATCATGTTGAATTTCACACAGCGTGATACTTTTAGCTCTTGCAGATTTTCTCAAATAAATGATAGGACTCAGGTCCTATACATCGCCGGTAAATAATCTGCAGAAAAAAAATTCTCTTCTCCTTGTATCTTTATTTAACTGAAACAAGTATTTTATTGTTGTATATAGATAATGGTGGAAGCATTCTGACCTGGAATACGCAAACGTGGAAAAGAATAAACTCAAAACGTATTATTCGTGATGCAATCTCTGCGTTGAATGTCTCGGCTGATGGAAAGTTTCTTTCATGGTACATATTCTAATATCTACTTTTCTACTGCTTAATGGTGCCACTTCATCCTTTTCTTCTTAAGCCACCTGGAAGCATGTTTATTTTTTAGCTTTCCTGCCATTTTAAAAAAGAACAAAATCTAGTTGAGATGTCAAGGGCAATGTTTCAATAACCAGGCCAAACTTATTGGACTGTGAACCATCTATATTCCAAGTTCAAACATAATCCATATCAACCACCCGTTGAATCAATTGAACCATGACCCAGAGGTCTAGCCTGTTCAATCTCCAGCTAGTTTTTCAAAACATTGCTCAAGGATGTAATTCTACAATAACTTATTCCTTCTGTTTTGGTGTGCTGAACTGCAGTGGAACACCTTCTGGGGACATCGTAATTGTAAGTTCAAAAAATATGCAGATTCAGACAATGATAAAAAAGGCTCACCTTGGCATAGTAACTGCTTTAGCGTTCTCCCCTGATTCAAGGTTTGAAGTTTGGGTTCATAATTATTTTATAAATTTTCTTTATTATGCATGCTTAGAAGTAGTTACGCCATAGTTGTGGCTTCTGTATTCAGGGCCTTGGCTTCTGTATCCATGGATTCAAGTGCGAGGGTAACACTAATTGAGGAGAAGAAAAATGGTATGTAAATATTTCATAATATTGTTGACAAATAACAGGTTCTTATTTCGTTTACAGACTGCTTTGTGGAACTCGTACCATATGGTTTAGTTCTTTTATCCTATTAGTCTGCTGAGAAAATTAACCTGGAATATATTACCGGCCTATCGGTGGGGACCAAACTGTGATAAAAAAAAATTGAATGACAAAACATTTCTGTAAATTTAGAAAGTGGAGCACTTGGATTGCTTGCAATGGATGTGTGGCTTCTGAAATTAAAGATCCTTGTGTTTGTGCATGTGTACAATACATGAGCCTATTTAAAGCATGCTTGTGTTTATACATGTTGCTTGCCTAAAATTTTATGTCCTGTTGTGTGAAATTACCTAAGTTTTTTCAGGAGGATTGAACTTGTGGATTGCATTATTTATCCTCCTCCTCGCGGTAGCTGCTTACTTCCTGAAGGTTAAAGGATTTGAAAAGTGAAGTTCCAATATTATTTTATGTGAACATAAAATATATATCACTAGCTAAACAGAGCTTTATGAATGTAACTGGTCAGTTTTGATGCAATTTCAGTTTTTTTTTGGGTTTAAACAGATGATTTTTCATAGTGGTATCATAGTGTACAATGTTTCCAGCTGGAATCAAAGCCATATCATATTGCTTGGTTCAATTTTGCTCGATATTGCAATTTAATTCGTGTCATATTGCTTTGAGAGACAGTTATGATTATATATGCATGTTGTAGGAGTAGTTGAGCTAGGACTTGACATCGTGCCTATCACTTCATGCCGCTCTAATAGTAGGCATAGCAAAAACAACTAATACCCAACCTCAACTTTTTACGGGAAAACCCTAATTTACGTGTGTTTTGGGTTGGGTTCAAGCGAGTTTCGGAATATATATACCCACCTTCACTCCACTCGCTAGATTAACCTTGCCAAATATTATCCATTCATCCAAATTTTGATATCTTATTATATTTTCATCGGTATTATGAGTTAGTTTAAAATTTAAAATTGCAAAGCAATATGGCCCCATTATGACCTGACATGCTCTTATTATATTTACAGGGGTGAGTAGGACATGACCTGCTCACTTAGTATGGCCCGATCATGGCCGGATTTGATAGGGTTCGGTTTCATTGGTTCTACGGGTAGATTTGGGTTCAAAAATAGATCTGGTGTTTAGGGTCAATTAGGGACCAAACATGACCCCATCTGGCTTGTTCCATGATCATTTTATCATGTTTGTATGTATTATTTAAATGTGTAAAGAGTAATTATACCATAATTTTTTCATCATATATACACGGGTAATAATATGTATACATATATCATTTTATATATCAAATTAGATATTCATAATAATAAATAATATTGAGAATATCTTATCTAAAATGAATATGTATTATATTTAATTAGTTCAGGGTTGAGTTCGGGTTTAAAGATTGACCCTATCGAAATTTAGGGTCGGATTAGCTTCGGGGCTAGGTTCGAGTTCAAAAAATAATTTGATATAGGGTTTATTTGGTTGCACAAGAAAAAATAATAAAAGAAAGAAGTGAGAAGGAGAAAATTGAGAAATATAATAGATTTTTGTGATCTTTGGTATTAGAGAATAATAAGAAAAAATGAATAAAAAATGTATTTTTTCTATTTCTCTTTTATTTGGTTGAATAGAAAATGAGAGAAGAGGTGATGTTATAATTTAAATGATAAAAATATCCTAAATAAAGAAAAATATTGTTTTTATTATTAGTTAAATATAAATATTATAATTTTAATTATAGATTTTATTAAATATATTTTATTATAACTTCATCTGACATTGTTATTAATATTTTTTTATATTTAAAATAAAGTTGTTTATATTAGTAGTATTCAAAACTAAAAAGTAGATAAAATAAACAAGTTGAAGGACATTTTTGTCATTCTGTGAAAAAAATTCATCTTCTCTCCATTTTATCACCAAAGTAGGAGAGAAATTTTTTTTGTTAGCCCCACCTACTTTTTATTTCTCCTATATTTCTCTCTTCTCAATCAAAGAGGAGAAAATTTTATTTTTTCTTCTATCTTTCTCATTATTTTCTCTTCACTCTAACTCTCATATATCAAATAAAGGCTTAGAGCTGAGTAAGAAACAAACATTAACATGTCTCAACCGATCCATGTTCACTCCTACTTGTTTGGGATTTATGGTAGAATTAAGCTTTGACAGAATAAGACTTCATAGTACCGAGTTTGATAAAATTTAAATACGATATGATGTTTGTTGTTACATTGTATAAGGAAAAATTGGCATGGTGGTAGCAAAGATGACACTGGGATTATAATAAATGATGCAATGATATGATTTGCCTTTTATCTAAATGATAAAATTATTATGTTAATTTTGTCAAACGAAGTCTAATTCTCCATAATAAATAAAAGAGAATAGTGAAACTTTTGATTGATGTTCCACATATACCTAACATTATAAGAGAGAATTTTAGTGTTCAGATTTGTAATTTTTTTCTGTCATGAAGAAGAATGTGTTAATTTAATAGATTTAATTAAAATGGATGATTAAAAAATTATTGAATTATGCTTATTGATTCTTATATTTTATAAGCTTTCACATAGTTCATATATTTTTAATTGAAATAAATAATTGTGAAGTTCATTCTTTACACTTATGGGCTTAATCTCATTTATATTTCTCAAAATAGTTTGTCGTGATATGTTAATTCGTTGCATGGTTCTGCATGGCGTTGAGACATGTTTCATTGTGCGTGTATATCATTAACCATCACCATAAATAAAATATTACTAATATTAAAATTATCAATAATCACCTCTTTGGGAACCACGCTAACGTAGGAAAATCATGATTTACTGTTTTATTTAAAAAATAAAACACAAATTTTTTCGTAAATATGGATATTTTAAAATAAATATAGTATACTCTAATCTTTTAATCCACATATTTTTTTTATTTTACGCCTCGTAATTCTTCCTCGGCCAGGCTTGGGCAGAATAGAAAAGCAAGTAAATTAGTAGCATAGCAAAAATAAAATGCGTTCCTCGTCATTAATATATTTGCTCGCGGTAATTGTAGCCTCTCGGGAGAATTGATGACTGCATCAAAGATGCACTGGCTATTGCTAGTCATACCCTTTTTCGTCTCCATGTCCACACACAGGGGCGACGTAAAAAAGGAAAGAGAGGGATGGGGTTTCTCTCGCTTTTGACAGAGCGGGCCCCGGCGGGAGGCCCGCATGACGGGCTATTAGCTCAGTGGTAGAGTGCATCCCTGATAATTGCGTCGCGTGCCTAGACTGTGAGGGCTCTCAGCCACATGAATAGTTCAATATGCTCATCGGTGCCTGAGATGTGGATCATCCAAGGCACATTAGCATGACGTACTTCTCCTGTTCGAACTGGGGTTTGAAACCAAACATCTCTTGGTCTGTGAAGATACGTTGTTGTTAGGTGCTCTGTTTTCTTTTTCATTGAGGTCAAACCTAAACCTGTGCTCGAGAGATAACTGTCCATATACTGATAAGGAATATATGAATTATTGAGAAGAAAGGAGTCGTGGTGGTCCCCCGGCCCGGTTGTTGTTGTTTAAACTTTGCGACCACTAAATTTAGAACTATTTTCACACAAACTCATGTATACCTCCCCCCATTATAACCAAACATTTTTTCCTATGCCTTGATTTTCCATATAATCTAGTTGTTTTTTCTCTATATCACTTCATGTGTAGGTCATAATTATTTGAAGAAAAAACCTAATAAATATAATTCGACAAGAAGAAGAATCACGAACATTTGATTTTTTGTCTTTCTTAATCTCAACATTTGCGTGATCAAAAACCGACCCCCAAACCCCACCGTGAACTACATGCACATGCTTAATGCTTAAGTAAAAAAAAGAATAGAATCTCTATTTTTATTTAATTTTATGAGAAGTATAAAAGATAGGGCATCGAAAAAATCATTTGCTCTGTCCAAAACCCTTCTTCTGTTGTTTTTCACATTTCTCTGACAAACTATTACATGCTGCTGCGCAGTGATGGATAATGCTACTGCTATGGATCCTTCATCCATTTCCCTTGGCGAAGATTCTAGAAGCACAATGAATTACCTCAAACACACTCTCTTGTCTCGTCTCAAAGAATCTAATCCCTCCCTTTGTTTCAACACCGATCATGTCTCTTCATATATTCAACAGCGTCTTCCGCATCTTTTCCCTTCAATCAACATACCCTCTCATCTCCCTTATGCTCTGGTAACTCTTATCTCTTTTTTATTATTCAATTTAGTATCTTTTTTCAAATGGGTATTTTGTTTTGGTGTTGTTTTTGGAATCAGAATTGATATGGCTTTGTGTTTTATTTATTTGGTTGTAGATGATAGAAAATGCAATAAAGGGGTTGGGTGAGAGAAATGGATCAACTGAGGAGGCTATATCTGATTTCATTAAAGATGAATATAAGGATTTACCATTGGCCCACACGAGGATTCTGCGTGTTCAATTGAAAATGCTTTGTGACAATGGGGAGCTTGTGTGTAAGGAGGGTGGGAGGTATGTGTTTGTGGTCGATGATGTTGATGTTTGTATTGGTGGAATGAGTGATGAGGATGGGAAAAGGGCAGAAATGAAGGGTGGCAATAAGGGAAAGAGAGGGGGAAATAAGAAGAGTGAAGGAAAGGAGAAAAAACGATTGTCTGGGTTACATGTTGCTCCGACCGATGATGAACCTAGTAAGGCAGTGGTTGAGTCCATACAAGAACAGGTGGAAGTTGAAGGGGATACTTTAGTTAGTGAAATGGTTGAGGTACAGGGACAATCTGAAAAGGGAATGGGTGGTGATGGTAACGGGACAAAAGTTAAGTGTAGCAAGCAGAGGAAGAGAAGGAAAAAGAAATATACTGATGGAAAGAGGGAGAAAAGAGGGAGAACGAAAAGGCAAGTGTCACAGTTGCCTGATGCTAAGGCTGATGAACCAGGCAGGGTGTTGGAAGAATTCACACAAGAACAGGTGGAAGAGGAAGCGATTCTTTTGCTTGAAAACGCTGAAGAGCATGAACAAGAGATTCTTTCACAAACTCAGGTATACGGTGTTTCATTAATCTTTGGCTTTTGATGTTTATACTTAAATTAGCCTTCATGTTCTTGTGCTGTTGCCTGTTTGTACCTTTTATGTTTGAAGTTCTTTGCATATGAAAATTTTCTGGATTAAAAAAAGTTTTGTTAGCTATTCTTTTAGAAAGAAGTACAAATTGGACAGAACTTTAGTGACGTTCCTGCTTATTTGTTTCCTTTTGTCAATTTTCAATAATTGGCAACCTAGTGCTATATAAAGCTCCTGGCATGCACGTCTCTTGGGCCGGGTCCAGGCCCACTATTTGAGATTATCGTAGACACTAGGCAGCCTTGCTTTGCATTGTTTCTAGATGCTGATTCCATGGCTTAAAACTTGTAACATCCAGTGAGATGGCGACAATGCAGCAAATCACCTCTTGTTTTACTCAACCCGACAAACTATATTTATTAAAGACAAAATACATGAGTTCTCCTCCACTTTCAATCCACATTAGATAAGATGGTGGGTTCCATGACTTAAACTTGTTATGATTGAGTCAGATGGCAACAATGTGCCAACGCTCCTCCCCTTGTTTTGCTCTACCTGACAAACTATATTTTTACAAGCTAGCTTTCTTACAATATTAACATTTCCTAAAACATTTAAACACATGTTGAATACCAACACATATAACATTCCCGTTCAACATGTTTTATTCTGTTTCTTTTCAATCTTTCATGATAATAAACCTCACATATTATATTTTTTCCTGTTGACCTCTATGGAGTCATTGGCCTTGCTATTTCTTACTTTATTTCTAGAAATAGAAGTTCATACCTATTACCCCTTTGATTTGTGGGTGTGCTGATGTTTTTAAGATTTTTTATCAACAGCAGGATTCCGTACTGCATTTGGAAACAATTTATTCATCCCAGCAGCCATTGCCGCTTTCTATTTCCGAAGGGTTTTCAAAGGGTACATCAGCAGGGATAGAGCATGATGATAACCCATTGTCAAGTGATCCTGAGCAGAAACCATTTAAGCATCCCAAAAGAACGCCTTGTAAACCAGAGCTTGCTGCATACCAAAGTAAGAGGCTGTTACAAGCAGTAGATCAAGCTCATCAGCGTGGTCAAGGTAGAGGCAGAGGTCGGGGTAAAGGTAGAGGAAGAGGTAGAGGTCAGCAGAGGCCTACTAAACTAAGTCATGATAAAGACCAACGTGAAGAGCAGTTACAGCAAGGGGTTCGAGAAGCAGAAGCTCAAGCACAAAGTGAAGGGGAAAAGTCACAAGTTTCACATATTCAGGTATACCATGTTTCCATAATCTTTGGCTTTGATGTTGATACTTGATAGTTACCCTTTATGTTATTGTGCTGTTATTTACTTTTTTGTTTAGAGTTCATGGCATATAAAAAAATGATTTTTTTTGCAAAAGTTATGTTAGCTATTTTTAAAAGTTAAAACTAAAAGATTGGACAGAGCTTTAGTGGCATTCCAGGTTTTGTTTCCTAATTCGTACTTATTTGTTCCCTTTTATCATTTTTCAATGAATGGCAACCTAGTGCTATATAAGGCTTCTGGTGTGCATGTCAAATGGGAAGTGTCTGGGCCCTCTATTTGTGTCTATAGTAACACTCGACGGTCTTCCATTGCATTTTGTTGATAAATGCTGATTCCACGTCTTAAACTTGTATCTGTCAAGTCATATGGCGACAATGCGCCAAATTTCCCCCTGTTCTAGTCGACCCGACAAACTATATTTATTACTAGCTAGTTTGCGTACAATCATAATGTTTCCTAAAAAATCTAAACACATGTTCGTTACGTTTTGCATATAAAATTCCTGTTCAACATGTTTTATTCTTTGTTTCTTTTCAATCTTCAATGATGATAAACCTCATTTACTGTTTTCCCCTTTTGACCTTTTTGGAGTCGTTGACCTTACTACTTTCTTACATTATTTCTAGAAATGTAAGTGTGTACCTATTCTTCTTTTGATTTGTGAGCATATTGAATAGTTAATGTGCAAGATTTGTTACCAACAACAGATCTGGAAACAATTTGTTCATCCCAGTTAACTACGCCAAATTTTCAATTTGATTCCCAGAAGCCATTGCTGGTTCCTATGTTAGAAGGGTTGCCAAAGGGCATACCACCAGCTGGGATAGAGCAAGATGAGAACCCATTGTCAGGTGATCCTGAGAAGAAAACACTGAAGCGTCCCCGAGGAAGACCTTGTAAATCAATTGTAACTCCATACCAACGTAGGAAACTGTTAAAAACACAAGATCAAGCTCCGCATTATGGTCAAGGTAGAGGTAGTGGCAGTGGTAGTGGCAGTGGTAGTGGCAGAGGTCAGGCGAGGCCTCCTAAACTAAGTCACGATACAGATCAATGTAAAGAGCAGTTACAACAAGAGGATTGCGCTCAGCAGCATGATAGAGGGAGGGGGAGAGGGAGAGGGAGAGGCAGAGGTCGAGGGAGGGCTCTTAAACTTGACCAGAATGCCAATCAATATGAGGAGTTCTTACAACAAGAGGATCGAGCTCAGCAGCATGATAGTGGTAAAGGTCGGGGGAAACCTCATGAACTTGATCAGAATGCAAATCAATCTGAGGAGCAGTTACCACCACAAGACGAAGCTCCAAGTCTGGTAACCCCTCATATTCATGCTTTATCCTTACGTCAGTTGTCTTTTAATTTGTTCATGTTGTAGATATAGGAATGTCATTGTAACAAGCAACAAATATATAGGTCTAAAAGTAATAAATTTTTGCAAGCATTCAAACTAGATTGCTGAATGGACAGGAGTTTGTGAGCCAAAGAGAAAACTATTGTCCTTGAAAAAACGTGGTTAGGTTTCGTAAATATATGTTAAGGTAGGTATAAATATGGACATAACTTTAATATTGTCCAATGCTATCTATTTGCTAGTAGTGAGAATGCTAATTTCTTTGTAATTCAGTTTCGAGTATACTGTTAACTTAATCATGCCTCTAACTCTTTATGAAGCTGGAGTTGGCACCACATGTTGAGCAAACATGCGAAAGCCTGTCTATGGAGAATGTCCTTAATTCATTATCAGATGCAAACCCGACCCTCCAGCAGCTACGGCCAGAACCGCAGAATGAAGATCTAGGTCAGGATCTGCCGCAAGCCACAAGACCCACAAGAAAGTGAAGATCAACCCATAGTCGGGGCAAGCCACCTATAATAAATCAAGACTGAAGCAGCTGTACTGAACTTTACCGGTGAGTGAAGTTAACCTAGAAGTGATTCTGGTGGGTGAAGGTAACCTAGAAGTGATTCTGGTGCGTGAAGTTAACCTATAAGTGATTATTTAACTGTCAGCTCTTCAAGGGTTCTCTTATATGGCCTTCAGCATGGTAGTCTCTTCTAACCTTTACAAGTACTAAACTCAGAACAAATTATCCAGTGTTTAGGATTGGTATCAAGGACTAGTTTAATTTGAAATAGTATTATCATTTTGAATTATTAATTTGCATGTGTACATGTTATCTAAGTTGTCATAGAAATATTCCATTGCACTTCATGGTTCTATTGTTAATTTGAATGTATTGTGTTTACTTAAAATTACTTTCCGATGACTATTTGAAATTTAAGGTGGCGTGCTTTGCTTAAGAAAAATGTTTGTCTTGGTAATATTTGTTTCTTGATTTTTTGTTTAAATCTTTTAAAATAGAAAACAGTTATAAACCTACTCTGCACATTAATATCACCCAAAAAACTATCCTATCATAGTCATTATTTGATATGCAACAGGATAAAAAGTATTGAAACTCATAATCAATGGTGTAGGTGTAGGTGTTAGGGAGTATATTTGTTGTTCTACTTTTTGTACCACTCAATATACCATCAACTTTGATTGGTTGAAAATAAATTTGTTAAGTTAAATTATAATTATTAAATATTTTTTTGTCAATCACACTTCCTGACACACAGAGTAACACACAGAATGACACAAAATAGTGGGACAATAGATGTGATCATGTTATGGGTCAATTGTTCAGATTTTAGGATCATTAGTTACTTGAGACTATGATTTAAATTGTTGCCCGGTTGAGGTGAATGACGCATCCATATCACACCGCAGTTGTGGTGTGATTCCAAATCACATTAATGTGGCCGCATCCGGCTGCAGCGTAACGGCCATAATTTGCATTGCAATGTCGCAATGACCACAATTACAATATTTGCAATCGTTATTGCAATCACGACAACAACCACCATCATTTAAAACATGCCTTGAGACTAACCAAATGTTAAGATCGCAAAGGAGCCTGAGTACTTTATATAGTTTCGAATAAAAACAATAAAATTCAAATGTTATGGTACTTGAAATGCAGTGTTGGTCGAAATCATAGATCCCGTGTTATTGATGGACTGTGTAAATATGATATTCCATTAATCAAAGACGGATCCTAGATCTAACGTTAATGTTGTCAAATTGCATGGAATCAAAAAACAATTATAAAATAATATAAAACACAATCAGAATCACGATATTAGTATTGTTCATCTTTTTATATTTATTGCATAATAATTTCATCATGTATATACATGTATATTTATTATTTACTGATTTTAAATATAATAACTGTTATGTGCATGTTTGGGATAAATTTAGTAGAATTAAAAATTACTTTTAGAGGTTAACAATATGATTAATTTTATTTAAAATTAAATTATAATTAACACGTATATTCTAGGATAGTATAAGAAATTTTAAATTTTATATACAAATATTGATTAGGAAAATAAGGATGAGAATGAAATATGTTAAAGTTTGAACATAACGATATATAAATAATGACATAGCATTCTAATGTCTAAATTTTTGTTTTGTAAAGATGGTATATTTAGATCCACTTTATTAACATGCCAAAAAAAATGAAGGAATTTACTTTTTATTCCTTTTGACAATTCCACTTTTAAATGTAATAAAATAATTGACATAACTTTTCACGAATTGATGAATGAACTCTTAAACTTTTCATATTGTATGACAAATCAGGCTTTTAGCTTTATAAGTAGTTTGTAGCTTTTTAACTCAACCAAAAAATTACTAGAATTTTTTAGTAAACAAAAATTAAAGGTAATTTATAACTTTAAAAAATGAAGTTTACAGTATTAAAAATTTACTTCTGGAAAGTTAATTAAAGTAATATTTAGAAAATGAAAACATAATTCTCAATTATATTAGATGTACTCAACTAAAACCTCCTATAATATATTAAAAATATTTATTAAAATAGAAAAAATAAAAAATACATATTAATAAAAAAAAACAGGTATATTATTCGCTCCTACCTTTCCTTGGTAAATATAAAAACTGTAAAACGTGTTTATTTGCTTCACACATATTTACATGGTATATGGTACAATATATAGGACATGTGGCATGACTAGTTACAGAATGTTTTCAGTTATAGCAATCCCTAAGATAGCGCTTATGTTGAATGCTCTGATTGTGGTAATGCCTATAATATCTCATGCTATTATTATATGCCGTTGACACTGTTGATTACTGCAATTGTGCCTAGGATCGTGGCTGTGTTGAATGCATGGACACTGTATCCTTAACACGCCCCCGCAAGATAGGGGTACCATCAGCTACACCTATCTTGAAGCGAAGGTCTTGATGTCGCTGCCTTGATAAGGGCTTCGTGAGACAGTCCGCAAGTTGGTCTTTAGTGGAAACATGTTGAACCCGAATTTGGTTATGACGAGCATGATCTCGGACAAAATGAATGTCTATAGCAATGTGTTTCATGCGACTGTGAAAGACCGGATTGACTATAAGATAAGTAGCTCCCAGATTATCACAATAGATGGTAGGGGTACTCGGTAAAGGAACAACAAGTTCAGATAGTAGTGATGATAACCAGAGAACTTCGGCTGAGGCAGATGCGAGTGCTCGGTATTCTGCTTCGGTGGATGATCTTGCCACTGCTTTTTGTTTGAAGGACTTCCAAGATATTGGGTTACCGCCGTAGAATGTAATGTTAGCAGATGTGGAGGTATAGTCATCTCTATTTCCAGCCCAGTCTGCATCACTAAATGCGTAAAGTGTATTAGAGGGCGATCGCTTCAGGTGGAGTCCATGAAAGATGGTAGCTTTGAGGTACCGTAGAAGTCTTTTCAAGGCTGTAAAGTGTATGGATGATGGTTTCTGCATGAATTGAGCAAGTTTGTTTACAGTATAGGCTATGTCTGGCCTTGTCATTGACAAGTATTGGAGTGCTCCAATGATGCTTCTGTATTCTGTAACATTTGCTATAGCAACACCATCATATCGTGTGAGGGAAGAGGTGGTGGACATTGGGGAATGAACAATCTTAGCATCTGCCATCTTTGTGCGATCAAGCAAGTCATGAATATATTTGTGTTGACTAAGAAATAGCCCTTGAGATGTAGGAATGACTTCAACTCCAAGAAAGAAATGAATGTATCCCAGGTCTTTAATGGAAAACACAGTGGCTAATGTTGAGAGACACTTTTGAATTGCTTGATAGTTGTTGCCTGTAATTAGAATGTCATCAACATATACTAAAGTGTATAGTTTGATAGTACCTTTGAAGTAGATGAACAATGATGGATCAGACTTGGAGTTGACAAAGCCATATGACAGTAAAAACGAGTGTAAGGTGTGGAACCAAGCTCGAGGAGCCTGTTTGAGTCCGTACAAGGATTTCTTTAGGCGACAAACATGATCAGGATAATCGGGATGATGGAAGCCAGGTGGCTGCTGCATATATACAGTTTCAAGAAGTTTGCCATGTAGGAACGCATTGTTGACATCTAACTGGTGAATGTGCCAATGTTGTTGAATTGCCAAAGTAAGAACTAACCGAACTGTTGATGGCGTAATCACTGGGCTGAAAGTTTGATGATAATCTAGACCCGGACGTTGATGAAATCCTTTGGAAACTAGACAGGCCTTGTATCTATCAATAGAACCATTGGGGTGTCGCTTCACTCTAAAACCCACTTACACCCGATTATATTAGATGCTGTATGTTTAGGAACCAGGTCCCATGTGCCCTGCTGGATTAAAGCATTAAATTCTGATGACATTCTAATTACAGGCAACAACTATCAAGCAATTCAAAAGTGCCTCTCAACATTAGCCACTGTGTTTTTCATTAAAGACCTGGGATACATTCAAAAAAATATTAGTATAAAACAAACAAAAATAAAATATTAGATACCAAATTATAACTAAAATATATAAAAAAAATTATCTATATATTTAATTACTCAAATTTAATAAATGTGTATGCACTTTTTAATTATTTTTAAGTTTTAATTAATTATAAAACCAGTTTTATCAACAATTTTACTTTACTACACAGCTAAAATTTTAACTAAAGAAACATGGGAAATGAGCAACATGTTTTGGTACGAGAAAGGAGAAAAGATTCATTACTCATAAGTCATAACAACTGCCCATGTTTCCAACGTACAATCCCAAGAATATAATAAAATATAAAACGGAAAATGTTTTATTTAAATAAAAAAACATAACTCTAGCATTAGCTTATTAAGGTTATTGGTTAAGAACTTAAGATCTCACACTCATAGGCATACTCAATCACTCACCTAGAGATGAAGTCAACCATCATCAACACCTTCATCATCTTCATCTTCTTCTTCTTCCAATCATTCATTCTCTCATCTTCTTCAAAATCAACGAATCCATTCCCCAAACAAGCCTTCCCCACAAAATCTGGTTACTTACCAATAAACTCCACTTCAAGTTCCTCCATTTTCTACACTTTCTATGAAGCCCAAAACTCCACTTCACCACTTTCTCAAACCCCTCTTGTTATTTGGCTCCAAGGTGGCCCTGGATGCTCCTCCATGCTTGCCAACTTCTATGAACTTGGTCCCTGGCGTGTCACCAAATCTCTCACCCTTCAACCTAACCCTGGTTCTTGGAACAGGAGATTTGGCCTTCTTTTTCTTGATAATCCCATTGGAAGTGGTTTCAGTATTGCCTCAACACCAGAAGAGATTCCAACAGATCAGAACGGCGTCGCGAAGCACCTTTTTGCTGCTATAACAAGGTTTGTTAAGCTTGATCCTGTTTTCAAGTCTAGGCCTATTTATATAACTGGTGAAAGCTATGCTGGGAAATATGTTCCTGCAATAGGGTATTATATATTGAAGAAAAATGAGAAATTGCATGCTTCTAAGAAAGTGAATTTGGCTGGGTTGGCTATTGGTGATGGGTTAACTGACCCTGTGACCCAAGTGGCTACTCATGCTGCAAATGCTTACTATGTTGGATTGATTAATGAGAGGCAAAGAATTCAGTTGGAGAGTGCTCAGTTAGAAGCGGTTCGATTAACGAAGACGGGGAATTGGAGTGAGGCAGCTGATGCAAGAAATAGAGTATTGCATAAGTTGCAAAGCATAACAGGGCTGGCTACTTTGTATGATTATACAAGGAAAGTTCCATACGAAGATGAATTGGTTGCGCAATTCTTGAACTTACCCGAGGCTAAGAAGGCATTGGGAGTGAATGAATCATTTGCATACGAGCTTTGCAGCGATGTTGTTGGGGCTGCATTACATGCTGATGTGATGAAGAGTGTGAAACATAAGGTGGAGGAGTTAGTGAAGAGGACTAGAGTGTTATTGTACCAAGGTCAGTATGATATAAGGGATGGTGTGGCTCAAGTAGAGGCTTGGGTGAAGACATTGAAATGGGAAGAGATTAACGAGTTTCTGAATGCTAAGAGGAAGATTTGGAAGGTGAATGGAGAAGTTGCAGGGTATGTGCAAAAATGGAAGTCTCTTACCAATGTTGTGGTTTTGGGAGCTGGACATCTTTTACCCACTGATCAGCCTTTGAATTCTCAAGCAATGATAGAAGACTGGGTTTTGGAAAGGGGTTTGTTTCATAGTGTGCAACTTGATAATGTGACAACAAATTCCACTTCCTCTCATTTGTTGTGATTCTGATGAAACTGGTGAGATTAAACCCTGAGTTATATTCCTTAGTTAATGAATAATAAGTTCCCTTTCATAAATGTATCCGTGAACAATGTATTGCTAGGAGCCTAGTATGTTTTTTTTGGGGTCTTTTAAACAGGTTCATTTTCTCATTTCCATAATTTGATATTTTCACTCCAAACATGCTCTATATATTTACACCAACAAATCTAAACAAGTCTATTGCAAGTACTGAAACAGGAAAATAATTGGCAGATAACGATCAAAACAGAACAAAAAATAAGTTTTGCAAAATACTATGATAAAATGAGAAAAATAATGTAACATTTACATGTTAACAATTAGAATGAGCTAGCAGCCCAGCCCCACAATTTAGCAGGTAAGAGTATAACATCAGTGTAATCTTTGAAATTGTAAGTAAGGGTTATAATATTTGTCCTTAAAAGTGTTAAACAATACTCATTAAAATTGGTCCAATTTTTGGAGCAATTTTTTTATTCCAAGTAAAAAAATATACTGTGTGTTCTATGTTTCCCTTTATATAAAGTGCATGTTATTACCTTTAATTTTAGGAGAATATATAACATTATCGACATCCTTTATGTTCTATGTTCTTAAACTTGTATGTTTTATGTTCTTGTGCTGACTTCCAATCACACTTTGATGAGGAATTTCCCGTGCTTGTTGGTTCCCCCGATATATTTCCCCTTGATTGGCATTGTTGCCGCAAAATCAAATAGAACTAAAGCATAGTAGTTAGTAAAGTTGCCTACCCAAGTTATCAATAAAATGGAATGGTGCAATCGGACACTTAAAAACATTGTATGTGTTACATAGTTTGAATTTGGAGGTTAATCATGTGTGGGGAAGATATTATCATTCTACATTATGCGTAAAACAGTTACAAATTTCATATGATATGTTTTGTTTATTTAATTGTTACTGTTATTTAAAAGAAAGAAAAATGTACCCAAAAAAGAGTAAGAAAAATGTTTTTTATTTAGTATATTTTTACATGTCCAAATTTGCCAACATATCATGATAAAGATAAATGCCCATTACATGAGGAAGGAGTGGTTAGAAATAAAAGATAGTGAATTAGATTTTGAAATAGAAGAAAAGCATAAGACTTAAGAATCGTGAAACACATTTATGAGATGACTGTGAAACTTCTTTTTAATTATCATTTCATTTTAAAATAAAACTCAAAAACAGACTCTACAAGTTATATCATTTATTATGAGCATAATTTGGCTCAGTGTAAAAGACCCATTACTACTAAAAAAAAATTAGTCTAAGTCACAACATGTAAGGTAATAGCTAATATTTAAAACTTGACCTAATTAACATTTCAAATCGACTAAACATGATACTTTTATTTCGACGATGACGAATCCTCTTATTTATCTCAAATCTACCGATTCTCACGTAAAACTCTTAAAGGATAGGTGTCACATGTCTAATATTATTAATTTAATTATCATAAAATAATAAAATAGGAGAATTGTTTTAAATGGTAATTATTTGACACATTTAAATGAAAGCTTAAGACTTATCTAAATATGATATTGCAGTGAATACAACTTTCGGCCTTCAAAGAATAATAGTATTATTATTTATGTGCTTGCTTTTCTTTTACACATTTTGGGGGGAATGAGAGAAAAATGGAAAAATACTCACACTCCTCTTTTCTCACATTGTTCATAGAAGCATATTTATAAAAGAGTAAATTAGACTTACATTTCTTGAATTTTAGTAAAATTATATAAATTATCCTTTTTTTATATTTACATAAATCACCTCTAGTTTATGTATATAATTACACCGACTATCCCTATAAAAGGAGTAAATGTGATATTTTAAGCAAAAAATGGTGATGAATGTAATTGAATTAAATTAAATATAATATATCGTGAAGACAAATCCAAATAGTATAAAAGATATTAATTCATTATTTTTGGTTTGTTATAAATTGTATTAATAAGTCTAAGGAGATGCTTAAATCAATCTTATACTATATTGTAAAGAGATATTGACTCTTATTTTATTTGGATTTGCCTTAACAAAATATTATATTTTGTTTAACTTAAATACACTTATCATTTTTTATTTAAGATAATACACTTATTAAATATGGTTTATGTATGTGTAAAAAGTGGGAAATGTTTTATGTAATTTAATTAAAATTAATGAGATGTTAGTGTAATTTGTCGAGAGCCCGAGCTCCCCTTCCCAACCAATCCCCTTCTGGTTCCGAATCAAGGGTGGCCATCCGCCGGATTATATTCGGAGATTCCTTAATTGAATCGGGGAAGCACTTCCCTTTTCCAGCAAAATAAAGGTATTGAATTCATTATCTAAGATGAGAATTTTATTAAAAAAATAAGCATGCCTCTCAATAATTGATTTTGAAGCTCACCTCTCAAAGAACTAATTGATCAATTGGATGAATCCAACACTTTACTTAAATCCTACTTTTTGTCTTTTTCATGTGCCTGTAGTGGATAGAACCTCCAAAGTCCAAACATCAAACATGAATTTCTCCAATAAAAATTTACTCGTGCTACCATCTATAGGTAAGGATGTAATTGTTAACCGAATGACTTTTGGACAAACAGAAATAATTATAATAAATGGTGAATGTAAACAAATGAAATGGCAAAATAAAAAACGATATGAGAAGAAACAAAGAGAGTCTTATTCATATATAGAATACTAACTACATATCATTATTAATTTATTTATTTTTCACATGCTCATGAAGCCAATTAGTCTGGCATTTTACCATGAATATTTCTTATACCAATAATCTTTGAACTGCCAATAATAGTAGATTCCGTCCTGTCTAATACTTCGCCGGCACTGTGATAAGCATTGTGCATCATCTGATGCAGCATTATATATTTCAACGCTCTTTTCCACATTGTTCCAATTAATCCTGCAAAAGAATAGAGTACTACCAATAATATTTAATCTAAAAGACCATGTTTGTGCTTGTCCATTGGCTACAGAATGGACACCAAGATCATCATCCCTTGATTTACAATGGAGAAAGAGAATAATGCCATTACCCAAATCATTTGTAACAGACACAGTTGTGGTTTGAGGGAAAGTATTTTGTTCACATTGGACAGGGACCATGACCATATATGTTGTCATGGTCACTAGTATAGCACACATAACCAAAGGGTTGAACATGTTGCTCTCCTTTTTAATTGGATCTTCGGAGTGGAGGTTTCTAATTGCTCTATTTGTTTCTTGTATTTTGTGGAACATGATGGTGAGGACCTTATATATAGAAGAGAGAAGGGGCTTAGATTAAACAAAAGAAAATAGTTTGCAAATGCATTAAATTCAAATACAAGTAAAATATATATATTTGAAGAGATCTATTAACTCAAATTGAATTACACTAGTTATATTCAATTTTATGTGTTCATTTTTTTTTTATAAATTCAACACATCAAAGAGATAATTCAATTTTGATGTAAACAAATCTCTTTTATAAGTATTGACACAAGTCAACATTAAACCTTTTTTTAATTATTTTAAAAACATTCATTTCTTTACTAAATTATGAATTTAATATTTTAAAGTTTTGTCTTTTTAGTATTTATTATTTGATCTAGGAAAATTATAGAAAGCTTCTCAAAACTTTGTGTTTTGTAATAAATCACAACAAACTATTTTCTTCTTCCTAATTATACTTAAACTTTATTAAATGAAGAAAATTGGTATCCATATAAATATATTATTAAATTATTAGTAGACCAATAAGAAAACTAGTGCAATCATACTCACTATAGTAGTAGCAAGACAACAATGCACATTAGCCAATATTGATATTCAAAGGAAATGCCATCAAAATATAAAATTGATTTACAAGATAATAAATAAATTTCAGAGTTAAAACTGGATTAATACAATAATATTGAGTAAATAAAATTAAAAACTTTTGAGAAAGTATTGATACAACAATGCATGTTAGTCAACATGGATATCAAAAGGAAACTACCATCAAAATATAAAATTCATTCAGAACCTGATAAGTGAATTTCAGAGCTAAAAAAAATTAATACAGTAATATTGAGTTAAGTTGAATTTAAAAACTTTTGAAAAAGTATTGGCACACATCTACATTAAACCTTTTTTTAATTGTTGTAAAAGCTTTAATTTCTTTATTAAATTTAAAATTTAATATTGTAAAGTTTTGATTAATTAGGTTTTTATTATTTGATTTAGGGAAAATGTAGAAAGTTCCTCAAAACTTTATATATTTTGCATGTAAAACATCGAACTATTTTTATTTCTTAATTACTCCTTAAACTTTTTCCAATGGGTGAATTGAGTTAAGTAGAATTTAAAAACTTTTGAGAAATTATTGGCACCCATCTACATTACACCTTTTTTTAAACTTTATTTTCTTTATTAAATTTCAAATTTAATACTTAAAGTTTTGTCTATTTAGGTATTTATTATTTGAGTTTCAGGGAAAAAGTAGAAAGTCACTCATAACTTTATGTGTTTTGCAAGTAGCAACAACAAAATATTTTTCTTTTCTAATTACCACTTAATCTTTATCAATGGATGAAATTGGTCTCGAGATAAGCATATTGTTAAATCATACTTATAGTAGTAACAATGCAATAATACAGACTAATCAACATTGATATTCAGAATGTAATATTTATTCAAAATGTAATAAATAATGTTAGAGTTTAGAGTGGTTAGTACAATAATAATATTGTGTTATTAAATACTTTTGAGAAATTATTGACTCCCATCTACATTAAACATTTTTAATTGTTTAAAAAAATTATTTTCTCCAGTAAATTTTAAATTTAATATTTTTAAGTTTTGTCTATTTATTATTTGATTTAGGGAAAAAAGTAGAAAGCCCCTCAAAATATTATATATTTTGCAAGTAACCACAATAAAATATCTTTCTTCCTAATTAATTACCCCTTAAACTATATCAATTAGTGAAATTTATCTCTATATAAATATATTGTTAAATTATTAGTAAATAATATGAAAATCACTACAATCGTACTCATAGCATAAGGTATTATTTTCTCAATAATAACTTTTCCTCCATTATTATTTTGTAATCATTCTATTTTTTTTAGCTATGGTTATCATTAATATTGAAGATTCCCACTATTTGTTCACTCGGTACGTTGTTCATTTTGTTTGTAGCTCTCTCTATATATATATACTAAATCTAATAAAAATGACAAGTATCTATTACTGGATCATTAGCACTTTTTTTTAGTAATTCTTAGTTTTGTAAGGATGGACCAAGGGTACTTAACATCCTATTAGCAAGAAGGCATTGATCTAGTAATATAAGGTCTCACTAAATTCTAGAATAATTAAAATGTAAAAATTTGATTCCCGATATTGATATTTGTTAGAAGTGGTAGACTGATAGTTAGTGAAGTTGTCTACCTGTTATCAATAAAATGGAATGCTGCAATCAGACACTTACAAACATAGTATGTGTTACATAGTTTGAATTTGGAGGTTAATTATGTGTGAGTTATCACATATATATTTCATGATTCTCAAACATTTATCTTTATTTTATTATCCTCTAAAAACTAATTCGCAAACAAACCCTAAATAAATAAAACATATAAAATTTGTAACCGTTTTACGGAGGATGATATATAAAGTGATACAAAAAGTGAGACAATATATGTGCTCTCAGGAATGAGTAGTTAATTATTGGTGTGAAACAAGAAATAGAAGGTTTGCGAGATGAATTTTGAAATAGAAGAAAAAAAATAAGAAAACTTGGGAGTCATGAAAATATTTATAAGAAGACTATAAAACTTTCGTTTAACATTCATTTTCTTCTAAAATTTAACTCGAAAACACATCCTAAAAATTATATCATTTATTATGAGCATAACTCAGCTCTGTCTCAAAGACTCATCCTTACTAGAAGAAATTACTCTGAATCCCAACATGTAAGTTAATAGCTATGATTTAAAATTTGATCGAATTAACATTTTAGATGGATTAAACATGATACTTTTAAATTAATGGTGACGAATCCTTATATTTATCTCAAATTTATCAATACTCACATAAAACTCTTAAAGGATAGGTGTCACATGTCTAATATTATTAAATTTGATCCTCTTAAATTAATTAAATAGGATAATTTTTTTAATGGTAAATATTTGACACATTTAAATGGAAGCTTAAGACTTACCTAAATATGGTATTGCAGTGAATAAAACTTTCGGGCTTCAAAGAATAATTTATTTATGTGCTTGCTTTTCTTTTACACATTTTGGGAGGAATGCAGAGAACAACGGAGGAAAACCCACACTTCTCTTTTCTCACATTGTTTATAAAATCATATTTGTAAAATAAAGGTATGGAATTCATTACCTAGGACGAGAAATTTATTGAAAAAATAAGCTTGCGCCTAAATAAAATAATTGATTGTGAAGCGTGAACAACCATCATATATCCAAAAAAATCCGTCTACATGTTTCAAACCAATCACATTACAATAAGTAGTAAAAAAAATATTTTTTATTTTATGATTACTTTTTTAACTAGTTGACACTTTTTAGTATGACTAGTTGACACTTTTTAGTATGACTGATATACAATTTGATATGAAATATTGAGATATGTTATATAGTTTTGATTACTCACAATATAGTTTATGTTTTTAAAAGAAGAAGAATTTGAACTATCGTATTGATTGAATTCAAGAATTGCAAAAAGAAGATTGTATTTTGTAGAAATTGTCAATGAATAAATCAGTAACTTGCTGAGCAAGTTACTTATACAAACCAACCCAAGTAACTAACTTTTCCTCCAATTTCCTTCTCAACTAACTAAGTACAATGACCCTTCTACCTTACAATAATGCTACCCTTACAAGAATACCCCTAACATTGCCTATACCTAGAAATATTCTTGACCTCAAGAATGGAAATGAGGAAATTGTTTACATAGATCAAAATAAAACTCCCATGTAGTATCTTCAGGTAGATGATGCTTCCACTGGACCAGGACTTTTGTGACAGCCCTACCTTGTCGCTTCATGGTGGCCCTGTCCAAAATGGCTTCAGGTTCCCTATCTCTTGTGACTTCTATGGTTGCAGGGATAGATGCAACAACAATTTCTTGGCCAATATGCTTCTTCAATTGAGAGACATGGAATACATTATGCACTTTCGAATGAATTGGTAGTTGCAATTTGTAGGCCACAACTCCTATCTTGCTTAACACTTCAAAGCATCCAAAATGCTTAGGAAATAGTTTTTCATTTCCCCTTGCAGCCACTGAAATCTGCCTATATGATTGAAGCTTAACATAAACCTTGTCTCTAATATGAAATTCTCTATCACTTCTATGCCTATCAGCCACTTGCTTCATTCTGTTTTGTGTTCTCATGAGATGAAATTTGAGAATTTTGAGCATTTCCTCTCTTTTGACTAAACTTCTATCAAACAACTGTACCTTAGTCTCCCCTGGTAAATAAGGAAGGTAAACTGGTTGTCCATAAACTATCTCATATGGAGTGGCTTGAATAGAAGTATGGAAGGTGGTATTGTACCACCACTCAGCCAAAGGTAACCATTTAGATCACTATTGTGGAGAATCTGTACACATGCACCTTAAGTAAGTTTCCAAGCATCTATTCACGACCTCAGTCTGTCCATCAGTTTGAGGATGGTAAGTTTTAGATAGGTTTAATTGAACACCTTGGAAAACTATCAACTCTTGCCAAAAATGGCTAATGAAAACGGGGTCCCTATCACTTGTTATGGAGTCAGGGAACCCATGTAATTTGAATACATTGTCCATAAAGGATTGAGCCACTATTCCAGCAGTATAAGGATGTGATAAAAGCATGAAATGAGCAGCTTTACTAAGCCTATCCACCACGACAAAGATAACCTGCTTACCGTGTGAATTAGGAAGACCCTCTATGAAATTCATAGTAATGTGTTACCAAACATGACCAGGAATGGGCAAGGGTTACAAGAAACCAGGAGTAGCAAATGTGTCATACTTGCATTGTTGGCATACTTGGCATTGTTGAATGAACTGCTTGATATCCTTGTTCAATCTCTTCCATGCAAGATGGATTTACCTTTTTTAGTTGTAGCATCCCTGCCATA
>NC_032014.1:7731981-7732607 GCF_001865875.1 Lupinus angustifolius | reverse complement strand
CCTCATCCTCATCCTATTCTCTTCCTCAGCCTCATCCTCATCCCAATCTTATCCTCATCCTCATTCTCCATCTCCTCCTATCCTCATCCTCGTCCTCATCCTCTTGGTCATCCTCATCCTCATCCTATCTTCATCCTTACCCACAACCTCTTCCACATTCTCACCCTCATCCTAACCTCATCCTCATCCTATCCTAATCCTATCCTCATCCTATCCTCATCCCCATCCTCATGCTATCCTCATCCTCATGCTCATCCTCATCCTAATTCACATCCTCATCCTCATCCTATCCTCATCCTCATCCTATCCTTATCCTCGTCCTCATCCTATCCTCATCCTCATTCTCGTCCTCATCCTATCCTCGTCCTCATCCTCATCCTATCCTCTTCCTCATCCTCCTCCTTATCCTCATCCTCCTCCTTATCCTCATCCTCATCCCCATCGTATCCTCATGCTCGTCCTCATCCTATCCTCATCCTCATCCTATCCTCATTCTCATTCTCGTCCTCATCCTCATCATATCCTCAATCTTATCCTCATCCTATCCTCGTCCTCATCCTATCCACCTCCTTATCGTCATTCTCATCCTCATCCTATCCTCATCCTCATCCTATCCTCATCCTCAT
>NC_032014.1:7731656-7731881 GCF_001865875.1 Lupinus angustifolius | reverse complement strand
CTTCCTACTCCTATCTTCATCCTCATCCTATCCTCATCCTCACCCTCATTCTTGTCTTTATCCTATCCTCTTCCTCTTCCTCTTCCACTTCCTCATCCTATCCTTATCCTCATCCTCGTCCTCATCCTCTTGGTCATCCTCATCCTCATCCTATCTTCATCCTTACCCACAACCTCTTCCACATTCTCACCCTCATCCTAACCTCATCCTCATCCTCGTCCTCAT
>NC_032014.1:7723407-7731556 GCF_001865875.1 Lupinus angustifolius | reverse complement strand
CATATCCTATCCACATCCTCATCCTCATCCTCATCCTTATCCTATCCTCTTCCTTATTCTCTTCCAGTTCCACATTCTCGTCCTCATCCTCATCCTCATCCACATCCTATCATCANAAATAGGATAATTTTTTTAATGGTAAATATTTGACACATTTAAATGGAAGCTTAAGACTTACCTAAATATGGTATTGCAGTGAATAAAACTTTCGGGCTTCAAAGAATAATTTATTTATGTGCTTGCTTTTCTTTTACACATTTTGGGAGGAATGCAGAGAACAACGGAGGAAAACCCACACTTCTCTTTTCTCACATTGTTTATAAAATCATATTTGTAAAATAAAGGTATGGAATTCATTACCTAGGACGAGAAATTTATTGAAAAAATAAGCTTGCGCCTAAATAAAATAATTGATTGTGAAGCGTGAACAACCATCATATATCCAAAAAAATCCGTCTACATGTTTCAAACCAATCACATTACAATAAGTAGTAAAAAAAATATTTTTTATTTTATGATTACTTTTTTAACTAGTTGACACTTTTTAGTATGACTAGTTGACACTTTTTAGTATGACTGATATACAATTTGATATGAAATATTGAGATATGTTATATAGTTTTGATTACTCACAATATAGTTTATGTTTTTAAAAGAAGAAGAATTTGAACTATCGTATTGATTGAATTCAAGAATTGCAAAAAGAAGATTGTATTTTGTAGAAATTGTCAATGAATAAATCAGTAACTTGCTGAGCAAGTTACTTATACAAACCAACCCAAGTAACTAACTTTTCCTCCAATTTCCTTCTCAACTAACTAAGTACAATGACCCTTCTACCTTACAATAATGCTACCCTTACAAGAATACCCCTAACATTGCCTATACCTAGAAATATTCTTGACCTCAAGAATGGAAATGAGGAAATTGTTTACATAGATCAAAATAAAACTCCCATGTAGTATCTTCAGGTAGATGATGCTTCCACTGGACCAGGACTTTTGTGACAGCCCTACCTTGTCGCTTCATGGTGGCCCTGTCCAAAATGGCTTCAGGTTCCCTATCTCTTGTGACTTCTATGGTTGCAGGGATAGATGCAACAACAATTTCTTGGCCAATATGCTTCTTCAATTGAGAGACATGGAATACATTATGCACTTTCGAATGAATTGGTAGTTGCAATTTGTAGGCCACAACTCCTATCTTGCTTAACACTTCAAAGCATCCAAAATGCTTAGGAAATAGTTTTTCATTTCCCCTTGCAGCCACTGAAATCTGCCTATATGATTGAAGCTTAACATAAACCTTGTCTCTAATATGAAATTCTCTATCACTTCTATGCCTATCAGCCACTTGCTTCATTCTGTTTTGTGTTCTCATGAGATGAAATTTGAGAATTTTGAGCATTTCCTCTCTTTTGACTAAACTTCTATCAAACAACTGTACCTTAGTCTCCCCTGGTAAATAAGGAAGGTAAACTGGTTGTCCATAAACTATCTCATATGGAGTGGCTTGAATAGAAGTATGGAAGGTGGTATTGTACCACCACTCAGCCAAAGGTAACCATTTAGATCACTATTGTGGAGAATCTGTACACATGCACCTTAAGTAAGTTTCCAAGCATCTATTCACGACCTCAGTCTGTCCATCAGTTTGAGGATGGTAAGTTTTAGATAGGTTTAATTGAACACCTTGGAAAACTATCAACTCTTGCCAAAAATGGCTAATGAAAACGGGGTCCCTATCACTTGTTATGGAGTCAGGGAACCCATGTAATTTGAATACATTGTCCATAAAGGATTGAGCCACTATTCCAGCAGTATAAGGATGTGATAAAAGCATGAAATGAGCAGCTTTACTAAGCCTATCCACCACGACAAAGATAACCTGCTTACCGTGTGAATTAGGAAGACCCTCTATGAAATTCATAGTAATGTGTTACCAAACATGACCAGGAATGGGCAAGGGTTACAAGAAACCAGGAGTAGCAAATGTGTCATACTTGCATTGTTGGCATACTTGGCATTGTTGAATGAACTGCTTGATATCCTTGTTCAATCTCTTCCATGCAAGATGGATTTAACTCTTTTAGTTGTAGCATTCCTGCCATAATGACCCCCTGCAACAGCATTGTGGAACCATTGAAGTAACTCTTATCTGAGTACTAGATCCTGGCCAACTACTAGCTTCCCTTTCCTTCTTAATTCACCACCAGTTCAAGTATAATGTTTGTGTGAAGTTGAGTCCAATTGCTGATGAGATATGATCATAGCAAGGCCTGGATCAGATGCCCAAGTGGATGTGATCCTGTCCAATACATTAGAGTGAATATCATGAATCACCAAAGCCAAATATTCCCCTTCCTCCCTTCTGGATAATGCATCAGCAACCACATTTTCTTTCCCCTGTTTGAACTCAATTGTGAAATCAAATTCCATTAGCTTAATCAACCATTTCTATTGGAAAACAGTTCTGAGCCTTTGGTCTAACATATACTTCAAACTCCTATGATCAGTCTTGATGATGAAATGCCTATTAAGTAATGTCACCATTTTTGCACTGCAAACACTACAACTATGACTTATTTTTCATAAGTGGAGAAGGATTGTTGCTGCTGATTCAATAACCTACTGATGAAGGCAATTGGATGATGTACTTGCATCAAGACAATACCTATTCCATGGCGTGAGGCATCCACTTCTACAATGAATCCCACTGAAAAATCAAGTAATGCTAAAACTGGTGCAGAGCAGAGTAACTGTTTTAACTCTTGGAATGCACCCTGACAGAAATATACCATATGAACCCTTCTTTCTTGAGCATATTAGTTAATGGTCTTGCCACTATCCCATAATTCCTCACATATCTTCTGTAGTATCCAGCCAAACCCAAGAACCCCCTCAGTTGCTTTATAGTAGTAGGCATTGGCCAATCCTACACTGCTTTGATCTTAGTAGGATCAGTAGATACTCCTTCTGCTGAAATAAAATGCTCTAAGCACTCTACTCTCGAGACCCCAAAAAACACTTAGATTGCTTAGCAAACAAACTGTGATGCCTCATAGCAGCTAAGACCTTTTCCAAATGGACAAGATGTTCTTTCAAATCATGGCTGTAGATGAGTATGTCATCAAAAAATACCAAAAGGAATTTCCACAAAAACTCCTTAAACACTGAATTCATTAAAGTTTGAAAAGTAACAGGGACATTAATAAGGCCAAAGGGCATTACCAAATATTCATAATGACCACTATGAGTTTTGAAAGCAATTTTGTGTACATCCAAAGGGTCCATTCTAACCTGATGGTAACCTGCCCTTAAGTCAATCTTTGAGAATACAGTAGATCCATGAAGCTTATCCATCAAATCCTCTACTAAAGGGATAGGAAGTCTATCCTTGATAGTGCCCTTGTTCAGTTCCCTATAGTCAACACATAACCTCCATGAACTATCATTCTTGCCCACCAAGTTAACAGGGCTAGCATAGGGACTGCTACTACTCTGTATCATCCTGCTTCTAACATTCCCTGTACTATTTTATCAATAACATCCTTCTGTTGTCTTGCATACCTATATGGTCTCTTGTTCACAGGGTCACTGAGCTTCATCAATGGAATTCGATGATCATATCCTTCTCTCCTAGGAGATAACAGAGTAGGGATGAGGAATAAATCTGCATATTGCTTGAGAAGATCAGCAATTGACCCATGAATCTCTTGTTGCCCCGCATGAGTAGTCAAAGAGTGAATTATCAACCCCTCTTCAGCACAAACTTGGATCATTGATAATTGCACACCCTTCACGACCTTCTCCATATGCTGATGTTTTACACTCTTACACCCCAATTGAGAAGAACCCCTTAGGACATGCCTTCTACCTTGCACAGAAAATTCCATAGATAATTTGTCAAAATTCTATGTGATATCCCCCAATGTAACCAACCATTCGACCCCTAAAACCACATGCAACATCCTAATGGAATTAGCATAACATCCAAGGTGAATGCAGTGTTTTGTATGATCCAACTAAAGTGCCTCACCACATGAGAAATCTGCACCTTGGTTCCATCTGCCACTGTGACCATCAAAGGTTGTAAGTCATCAATCTTGCATCCCATCTGTTTGGCCATGTTGATATCCAAGAAATTGTGAGTACTACCACTGTCAATCAGTATATGCAATGGCTTCTTGTGATATTTCTCTGTGATTCTCATAGTTCTGAAATGTGGACTCCACTTAAGGCACTGACCGAAATCTAAGGCTAATCAAATTGCTCTTTTACCTCCTCATTGACACTGATCAATCCCTGACCTTCATCATGTGCATCATCCACTTCCAATAGGTGGATTTGCAATTTCTTATGTGATAACCCATGCTCTGGTGAATAAGGTTCATCACAAAAGTAGCATAACCCTTTAGTCCTTCTCTCATTCATAAAAGTTGGAGATAAGTTCCTTGCAAACCTTGTTTTTGGTTTTGCCTGCTCTGGTTCTGTACTTGTACTTGGTTTAAGTCCCAACAATGGCTAAGTCCCAACAATGGCTAAGTCCCAACAATGACCTTTGTGTCATTGATGGTTTGACTTTTAATGTCAACCCAACTTGCAGTAGTACTATAGAAAGTACTCATATAATTTAGCCAATGCAAAAGTCTTCCTCACTGATTGTGGTTAGAACATCCTCACCATCATTTGCACCTCATTCTTCAACTCCCTACAAAACAACTCAAGGTATATTTTGTTGGAAGATTCAATCTAGTAATGATTGCATCAAACTCTTCATGATACTTGCTAATTGACTGCTTCTGCTTCAACTCAGCCATAGGATCATCACAGACTTCACCAAACCTTTCCATGATTACCTTCGCATACTCCCCTAACCAGGCAATGAATTCCACAGTGACTTCACATACGCATGATGTCATTCCCTTCAAAATGAATAATAGCCAACTTGACTTTAAATTCTTCATGAGTATCATCAATCATAAAGTATGTCTCACATTGGTAAAATCATTCTTTTACATTATCCCCACTAAATTTAAGAAAATCAATTTTTGATAACCTAGTGTGCCAAGAAAAAGATTTCTCTTGCCTATTTCCCCGTTCTGATTGGTAATGCTTTGATCTCCATGTCGAACTTTCCTCCTCCCTGTGCTTATAGAATAATTCTTTAACAGAATTCTTTAAAGACTCTCCTAAAGTTCTTTGTAAATAACCAGCCAACTCAACCAACTTCAACCTTTCAGAGATACAATTTTCAAGTCGTTCCTCCACCTCCCTTGCCGCTGCTTGCACATGTGTAACTTCTGCCATGAATCCTCCCAAGATTTTTTTTTTGCTCTAGATACCAATTGTTATGGATGTAGGTGAATTGAGGAATTCTAACACGAATTCGGCAATTCCAAGAACAAGTAGAAATTCTTATAGAAAATCTCCAATATGAAATTCTCTATCACTTCTATGCCTATCAGCCACTTGCTTCATTCTGTTCTGTGCTCTCATGAGATGGAATTTGAGAATTTTGAGCTGGAATTCTGGTCTGTGCTTCAATCATTACCAATAAGATAGTTCAAATTCTTCTTCTTTTCCATAAGAATTTCTACTTCTTGTTCCTAGAATTTCCGAATTCGTGTTAGAATTCCCTAATTCACCTACATCCATAACAATTGATATCTAGAGCAAATTTTTTTCCTAGGAGGATTCATGGCAGAAGCTACACATATGCAAGCAGCGACAAGGGAGATGGAGGAAAGGCTTGAAAATCGCATCCCTGAAAGGTTGGAATTGAAGTTGGTTGAGTTGACAGGTTCTTTGCAACGAACTTTAGGAGAGTTTTTAAAGAATTCTGTTGAAGAATTGTTCCAGAAGCACGAGGAGGAGGAAAGTTCGACATGAAGATCAGAACGAGAAAATAGGCAAGATAATTTTTTTCCTTTCTTGCCACACTAGGTTATCAAAAATCGATTTTCCTAGATTTAGTGGGGATAACATAAAAGAAGCGCGCTTTACCATTGTGAGACATACTTTATGATTGATGATACTTCTGAAGAATTTAAAATCAAGTTGGTTATTATGCATTTTGAAGGGAAGACATTAAAATAACATCCTGCGTATGTGAAGTCACTATGGAATTCATTGCCTGGTTGGGGGAGTATACGAAGGTAATCATGGAAAGGTTTAGTGAAGTCCGTGATGATCTCAATGGCTGAGTTAATGCAATTGAGGTAGAATGGATCAATTAGTGAGTATCATGAGGAGTTTGATGCAATCATTACTAGATTGGACCTTCCAGCAGAATATACCTTCAGCTATTTTTCTAGGGGTTGAAGAATGAGGTACAAATGATGGTGAGAATATTCCAACCACAATCAGTGGGGCTTTGCATTGGCTAAACTATATGAGTCTTCCAGCAGAAAACCATTCATGTATCTAGTTGATATAGGATACAAAAACATAGCTGGAATTACCATGTTGCTGAATACAAGGCTGGGAAAACACTCAACAAAAGTTGGAATGGCTCATAGGTAAAACAAAATGCGAGCTGTTTGTACTGTATTCTAGTCTAGAAGACATATAGAATCTAACAAAATGTAAATTACCAAAAAATAAAGAAAGAAATAAAAATGAAGAAAGTAATGCAATAATGGAAAACCATAAGCCCATAACATGGTTAGACCTGATTAGCCACATCCTCTAAATTGTTACCCAGCTTTCTGAGAGCCTCGGCATAAGAACCTGAGAGTTGTAAATTACCAATTGCATTTGGCAATGCCCTGCCCTGTACAATACCAAAAGCTAGAATTAAAAAATAAAGAAAGAAATAAAAATGAAGAAATCTAAATAAAATAAAGAAAACAAAAAAAAAAGAACCTACAGATACTCCATAGACATATAATAAGCTTGCTTAACATTAATCTTCTCATAATAGTCATATGTTGCATTCCAATTTATGATGAGTGAATCACAGACACTTTGTGCAGTGGTACGCCTTACCGAGCTCAAACTTCTCTAGAGAAAAGGATGTCTTGAACTCAGCATGATATTAGAAGCTAGAAGCAATAGATGCAGAATCTGCTACAAAATTATCCAAAGTGCCTGCAATTGTTAAGCTAGACTTTACTTACAAATTTGGATGTTTTATCTCAATAAAAACAAAAGATTGGGAGAAGATTAGAGTATATCATCCTTTTAATTTCAAGAGGACACTGCTATAATAGGGGAGGTGTAATAGGAAAAGTGAGTATTGGAATTCTCGGCCACGATGCGTAAAGCAATCCTATTTGGAGGGATCAAGACACCCTAGCCCGATGGAAGTATATTAGTCCCTTCATTTCTTATATTCCCTATTGAAGTATTTTGAACTTTTTCTATGCATCGAAGGTGCAATCAAGCCATCCTTCCAGGAGGAAAACAAAAAGATCTCTATTCCCTATTGAAGTTAAAGGCTGAGGAACAAGTGTCTATCAATGCCAATAACCCAGAATAGGAAAATACCTTTGATTTAATTGTGAACACGCTATTGTATAACCGAAAATGACAGCCCTCATTGCATATGTACTAAGGCTTCGGTAATCCTAAAAAATATAAGCTAAAAAAGCTTTTCATAGAAGATTAAAAAAAAGCTTACATCCATTGACAACAAAATTCATCAAGTGAAAAACCTTCCGTGTTGTCCACCCATATTCAGGTATCCTCATTTGAATTTGCATCAGTTGTACCTAATATTAAAACAAACAAATTACAACTGAAGGAAAATTGGCATAAACCACACGCTATACAAACATCAGATTTTCACAAAATTCACATGTGTGACATCATGGCATACTCATTTTATTATGCAGATGGAAAATGTTGATGAAGATTGACACTCAAAAATGGGTTATTGTGTTTTGACTTGAGTGTGTCATATCCCTCTGATCAATCACATAAGCCCCAGTGACTTGAGTGTGGTTTTAAGTTTTAACAATAATATCTATCATCTTCCAACAAGACAGATTTCTAACAATAATATAAATGCAAAGATCTGCAAGCAGTTATGCTAATAGAAACTAAATACCTCCAGAGCATCCTTGAACTTGAGCATCCAAATCTCAACTTTACCATATTGTTGAAACTGTTCCCAAATTAGTGTCACTTGCCAATAGCATACCAAT
>NC_032014.1:7712102-7723307 GCF_001865875.1 Lupinus angustifolius | reverse complement strand
ATTGGTAGTCCAAAACTAATTTGCACAACTGTTCAATTTTCATAGACATAGTTTGTTATATTATACAACAGCTACAGCAGAATCAATCTGAAGATTATATATCACCCCCATTTTTTCAGTTTCTAATCAATTATGCTGCAACAAGGAAATAAATGTCATTCACCTCCTGCTTTTTAAGGGGGTCAGAAGATTATTTCTCTGACAAAAATTTGTGGCCTGTGTATATAAATAAGGCAAAATAGGTAGAACTGAACAAACACATGGTTGACCAATAAACATTAGAGTCAAGGCATTTCACCCTCAATACCAACTACCAAGTACTAAAACAAAGATAAGGTTATAGGAGTAGATAGTGTATTGACTTCTAACTATAAAGGATTGTATATGCATTGAAAACTCTACTAGCTACAGAGGATTTGAAATAGCAGCACAAAAGAGTTTCAAGGACTCATAAATTGGTAGTCCAAAACTAATTTGCACAACTGTTCAATTTTCATAGACATAGTTTGTTATATTAGACAAATTTTCATGTCAAAAAAAGAAAAGAATAAAACAACTATATATTTGTAATGCATTACCACATAATGAACCAAAACTTCAAAACAATGAGTCAATTGGTCTTCTCATATATGTACTCTTCTTCATTTGAACCAATGGGGGACTTCAATTCCGACATTATGCTAAGTATTAATGTCTCCTATTGGTAGTCCAAAACTAATTTGCACAACTGTTCAATTTTCATAGACATAGTTTGTTATATTATACAACAGCTACAGCAGAATCAATCTGAAGATTATATATCACCCCCATTTTTTCAGTTTCTAATCAATTATGCTGCAACAAGGAAATAAATGTCATTCACCTCCTGCTTTTTAAGGGGGTCAGAAGATTATATATCACCCCCAATGAAGAGTGTGCTACTATCACTCTTGCTTTGCAAATCAATATGCCTTTCTGAACTAAGTGATGTTGAAACAATGCCAGGTATTGGAAGTTCAGCTTCTAGGTCAAAAGGTTTAGCGCAGCTGCTTTCTGGAATGGGTATAATGCACTTTAAATATGCAGTTATGTAAACATGTTCTCCGTTTTCCCTATCTTCATTTTCCTTTATGTTAATAAAGGAAGTTGAAAGTGGAAGTAAGTCAAACTAATGTTAATTGGTTTAATAAGAAGGAAAATATTCATGGAGAATCAGAGGCAGCTGCCAGTGGAGAGGTAGTTTTCACGATTTGAATTCATGACCTCCAATTCACAAGGAATCAACCTTACCATTGCATTGAGACACACCCTCTCCTTGGAGAATTAAACCAAAGGAAAATTAAAAATTAAGAATAAACTGATAGGCGCAGTAACAAAAAAAGAAAGTCATGCTGGATAATAGATTAGATAAACACAAGTGAAGAATTGACTCAAAATATATAACATGCAGTAACAAGGGCATTAAGGACACCAGAAAGTATAAAACTGGATATAGTACACCAAAAATCAAAATTCATGAACTTAATTCTTTTGAAGTAGTGAAGTTAGTCTACCACTGTTTAATGGGTCTGCAATACTGGCTAAAGTCAAATTATGTTTAGTTTTAGTTTTTTTCGAGGCTGCATTTTGGTGGGTAGCTGTTTTACAGAGGTGAGATAATGACCGCAACCATGAATTTAATGCCAGTTTACGAACAACACCATCATAATCAGCCACTTGTGAATATAACTCATTAAGAACCATGTTTTGTGCATATTGTGGCAACATAGGAATCATCTGTGCCAACAGTATCATCAGGACGGGCAAGGCCTAAAAAGTAAATAAGAGGCTTGCAAAATGAAGTTAAGAAACAATATTACGGTCAGGATCCTCTCCAGTACCGGAGAGGGAAGTACATGATACTCTTTCCTTTAAATGCAAAATGAAGGCAATAACCTGTCTCTCCAGTACTGGAGAGTATTCATTTCCAAGCTCTGAGTACAATAAAAAGTGGCAAGGCATCCAACAGGAAGATGTGGGACAATTCCCACGACCCCAGAAGTCATACCCTCAGAGGGAGTAATTCAAGGATATCCCTATAGTTAAATTGCATAAAAGAATGAATATGTATTCGAAATATAAGTCTCAGACTTCGGATTAAGATAACAAGTAGAATCAAATACCACCAAGGATATTTGTATATAATGGAAAACAAGTTGCTCCTTCAATGACACACTATCATTCTTTTCAGATTCCTTCCCCAGACATAAATGCCACGTACAAAGAATGAGAGGCTCGAGCTACTTTTCAATTCGAGTGCTCCAAATATCTAGCTTCAATTAAGAAAGCAATACTTAATGCAACAAAAATCCAGACGACCCAAAATATTATTTAATACATGTCTGAATTAGCTTATCTAGTATTTTAGGATATATTATATGTAAAATGCTGCAGAGATAAGTTTTGGCTGCAAAGCTATTTTGTGTAAAGATCCAGAAAACCGTTCATGTACTTGGTTGATATAGGATACAAAAACACAGTTGGAGTACCATGTTGCTGAATACATGGCTGGGCAAACACTCAACAAAAGTTGGAATGACTCATAGGTAAAACAAAATGTGAGCTTTGTACTGTATTCTAGTCTAGAAGACATATAGAATCTAACAAAATGTAAATAAAATAAAAAGTAAATAAAATTTGAAGTCAAAGGCACAATTGAATAAGTCGTATTTGGACCATTTGTTAAGTCAACATAAGAGGGCATATAGTTCGCAAAGCCTTGAACTGTCTATCTAATAAACCATATCTATAAAACTGTCACGCCTAATGAATAGAACAACTAAAACAGCATCATAATAAACTAAGCAAATTTCAATATCGATATCACTTATTATCGCCTATGCCTATCAACTTCCAACAAGACAAAATTTCTGAAATTAGTAAAACCGGACAACAATAAGATACACACAAAGATCCACAAGCAGTTATGGCAATAGCAAAGGAATTAAAAGCAGAAGAAACTAATTACCTCCAGAGCAATCCCAAAAACAGCATCCTTGTTAATCAATCCCACACTTCGGCAAAGGATGTGGCACAGAGTGTCAGTGACACATGTGATATTTTCCATTAAAAAGGGCTATGTAACTTGCCCAAAAAGAACATTCTCACCACAATATTGGAGAAAGAAGAGTGGGTTTCAGGAATAAGGCAACAAACACATTCATCGGCTGACCATGAAAGATGGCTGCAAATTTTTATTTTTCCCTAAACTATAAAGCTTTCCAGTAAATCAAATCATATTTTCAAGGGGGTCCTATGTGTCGTAGGAGTGCATTTTTAGTGTGCAGTCACACCATGTAGCTAAGCATGATGCCCTATTCCACCAGAGGCTGGCCAAGAGAAATTTGTATTATATTGAAACTTACCAAATAATAGACTAGATAAAAAATGGGATGATCTAAGACATCAAGATTTACATTCTAATCAAATGCGGAAAGTGCAAGCTACATTAAAGGTGTTAATGAAGTACTTGTCAGAAAACAACAACATCAAATATATACAATGTTTGTAAACTGGAAGCAACTCACCATAACACATATTATCAAGAAACCAGCACAGAAAATACTTGTCACTGAGCCAACCTGCCAAGGTCAAAAGTTAGCGACCAATAAGTTTTAGCAGAATTTTTTAATCAACATCGTCCTCCAATTTTTCCGTTGACTCTTGCAGCATGGCCTGAACATTATATTATACGGATATACTTTTTTTCATAGGTTGAAAAACATGAAGCAACTCATACTTAGATAGAACCTCATATAGCTTCTTTTGACGACCTCTGAATTCAATGGGGAAGTGCATCAACAAGATAAACAACCAACATCATTTTGTGAACGTTATCTTTGATGACATAGTAAGAATGGTGCCATCAGAAAGACAACAGTTTACCTTCCACTGTATAACAAGAAACCAAGAGAAGCAATGAATGAAATAGCTGCAAAAGAACATTTGAAGAACGTTCACAACTATACATGAGAATTTTGTGTGGTAAGTATGAAATCCACATGGAATGTAGGAAAAATGAAAAATAACTTTTGAACATTAAAAGGTCATCAAATCAAATGATGATGACAGCAATAACCTGCAAGGAAGAGTTTAGAAGCTTCTACACCAGTGGCAGCTCTGCTTACGCTCATGTAAATCCAGATGATAGCCTATTGTTATCAGGGTGAGAAGATGAAAAAACAAGATATTTTTACATTAAATAAACCTATGTGAACACTTCTTATTTTAAGTATTAGAATGGTTACAGGGAGATAAGATTTGTATGCTTGCCTGTGCGAAGTAAATAAATCTGTTGACAATAAAATAAGCAGGCTTATTTGTTTGTTCACTTCTTGTCTCAAATAACATTCGAGATGCATGATTGCATGAACAGAATATAATTTACAACAAACTGTTGTGCAATTCTCCAAAAAGAAGGTAAATATACCCAGTGATATATCTCACCCAGAACAAGACAAGCAATGTATAAGTAGAGAAAAACAGAAGACCAGGAATCTCCATAAGCACCTGCTCTAGTGCCTATACCATGATATATGATAATTGGTCAGAACATGATTGAAAATAAATACTGAATTGCAAAACGGAGGAAGAAAAGCCCGGAAAGAAAATGACAGAAAAATGAAGGTAAAAAAGAAGAGTTCATAATTTCCAATATTCACATCATTCAAATTATGTATTCCTCATTTACATGGTTGACCATTGTAACAAGTTGCAGCTCTACACTGCTTCAAAATGATTTACAACACTCTTTTTATGAATCTGCTACATAATTGAAATACTAAGAAAATATGAACCGCTTCTGACTTAGAAGAAAAATTCCACTAGGAGCCTCTCTTGGATTTGCAATCTTAATTCTGTCCATATGTGGGTTTTTTCATCCCTTGTGGTCCTCTCTCATCCTTTGTAGTGTTCTTTGAAACCATTTTGACATTCCTTTATCTATTTATTTATTTATTTCATCTCTTGCGGCTGCTGTCTCCCTTTTATTTCATTACTTTTTTCTTTCCATTATCTATTTATTTATTTCCAGTTTTCTTAATCTTTCGGCACATATTTTTTAGATGTGTGATTTTTATACAAATCTGAGAGACCACAAGGCCTTCTATTCCTTTCAAAGAGGGGAGGTGTGATAGGAAAAGTGAGTATTAGAGTTCTCGGCCACGATGCGTAAAGCAATCCTATTTGGAGGGATCAAGACACCCTAGCCCGATGGAAGTATATTAGTCCCTTCATTTCTTTCATTCCCCTTAGTTTTCATTGTTCGAAATTCAGATTTCATGAGGTTTTTAGTGTTTTTGAACTTTTTGTATGCTTAAAGGTGCAATCAAGCCATCCTTCCAAGAGGAAAACAAAAAGAAGCTCTCTATTCCCTATAGATATAAAAGGCAAATCCTATTCAAACGAGAATTATAATAAATAAAGGAAGGAAGATAAAAACAATATTACAATGCATAAAACTAAAACTTAAACAAGAAAGAAGAGGAGTTCAGAAATGTTAATGAGAAGCGATCTAAACTTAAAGAAGAAGATCGATTCGTAAAATAAAATAAAAAATCACAAACCAAATCAGAGATCAGAAGATTGAAAGAATGTGAAAATGATGGATAAAATCAATCAAAAAGAAAGTGAAGAACAAACAAACAGATAATGGAAACTAACAAGTCAAAAACGGAAACTTTGAGTGTCAGCCTCACATCCTACATACCTTAGTTTTCAGATAGCAAGTGACTTACAATGGAACCCCTAATAAGGGATGGCAACAAATAAAGTTGATCTGCTACACCTCCTCACTTCATAACCAATTCTCCTGGACATTGGTTTTCAAATAGACATTTCTGGTAAAAAATATATATTATGGGATTTGAAGTGGTTCAGTAGTCATTGCACTGCTGGTATTACAATTTCATAAAAGGAATGATAGTTAAGTGGATCCAATTGAGTAGTTTATCATGAGAATAACAAATTGAGTAGTATATCATGAGAATAACAAAGTGAAAAGTTCAGTATTGAAGGTTATAAAAGATTATCAGATCTCATGAAAACTTAACATTTAAAGAATGACTTACAATCTGCTTATTAAATCGTGAAGAACATCCCTTGAAAAAAGAAACTTTCTGAAATAACTGTTCATACAAATTTATCGAAATCTAAAAATACACAACAATAACCGCATATATGTAGGTAAGTGATGAACAAAATTAATACTAAGGCAATTGAATTGCTGATATGACTTTTTTTTGGTCATGTTCTGCAAAATTCTGTTTCAGAATCTGAGATTTGAGAAAGTCTAGCATGCATCTAATAGAAGTTACTTAGTGCTAGATGTTAAAACGTGAGATAATATACAAAGAAAATATTTCTTTTTCACAAGATAGAAATGTTAATAACCATAAAAATAGATGAGGCCAAAAAGACTGCAAAAGGATATGCAGTTACAATCAGATGTAACCATTCATGAGATATTGTCAGAATCCTTGAGGATTGGCCATAATAGAATATTTCCTTCTATATATACAGAATATTTTCAAAGTTCAAACCATACAAACATCGTATTTACACTTCAAGAGTGGGTACGAAGCAGAGATCCAAACACACCCCATTCTAGTTCATTGACAAGAGAAGTAAGGCATTTCATGAAGGAATTGATTGATATTTTGATACATTTAACATACTGGAATCAAATCATTTTCATACAATTTCATTCCATGACCATGCTGGAAAGCCGGTTCAAGAAGGCATGAATGCATTTACATGATGATTTTTAACAGAATGTCAAGCCTATAAAAATAGGTGTGTTGTTACAGAATATACAACAATAATAATTAAGCATTAATCCCATCAGGTAAAATCAACAACATGCCTACATGAATCGCTAAAATGCTCTATCATAAATGCTATTTTGGCTGAAAAGCTATTTTGTGTAAAGATCCAGAAAACCATTCATGTACTGAGTTGATATAGGATACAAAAACATAGTCGGAACTACCACGTTGCTGAATACAAAGCTGGACAAACACTCAACAAAAGTTGGAATGACTCAGGTAAAACAAAATGCAAGCTGTTTGTACTGTATCTTTGGACCATTAGTATTCAGTTTTCTAGTCTAGAAGACATATAGAATCTAACAAAACGTAAATAAAATAAAAAGTAAATCAAAAAATTAAGTCAAAGGCACAACTGAGTAAGTCGTACCTGGACCATTTGTTAAGTCAACAGAAGAGGGCATAGAGTTCGCAAAGCCTGGAATAGGTATAGAAGAGCCACAGCCTGACTCCTAAACCCTAGTCCTAAAACTGTCTAATAAACCATATCTACTAAACTATGCAAATATCAATGTCAATATCACATGTCGCCTACGCCTATCAACTTCCAACAAGACAGAATTGCTGAAAAGAGTAAAATAGGACAACAATAAGATACACACAAAGATCCACAAGCAGTTATGGCAATAGCAAAGGAATTAAAAGCAGAAGAAACTAATTACCTCCAGAGCAATCCCAAAAACAGCATCCTTGTTAATCAATCCCACACTTCGGCAAAGGATGTGGCACAGAGTGTGACACATGTGATATTTAAGCCTTCTAGTTATGGCAATAGCAAAGGTACATAATGACCTGACGGTGGCTTGCTACATTATGCCTTGTCAAGCCTTCTACTTTCATTAGTTCCAATATTCTTGAAGGAATAGCAGATCACATATTCTTGATCGATGCCAAGTTGTCCCAATACCTTCACAAGTATTTTGTGCATCTCTGGTGTCCAGTCTACCTGAGACAAAAATCAAGTACTAAAACTGTATTTAGAAAATAAAAAATGGCAGATAACATATATTACAAACTAAGTATTTATGGCATACAAAAAACTATTCAAATTCAGTAGTTATTTGTATGTGGATCATACATTTCTACTTTGATCACAACATCTCAATGAATTTTTCCATAACTAGAGAACACATTCTATTTAAAACTGATGATATGAAAAGTGATGATTGGATCAGTGCTCTTTAAAGAAGATTTGATAATTCCATTATAAAATTTCCTTTAATCAGCTAATGAATGTGGAATGTGAAAATGTTTAAAATCCATGTAATTTCTTCATTAATTCCAAGCATGAAAATGCAAAATATTGGGAATATTGACATATTAAAGAACACTTTCAACATTCTCACTCTCACCCTTAGAACGATTCGCAAAGTCCTCTTCCTCCTTAAGCAGAGTCTTCTTGGGTTCCCTTTGTAATGAAGTACTTTCAGCACTCAAATTACCACACGTAGTTTCGACAGGTTTAGGTTCAAACATGGTTACATTAGAAACTATATAGCTCATGTCATATTAGAATAAACAGGCAACTTAGTGCTACAAAGTCCAAACACAATGGTGTCAGGCTGTCAGCAGTCAGGTCCTCCAAAAATTTGGCGTCACCAATTAAGTCCTTGAAAGATGTAATATTAAAGGACTTTATTGGTGAGATAAGTCATTGGAAGGACGTATGTGGTGCAGGTGATGCTTTAAATCTTTGAAGGACAAAAAACTTTTAAGGCCCTAACTGGTAACACTATTTTTTTTGGAAAACTAAGACAAAATTTACTCTTAATAGTAAATGCCAATGTATTGTCGGCTTGTCATTAAGATTTACAGACCTTATGAACCACATGCTGCCAGATATTTCTGAGTTTGTCCTCAGAGAGTGGTTTGCTAAGGAACTCAACTGCACCAAGCTTAAAAAAGAAAATGGAATTACGAGTCAAGAGATATGTACTCAGTTTAATTAATTAAAAATTATAGTCTAGTAATATGAAGTTGATTCTACTAGTGCACTAGTTTTGAGGAAAAGATACTTCTGGATTTTATTTTATAATTCGAAAGGACCAAAAGCATGAATTAACATAATGCCAATTAAATAGAAGATGGAGTTGTCTCAAAGAAATTTAGTTAACCAGATATAAACCCATGAATAATAGGGATGGCCAAGTCCCTACATCAAAAGTTGTCAGAAATTTTTACAGCAATTAGAGAAGAGCTTTGAAGTAAAACTTTACTCATTTCCCATGTCATTTTCCCTTTTACAGCACTCATCAATTTCATTTGGTAAAAGTTACTCAATATAAAAACAACAGCAACTAACAATCCTACGGACAGAAAAAAATATAAATAAAATTAACAAAAAACTTACAATTTTTACAATTACTGAAGGCATAATGTTGATTCTTTATATTAGGAATTGATTTTGGCTTAGCATTCAAACAGTGCATCTTCGAGGTCTAAGTTTAATGGGGGGAAACTAATTTAATTATTTTTCCGTTAATGATTGGCAAGTCCTCAGCATTCTCAAAAAATTTGAAACTTTCCAGGCCTCTGCTTGTACTCACCTGCAATTTCAATGAATGCATATAGTAACAAGATACATGAGAGTGTAGTAGCAAAATGTATAAGATATAAAAAAGTCAATTACAAGATAAGTTCCTCCCCTGATTTTAATATATTTTATGATCAAGACTCCGGATTATCATTCTTCCTCAGAGATATTCAAATTATTTTTCTATTTTTCATCTTGAGCATCTGACATATTCTTCTCATCTTGAGTAATTGACATGTTGATTTTAATATATTTCGATGATTGTCATTTATATAGAAAATAAAATTTCATTACCTCCACTCTGGCAATGTGTAAGTCTTCAAGTCTACTTGAAAATGAAATTTAATTTTTCATTGCAGAATGTAGATCCTGTACAGAAACTCTCAACTTTACCATATTGATGAAACTGTTCCCAAATTAGTGTCACTTGCCAATAGCATACCAATGAATCATGGGGAATATTAAAATAACTATAAAGCCATTCATAAATTCATGAACCAATTACCAATGAACATAAATTCATGAACCAATTACCAATGAACAGTGATTTGATGAACCACTAGGAATAATAAGGTAGCATAATATTATGCTACCTTATTAGTTATTATAGAAATTTAAATTAAAAAATAATTATGATGACAATTAGGGGTTTTCGCGGTTTGTGTCTGTTTTTAGGCAAAAAAATATTCTATCTAAACAAATAATTAATTTACGATACGCTCTTGTCAAACTTTTTTACATGACATTCAATTTAATCTAATCCAAATATTATCTACCCTTTACAATTTTCTACATATAGTTTTAATAATTGAAGTACATGTAATTTGTGTGGAAAAAAAAGTAATGTTATCAGAATAGTTTACATTAGTAACCAACCCTTTTAACCTTAATTACTAATGTATAAGTTTACGGTTCTCAGACTAATGGTGCTTTCAACTTTACCCATGTATAAATGCACCACAAAAAGAAATAAATGCACTACAGCATAAATCTGCCTAGAAGCAGAGAAAGGTTTGGCCAGAATAATTGTTAACCAAGTAAATAAGGCAATGTTATACTTGAGTGAATTAATCTTAATGCCAGTTACTAACATAAGAATCAAAAGAAGAAGAAATCTTACTTGGGTGTAAATCTTATGGTCAAGTTTCTATATGAGAAGCAATCTTGGCCATTTGACTTTGAATATTTATACATTTTTTCTCTTATTTTTTCTCTTCAAGGGTGTTCAATGTAGAAAGCTTGTTCCATGCACAGCAAATTTCAACCCTGGTGTCCAAACTCCTCTCTACCTCAAACTGCAAAGAAAGAAGTTAAAAACTAAACTAGTGCAGGACTGAACTAATCTCAAATTTCTAATCAAGACTTCATTTGGCTTTACATCTTTGAAAATGCCTGCCATATTGGCACCTACTTCTATTTCTTGTTGAAAATTGTTGATCTTCACTAGAAGTTCTTCATAATCGAAATTGTTGCAAATTGTTACAATTACCACATATGTGGCAATCAAAGTACTGATATGACTTTTCTTTGGTCATGTTCTGCATAATTCTGTTTCAGAATCTGAGATTTGAGAAAGTCAGGCATGCATCTAATAGAAGTTACATAGTTCTAGATGTTAAAACATGAGAATACAAAGAAAATATTGTGGCAATCAAATTGCTGATATGACTTTTCTTTGGTCATGTTTTGCATAATTCTGTTGCAGAATCTGAGATTTGAGAAAGTCTGGCATGCATCTAATAGAAGTTACATAGTTCTAGATGTTAAAATATGAGATAATATACAAAGAAAATATTTCTGTGGTGAAGATAATTTGAATAAGCCCTTTGG
>NC_032014.1:7707034-7712002 GCF_001865875.1 Lupinus angustifolius | reverse complement strand
AGACATAGTTTGTTATATTAGACAAATTTTCATGTCAAAAAAAGAAAAGAATAAAACAACTATATATTTGTAATGCATTACCACATAATGAACCAAAACTTCAAAACAATGAGTCAATTGGTCTTCTCATATATGTACTCTTCTTCATTTGAACCAATGGGGGACTTCAATTCCGACATTATGCTAAGTATTAATGTCTCCTATTGGTTGTGTATATAAGTAAAGAACCATTTATTTTGCCATTTGGGCAGTCTTCCCTAACAGCTAGTAGCTTTTGCCTTTTGGGACGAAGTTAAGTTCAATTACTTTAATATATCAAAATGGTATTCTTGATGTTAGGTTATTTCTGAAAGAAATGTTCATACAAATTTATTGACATCTGAAAATACACAACAATAACCACATATATGTCAAGTAAGTGATGAACAAAATTAATACTATGATAATCAAATTGCTGGTCATGTTCTGTATAATTCTGTTTCAGAATCTGATAATTGAGAAAGTCTAGCATGCATCTAATAGAAGTTACTTAGTTCTAGATGATGTTAAAACATGAGATAATATACAAAGAAAATATTTCCGATTATCAGCATTTTGTATAAGCTTGTTTTTGGATGAACTAAAATCATAAATAATTCTCAATATGCAAAACATAAAAAACACCCCATATGGTAAGCAAAAGCAGCAGCAAGGCTAACCAAAGAAACATAATAGGCAAAACTGCTACATTCTCTCCCCCTCTATTCTACAAAAATCGTTCACCCACAATTTCATTCCACCAAGAATGAAATTCTTGAATAACTGAGAACATTAGCTCATTAGTGTGTTAGCTCTAGCTCTATCCAATAAGATTGAAAATCTAGAAAGAAAGGGAACACAGAAACATGTAGCACTTACAAGTTGCAAATTCTACTTGAATTCAAGTTTCAACCATTGTAATGGATACTAAAGTTTCAACCTTAGAATTTAAGGTCAATAAAGCAAGAAAAGCACAACATGTAACCCTGAGAGTGAAAGTTTAATGGATACTTATTTTTATTTCAAGTCCTCAATCTTGTTCAAAAAATAACATAAAAACTTCAGACAGTTAACTTATTTTATAAATTAGGGGTGCAAACTTTCTCTTGCAACATTAACGTGTCAAGGAAATTATAAAGAATCATTATAGACTAAATTCTTGGTCTTCGAAGAATAAACATTCTTGAGTTGTCAAGCCACAAGGAAATTGTATTCTCTCTCTCTGTTCCACCAAGATCGCTTACTCACACTCATAATCCACCAAGAATAAACATTATGGAATAACTGTTTCAAGATTTTAGGGTTTTGATTTGCTTGACACTTTGGTGAAATTAAATAGTAAAAAGAATTGAAATGTTAAAACAAAAAACGGGGAAATGGAAGAAAGAGAAAAATAAAGTAAGAAAAGAAGAAACCCCACCGAGAACGAAGAAATTGAATTGCCTATGTTGCTGAATGAAGAGATAAAATCGAGAGATGAAATGCCACAAATTCTCACTCTCTCTCTCCAAGAACCAAAGCACACCCAACAACAACAATGTATGTGTTTGAACGTTCAACAACAATATATAGAGTTAAGTTAACGTAAATATCACGCACACTTAGACGTAACGGTCATGCGAAACATGGGCCCTGGCCCAACGCCTCATATGCTTTAATTTATTTTCGGTTATCGATGCTTTAATTTTTATACAACTTCGAAAATATTTTTTTATAACATAGTATTTAAAAAATTGATAATTCTTTTTAAAAATATTTAATTTTTTTTTTTTAAACTTTTATCATTTTCACTACTCTATTTTTTTATTATCAAGGCAAGCAATTAATAAATAATATTTTAATAGTTTAAGAAATGAAAAATAATAGAGACTTAACAAGTGCCACTAGAAAATAGAAAATAACATTGGTAGAGAAATAAGAAACCTGATATGTGAAATCTTTTTGGATATTTTATAATTCTTCTCTTTCATGGAACCACTTAAGTTTCTACATTATGTCCTTCATCTTGACTCTCTTCTAAAATATCCCTCATCCTAACAATGAGAGTGAGTTGTAATGCTTTGAAAATATAAGTCCACAAATGTCACCAACTCTTGTCATTGCCTAATTGTTCCTCTTTTCTCCACCACCATCGCCTTGACAAACATGAAACTCTAATTCAACATTAATAGCAACTAATAAGGGAAATATGATTTTCGCAGTAATGTTAAATTTACAATGATCAATTAACTACATTAAGCATGTAACAACTATCAAAAGCTACTTTTAGAAAGACTAGTGTTATGAATTGCTAGAATAGTATTTGTAAATTATAACCGAAATCAAGTTCTCAGTTAATTCTTACTATGTGAAGATATATTTTCAAAACCCAAGTAAATGCACCTTAAATAATTTTAGTGAAATGTTAGTAAACAAATCCTTCCTAGCTAGTGGATTGTTGGCCATTAATTGTCACAAATTGACTTTCAAATGCAAGTGGAGACACTCCACTGTAGTCGTGTGATCTCCTATAGTTCATGCCCTTTTGCGAAGAACAACTTTTGCTTTTAACCATAATGGAACACATCTTGCGTGGAATTGCTTATGTGAAAGCAGCACACAAGTTACATGAAATAGACCCTCCAAAAGCCTAAACCAGATAGATAAGCTCTCCAAACTTCACAATTTTTAGATCCTCAAATTGAAGTTATTCGATCATCAACAAAAGGGAGATAAAATCAGTGAATGACAATCCTTTGATTCATGTGTCAAGGAACAAGGTTTTCATGTGTCAAATTTTTATTGGATTGTGACACAATTGGACACGGAAAAGTGGGACAACTGATCCACATTCGCAATTTTCAAGGTTTTATTATTGTTGGAGTTTCAATGATAATACAGGATTAACATTGGCTCATTTGGCTGCAATGGGAAACTCAATTTTGCTCAGATGTTTTAGCTCGTTAATATATTTTTTTGAAACATTTATTATTTTCTCCTATTAACATTTTCACTACTCTATTTTTATCATTAAGACAAGCAATTAATAAATAATATTAAATGGCTGGAATATTTTTATAGTTTAAGAAATGAAAAATAATAGAAAACTTATTGCAAGTACTAGTCGTAGTAGAAAACAGAAAATAACAGTGGCAGAGAAATAAAGAAACCTGATATGTTACCTCTCTTTGGATACTATAACATTTTTATATAGATGCAAGTATTGATTCTTCTCTTTAGTTGAACCACTTGAGCTTCTGCCTAAACTTCACTCATGTTGTTATGGCTTATGTTGCTGAGACAGTGAAAAAGAATAAGAAGAAAAAGTTCATAGTTCTATCAGATCTCCTGCTTCAGAAATATAGACGCCACATGCCAACCATTCCTTTCTCTTTAAATTTCACCAAATCTTGTGATTGTGATTTTTCTGAAAGAAATGTTCATACAAATTTATTGACATCTGAAAATACACAACAATAAATAACCACATATATGTCAGGTAAGTGATGAACAAAATTAATACTATACTAATCAAAATGTTGGTCATGTTGTGTATAATTCTGTTTCAGAATCTGATATTTGAGAAAGTCTAGAATGCATCTAATAGAAGTTACTTAGTTCTAGATGATGTTAAAACATGAGATAATATACAAAGAAAGTATTTCTTTGAATGAGCCCTTGGGAATCAAGATCCAAGAAAAGATGACTAATATTGCATCAAATCAAAATAGTTGTTAACTAGGTGTTGAGAAAATAAACACCTCTTTGCAAATATTGGTTAGGAGAACAGAAGCATGAGGATAATTTCAATTTTCTTACTGACATTCAGAAGTGGTGAAGGGAGAGTGAGAGTGGAAGGTATATGAGAATTGTAAAGAAAGTAGTAAGAGTAGCATTATCCCATCCTTGTACAAAATTGCCGATAGAATGGCACCTTTCATTATACTTCTTCCCCTTTCTTCTTTCTTTTCCATTTGGGTGCTCCAAATATCTAGTTTCAATTAAGAAAGCAACATTTATCCTCGTGATAATGCAACAAGAATCCAAACAGCCCAAAATATGGATTATGGATTATGAAATCCCTTCAATGAAAGACTACCATATTTTTCTTCTTCCCTAAAACATACCATGGGTTAAAAGTTATTACACTAACACTAAATACAAGTGTGAGTGAGGGTGATTTTTCAAAATGACTTGATAGCATATACATAAAAAGCTTCTAAAGAAAAACAATCATTTTTATTTAGTTATATATGCAATAATCGAAAGGGAGAAAACATACCGCAAGGAGATTATTCAAGATAACATGGCCATCTACAAAGTATAGCTTCAGTGTCTATAAAAAATAGCTTATCAAGACGCAAAACCTTGCAAAACTCATGAGCTCGAACCATTGAAGTTTGAGGCATATTGCAAAGGAAGGAAACCTCGCCAAAGAAACTGTAGGTTCGCAATGTAATTATCTCCTCTGTATCACCATCTTCCTGCATTATCTCTGCTGTAGACAACAATAAAAACAGTAAAAAAATGTTTAGATATGGGATATAGTGTTTTGATGGCACCTAGAGAGGAACATCTATGCATATTCCTCAAATATAAAAGCATCACAGTTAGAAGTGAAATAATCCTGGTTCATGTTTTCTTATCTTTTTTTCAACATAGCATTTTCTTACATAATCTTCATCTTCTATGAAAAAATGCTTTCAGTGAGGTATAGTTCACTCAGAACATATAGGTCAGTGATCATATTTCTCACTTATTGCCTTAAATCTTAACTCAATGTCATTTGTTTCCTACAGAGGAACTTGTATGCCATGTCCAAATAGTAGACACTAGAGGAGTCAATTGTTTCCTATAAATAAGATGCAAAGAAGTGAACTCAATAGGCAAAACACTTACATATTGGTTTAATATAAGAGTAGAGAACATTTTTTATGGACAACCTACCTACCCGTATGAGCTAGCTTCTAT